>NW_022589708.1:61501296-61927800 GCF_004348235.1 Phoca vitulina | reverse complement strand
AAAAAAAAAAAAAAAAAAAAAAAAAAAAACATGTTTAAAACATTGGCCATTGGTTGAGAAGTAAGATTTAAATTGTCTGTGACAATCCATTAGCAATGGTGTGGATGGTGGCCCAGACCCTGCTACACAACTCAGGGAGACTGGCCCATCCCACCTTTCTTTCCTCCCCTCTTCTCTCCCTTCCCTCAATAAACATTTATACAGCCATCTATCTACTACTTACTATTCACTTTTCTAGGCCCTGGGCATAGAGTTGACTTAGACCCAGTCCTCCCCTCACAGAGCTTTCCACACGGTGTTTACTACCTAGTAAGAATGACCTCTGCGTGTCCCAGACCTCTCATGGCACAGGCCTGGACTCTCCTAGTTCTCTGGCTCAGGTGATTCCAGCCAAGCTGGTCCCAGCCTCAGCTCCTACCCACGTGCCCAAGACTCACCCACACACCCAGGCTGGGGCCCAACTAGTGAAGGATCTGCCCTCCCCACCCACAAGAGTGCTGTGTCTCCAGGTATAAGGAGAAGGTAAGTCTCCCAAGCAGACTTCACTCACAGCAGGACACTAAAATTCCTGGGAGGTGCTCTCAGCTGTGACCTGGCAGAGGCCCCGGAGGGTGGACCCTGTGGTCATGCACCCCAAGTCAACACGCCCACCTGCATGTTCGGCTACTGCAATTGGCCACCTAGATCAGGTTCTTGTTTTTCCAGTTTTCTTCCATTCCACAGGCAGCCCTTCCAAGTGTGCGTTGTACTGCAGGCATTCAGACCCAGAGTCTTAAATGAGGCTTCTTGCACCGAGCTAATTAAAACAAGAGAAAGCTTTCTGCTGAAGATTTGTGACGGGCGAGGTCTGCAAAGCTTTCAGTCCTTCAGCATCACTGAATGAGAGTGGAGAGCAGCTTAGAAAGAACCTGAGGAAACAGTTATTTTGCAAAGCCCCGTTCCATAGATGATCCAACTGAGGCTCGTGCCAATGGGGAAATTGTAATAATCCATGGCACTGCAGGCATTCCACGAGGGGCTTGGGGACTGGTGCTCCCCGCCCCCATGCCTGCTTTATCCAGAGAAGCTCTGCAAGTGTGTTTCACATGTCAGCTTCTTCCTGAGATTGAGCTTGAAAAGAGGGTCCCCTTGCTGCAGGAGCAAAGACGCAAATAAAAAATATCACACTGTGCTGTGATTTTTATGACATTAAATTAGATCCCATTTACATCAAGAGAAAAAAAATACTGTAAGCAGATGCTAAGCTCTAGTTAATCATATGTGTGCCAGTTAGGGCGAAGTTTACTGATGTCTGTAAGTTACCTCGAAATATATTTAAAAATATGACAAATTAGGGGCGCCTGGGTGGCTCCACTGGTTAAGTGTCTGACTCCTGATTTTGACTCAGGTCATGATCTCAGGGTCATGGGATTGAGCCCTGTGTAGGGCTCCACGCTCAGCAGGGAGTCTGCTTGGGATTCTCTCTCTCCCCTTCCCTTTGCACCACCCCCACCTCAAATAAATAAAATCTTTTTAAAAATATGACAAATTAATGAATGGATGGGAGGATGGCTAGATAGGGAGATTCTCAACAAAGCAAGTACGGTAAACTGTGAATGGTGGCGTCTAGGTGGCAGGTTTATGGGTATTCTCAGTAAATTCTTTCAATATTTCCATATGAAAGTTTTCATAATAAAATGTGTGGGGAAAATTGACACCAGATGCATATGTTCCAATAAATGTTTTCTTACCTCTTAAAAGCTGTTAAAAAAAAAAAAAAGGAAATTATGCCTGTACCACCTTCCCACATGGCCAATCTTGTTATCACGCGGATAAAATGGAGATAAATGATGTGATCACTTCAGGAAAGTAAAATGCTACCTCAAATATTTTTCCTAGTCAATCATTTATTCATTAACTTTTAATGCCATAGCTATTTGAACTTCTAAAACCTGCTGGGTCTAATTGCAGCACCTCACATTTCTGGAGTGCAAGTGTTTTCACACACATTGCTTGGTTTGAGCTGACCATTCTGTAAGGTGGTCACACAGCTAGATCTGAAAATAGAACTCACGTCTTCTGGCTCCTGGGTCTGGGGACAATGACAAGGGGAGGAAAGCAAAGGTCCCATAGGGCACCTGTAAAGGTCCTCAGATTGAAAGAGACACAGTGGTAAGCCAGAAATCTGCACGGTGAGGGGATGGTCAGGTACGGTGGTTAAACATTATGGTGCAATTGTTTCCTAACTTTGATAGTATTACTCGATCTTCTAAAGATGGACATTTTGCAGAGAATGATTTCCTAATGTTATCATCACTAATGTTATCATCATTTATTCATTTCAAAATAAATTCTCTGTACATATTTAAGCCCAGAAACTGTGTGTGTGGACACTTGGAATTCTGCAATGCGCTCACCATAGACCTCCTGTGGCATGAATCATTGAGATGTCATGGACCTCTGTTTCTTCCTTGATAAAACAGGGAAGCCAAAGTTACAGGAAGACATAAATTTCCTTGAATTTTATAAGCAACATGGGGTTTTGTGGTCATTTAATCCCACAGTTACCTACATGGAGTTCAGAGACTTCTAGGCTAGCACAGTCTATACCGCAAGACTGTGATAGAAATCATATACCTATCCAAAATGGTGGCAGGCAAATGAAAGCACTGCTATGCTTTTATCATTGGCCATGTGGGAAGGTGGTACAGGCATTATTCTCATGTTCAGCCAAGGTCATGTTGGCAATTATAAATGTCTCTAATTCATTTTTTTAAAAATCAAAAATCAAAAGAAATCTCACTTAAATGCAATTTATTCTACTGGCAAAATACTCCAAACCCTCAAGGGAGGATTGGAGAAAGGATGGATAACAAAAAAAAAGTTATATATGGGATAAAAATCTTGTCAAAACTCTGTTTTATTAATATTAAGAAGATAGAGAATCAGGGGTGCCTGGGTGGCTCAGTCAGTTAAACGTCCGACTCTTGGTTTTGGCTCAGGTCATGATCTCATGGGTCATGAGATCGAGCCTCAAGTAAGGCTCCATGCTCCATGGGGAGTCTGCTCGATGATTCTCTCTGTGCCCCTCCCCCCTCAAATAAATAAATAAATCTAAAAAAGAAAAAAAAGAATATAGAGAATCAAAGAAACTAAGTGATCTAAATTCACCCAACAAGCAAGAGGTGAGCCAGAAATGAAGGCAGCATTTTTTTTGCGTGTAGAACAATACCAAGGATGTGAATGCATGTTGAGGCAGCCCATAACTCATTCATTTAAGCTTTCCTTTTTTGATTAACAATGGTCTAGGCACTGGGGTGAGAATTCAACACTTTGTTCATTCTCAGATTGTTTTGGTGGTAAGGACAGCTCTTCCAGTGTGGCTTACAGCTGCCCCAGCTTACAAAGTAATTGCTAGTCCTGCAAAAGTCGGACACTTCAACAGGAGTGCCCCAATACTTCTCAGCAAAAGCAGAGAACAGTTCATGTGTCAGCAGAGCAGCAGAATCTTTTATGTAAAAAGGAAGAAAATGCATTCTTCTGAGAAATTCTTCAGTGCTGTTGGCCACATGCAACAATGTAGAGCATAGGTGAACAGGTTCGAAGGGAACCCAGTTCAAATCCCAGCTTTGCCACTAAACTTGGGCAAGCGGCTTAACCCCTTACTTAGTCTTCTTATCTGGACCATAGGAATAAACTAATGCATATAAAATATACAGTTGTATATAGCACACAGCAAAGGCTTAATTAATGTTAACAGCCATCACTAATACATTGGCTAACTGGTAACTGGCTACAAGGAAACTGGGGTCTTTCGTTAGCCAAAAGTTATTCCTGCCATTCTCTTCTAGCGTAAAGTTTCAGATCCCTAGAAAACAAACCTATAATCTCAGAGGTTGATGTTAAGTAAGTTCCAGGGACTGTCTCTTGAATCTGGTATGGGGGAGTCCTGTCCAGTATGTCAAATAGCCCCAGGCCTGTGTAATGTTCACTCAGCTCCCCTTCCAGGAACTGAAGGGTCAACATGATTCCTTCACCCCATGAACCCTGGCTTCGTGCTGGCCATGTACCAGTCTGTACTCTAGGCTGTGGGAGGATTGAAGCACAATCTTTATTCTCCTGTCACATCAACCTCGGGCTCAGTGAGGGTTCCTTGGCTTGGAGCCCTCATCCAGTTCAGATTCCAGTATGCTAAGCCTCCCATACCTCCCTTGCAATGGGCTCTGTTGGCTAATACCTCCTGTGACACCTTGAGTTGTCACAGTCTGTGTTGCTGTTGTTGCATATAGATGGTTGGCCTGTCTCGACTCACTCTCTCTGGTTCACGATCTGATCTTCCAGCACCACCATGTTCAGACACTCCTGTGGTAGTCGCTGATCACAGATGTTGCCTGCTGGGTGGCAAGGAAGAGGGGCCCCCAGGGCAACAAGGGTCAGGAGGATGCCCCAACCCTGGAACTCTGCTGGTCAAGGACAAATGTGGTTTGGCCAAATACTGAGGTGATCACACTCCCAGTACACTGACAGAAGAAAATCAGATTATCCGTTTGTCCATTCACCATGGGGGACTGTTATGGAGTCTGTAATTCAGCATATTTAAAGCAAAGATGGTGTGATGTTATGGATGTGCCAGTTAGTTCCAGCTTCACTCTAGGGTTGACCTAAAAAACATGTCTCACTCCAACGGTCATTGGCTTGTTACATCAGAACACTCCAATGCAGCCACCAAACGGGCCATGATCCATGTCTTTCTTGGTCAATAGCTGAGGCTTTGCTAATTAGCAGAGTGAATGTTATAAATGGATTTTTTTAACTGGTTAAATAAAAGACTTTAAATAGCATGATGACTGTTTGAAATTGGTAACAAGTAAAGTTCAGAAATGTGGATTGATTAAAATATTTAAAATATTTAAAGACGGGGTGCCTGCGTGGCTCAATCGGTTAAGCATCCAACTGTTGGTTTTGGCTCAGGTTGTGAGATTGAGTCTCACGCTGGGCTCCATGCTGGGCGTGGAACCTGCTTCAGATTCTCTCTCTCTCCTCCCTCTCTCTCTCTCTCTCTCTCCCTCTGCCCCACCCTCCCACTCCACAAAACCAAAATTTAAAGACACTTAACCACTCTGGCCAGAATAGGGTATAAAACCCTAATGAGGCCTGTAGCCTTGCCCTGAGGCTGGTGCCCGAGGCCATTCATTCCCTAAATAGTCCTGCGTAAACAGCCATGAACTTGGAGGATTCTCCTTGTGTGATGGAGGCTGAGAGTCACAGAATCCTTCCTACCTCTGGGATCTGGGAAAATTGCCTCTGGAGAACTTTCACCGGGTGGACAGTGGGCTGGAATTTCCTCAAGTGCACAGAACAGCTCACATGCCACTTTTGAGTTTGTTTGCCAATAAATACTTAGTGAATGAGTGGCTACATGCATGGCAACAGGGCCAGGACGAGACGCCAGTGAGGCATTTGCCTCAGGTGCACAATTTAAAGGGAGCCAAAACCCGTATTTTAATGCAATCATTTTTTTTTTTCAATCAGTGATAGACAAAATATCAAATTTTAAGTAAAGACAGGCTGTTGATGTTTGTTTTACAACCCAGCACTATTGTGGAATGGGAACAGTTGTTTGCAATCAGCCCCCGATTCTGGGCCTGCACCTGGGCCCCCCCACTGTGCAGTTTATGGGGGTTGACAATAACATGCAAACAGATTGCACAACCCCAGCGGGCTTGATATACAGTCATTTTTTAAAACTGTAGAGCTTTCATTAACTTTTGATATTAATACCTTTAATATAACATTAGCATATAAAATGTAATGTGTTTATACAATATATCCTTTATAATCAGTTATGTAATACATAATATGCTGTAATATTTATCTAATGTGTAGTGTACATGAGTGTATATTAATAATATAAATATAAACTTTTGATAAAGGTATACAGATGCACCCATTTTTCCTTTTGCTTAGGCTCCAGCTTGTGGCAGGATTTTATCTGAGACTTGCTCTCCTCATACGCCAGTAGAGATGTTGCCTAAGAGTTGGGCATGTCTGAAGAATTTGCACAGTGGCACATTTTCCTGGTGACCTATATGTTGTGTTTGCCTGCCTCTCCAAGGCACCTGCAATCCCAATATCAAGGTCACAGAGAGGTGACTGGGTAACACAAAATTACAACAAAACAAGGAGAATGTGTGTGTGTGTGTATGTGTGTGTGTATGTGTGTTTAACCTAGCATCTCTTTGTTTAAATATAATATTGGAGGAATAGCTGGAATTTTTGAAATTATGGAAAAGTATAAGTATTAAGAAATCATGCATCATCCTACTACACACACATATAAGGTAGAAAACTCCTCAAGAGATTCTGAGGAGTGTCAGTCGAGAGTACTTCCAGTACAATGGAATCTTGCAAAGTTTGGGGGAATTCTTGGTGGCATTTAAGATGCATCCTGATGGACAGATTGCCAGGACATATTGCTGGGGGAGAAAAGCAAGTTGCAGAATGATAAGCACAGTTGGATACTATTTATGTCATAGACACACCCACACACAAAACAACAAGCACCACCATATATTCTCTCTAAGTGCATATATATGAATATAAATGCATAGAACAAGAGTGGGAGGAGGGCCCTGTGACCGAGAATGGTGGTACTCTCTGGGGAGAGGTAGCAGGGCCTGGGAGTGGTCAAAGAGGACTTCTGTGCAATGCTTTAATGTCTGACAAGGAAATTGTATTCAAATGAATTACTACAAGAAGAGCCTCCCAGGGAGATGGGGCAGCATGAATTTTAAGTGGAGGAGTAGAGGGCACACTTCGGCAGTAGAATAGAGTGCATAAAGGGGCCACTTCAGAGATGTTCCAAAGGGTAGATTAAGACCAGAGGGTAAAGGGTCTTCAGTTCCAGGCTGAAGGAAGGGCATTTTGTTGAGAACTCCACCGTGGGATACTTTGGAGAGCATTATTTAACCTGGAATGGTCGGGAACGAGTTAGAAAGCTACGACAGGGTCCAGTGAGCCTGGCTAAGGCAAGGAGAAGAAAAAGCAAGGAAATACACGGGAGGAATTTTAAATCCACCTGATCTGATAAGGAGCAGGTGAACTAAAGGAGATGAAGTTCAAATAGAGAGAGGAATCAAAAATTCAAAGGTATCAAAGAGAGTCAGGAATACAAAATTAAAAAAAAAAAAAAGATTGAGAAGGGAAAGTACTACTGATCACCAAATTCTATCCCTCAGACATAAAAGTGAATACATTGTTTCCTGGTGATTAACTGAGCTAACACATGGAGAGCACTCAGCCTAGTACCTGGCACATAGGTGATGCTTAATAATCATAATAATGCCAAATACAAATGGATGATTTGTATGTGTCAAGCGCTGTCGTAAGGACTTTAAGTAATTTTATGCAATAGGTATTATTCTATTTGCATTTTACAGAGTTGTAACATTTACAGTTTCAGGCAGGAGGAAATGGAATAGAAGGGCAAGTTTGTTCAATCAGGCAAGGGAGGAACTTGGGAATCATAGTCATTGTGCTAACTGCTCAGTGCTAATTATGAAATATCCAAGAGCTGTCAAAGGGAATGCCGGCCTGGAAATCTTCCTGGATGTTTAAAGAAAAGCAGTTACAGGCCAAGAACATTAGTGAGGGAAGAACTGAAGACACCACCTAGGTGAATGCTGCCTTTTAGAGATGACCAAACCTGGGCTCGGGACCCATCCAGTGCTCGCCCGGGGCAACAGCCTGGTTTCAGATAATGGCCACAGAGGGCTGGGTAGCCCTTGTGAAAGCGCTGGGCACAGTGTCTGGCACATAAGTTTACATTTGTTGAATGGAAGGAAGGAATCCTTAAATACTTTTGCTAACCTATATAATTCGCTGCCTCTTTTGCTCTCCCTACCAGGAAGCCTACTTGGCTGTGCTGGTGGGTCCCTGTGTCCTCATCCATCCAGCCCAGGGGCAGTTTTTCAACTTCAAGCCTGGGGGTGCAGGTAAGGGGGGAGCTCTCACTTCAAACTTCTTTATTATGAGAGTGAGTGTTGCAGTTCCCTCCTTAGAAGCCCCACATTCCATTCCTATTCTAGCAAACACTGGCAAACCATCTTCTACGGGACAAATTATTATTTTAGAAGAAAACAATACCGTTCAATCCATCATAAGGTGTAAATACTATACTTTGATAAAAACAGGTGGGAACCTCTGTGATCTTTTGCACTCCAGTCTAACTAGATCCATGAAACCAGAAGAATTATTTTTCGAGCCTTTATATTTGGTCAATGGATTCACATTTCTTCTATGTAAAAAACACCTTTTAAACTCATATTCACTTAGCTGTTTCTTTTTTTCTTTAAAGATTTATTTATTTAGGGGTGCCTGGGTGGCTCAGTCGTTAAGCGTCTGCCTTCGGCTCGGGTCATGATCCCAGGGTCCTGGGATCAAGCCCCACATCGGGCTCCCTGCTCCGCTGGAAGCCTGCTTCTCCCTCTCCCACTCCCCCTGCTTGTGTTCCCTCTCTCTCTGTCTCTCTGTCAAATAAATAAATAAAATCTTAAAAAAAAAAAAAAAAAAGATTTATTTATTTATTTTAGAGAAAGAGAGATAGAGAGGAGGCACAGAGAAAGAGGGAGAAAGAATCTCAAACAGACTCCGCACTGAGCGCAGAGCCCTATGTGCGGCTCGATCTCACGACCCTGAGATCATGACCTGAGCTGAAAATAAGAGTCGGATGCTTAACCGACTGAGTCACCCACGCGCCTCTCACTTAGCTGTTTCTTAAAGGAGGTTAGCTTATTGAATAGCACCTTAACAAATGCTGGGGATGCTGAGTGTGAAGTTAGAGGTGACTTTTGTGGGGCTCTCACCATGTGCGGGGCACCACCCTGGGCACTTTGCACAGATAACCCACTTTACCCTCTCACAAACTCCGTCAGGTAGATCTTACTAATATCTCTGCTTCACAGGTGCAGAAATTGTAAGGCACAGAGACTCTGGCACTTGCTTCAAATCACATGCCTCAAAAGGGCGGAACCTGAATCCAAATCCAGGTTCCTGGCTCTCAAACCCAAGTTCTAAACTGCCATGATGGATCACTTTTACAATAATCATAATTACTAGCCTGTTTTACCACGATAAAATACAAATACCTACATACCGGATTTCCTTTTAAGCAAAAGCTTTCTCTTCAGCATAAAATGAGAGCACATGTCTAAACAAAAGGAGTTTCCTCCTCAGAAGCTTCCGTGCCTCTTGCCGGAGTGTAAGGTAGTCACAGAGCACCCTCCTGCCCCCACCCTATGCTTCCACCTACAGGCACAATGAGTCACACCCATAATGTTCTAGAGCTCTGGTATTTTATAGTTTTGTAGCTATTTTTATCACCACTGTGTTTACATGTTTGTTTCATGTGTCCCTGTTGTAACTGCCAAAATTCTGAAAACAAGAATCTTACCTTATTCGTATTTATTATTGTGCAGTGATTACAATGATAATTAAAATAATTACCGAAAACCCCACTAGGGGCTTAGCATGTGCCAGGCGCTGTGCTAAGTGCCCAGTAGGCATTTCTCAGTTACGCCTCTCAGTGACCATCTGGGATAAGAACTGTCACTGCCTCTTTGCTCAGTGAATGCCTGGCACCTGCCAGGGGCCCTAAACGTTAGGCTAATTGATACCTCATAGCTTCTAGAGATGTTTTCCTGAAAAAAATTAAAGTAGAGACTCCTTGGGGAGAGACACACACACACCACAGGTTCTCAGAGGTTGAGAGGCCTGGGCCTGGGGGCGGGGGGGGCGGAGAAGGGGTTCCTGAAATACTTTAAAAAAGTGAAAGCAAGTTGCACAAAGCCACAATCATTGTCAGTTCATCTCCACCCAGTAACACCAAAAGAGCTGTGACCACATGGCTTGGTTTGCCAAGGACAGCGTCAATTTACGTCTCTCTTCCTAGTGGAATATTAACAGAGGCTCCTTTTCCGCTCAAAGCCTTCAGTTTGGATGACGTATGAACTGGTCACCCAACCACAAAGTCTCAATGTGAATGGGACTCTCTGGGCCAAGGGTCCTTCTGCTAACCCCCTCCCTACCCACCCCCATAGGCCAAGGTGAATGTGACCCTGTGACTTGGGACAAACTGGAGTTTTTATTAAATGAGGAAGGGGGAATGACCTCCAGACACAGGGTCATACTGCCAAACTAAGATCAGTGGAATGATTGGCAAAAGAACTTAGGAGCAGGAGAACCCTGATGATGGATGGAATCATCCATAACGGTGGCATTAACCTGATATCTGGCCTTGATTTGTCCTTGAGCACATTTAACTGCATGTCTCCAATCTGATTATAAAATAAAAAGTGACCACAGCTTCTACAGAGGCAAGAGCACTCGTCTCCCTACCTCACAGGGTAAATGTCCGTATGTGGTTGTACGATCACAAAGGGAAGTATGGAGAGCTACAAGCTAGTTTGTTGTTGTGGGTATGTGTGGGGTGGGGTAAAGGGGATGAAACATCCAATGGGACAGAAAAGGGAAAGGTAGGGGACCCAAATAACAAAGGGAAGAATAAAAAGACTGTACTTGCAATGGTCTAAATGTTTGTGTCCCCACCCCATAATTCATACACTGAAATCCTCACCCCAAAGACAATGGTATTAGGAGATGGGGCCTTTGGGAGGTGTTCAGGTGCTGAGGGTCAAGCCCTCACTTTTCAGATCAGTGTTCTCATAAAAGACCCCAAAGCTTCCTTGCCCCTTCCACCCTATGAGGACACAGCAAAAAAACCCAGCCCTCTGTGAACCAGAAAGAGGGCCCCCCAACCACGCTGGCACGCTGGTCTCAGACTTCCAGGCTGCAAGACTGTGAAAAATAAATTTCTGTTGTTTATAAGCCACCCAGTCTGCGATAGTTTGTTATAGCAGCCCAAACGGACTGTGACAGCTCTGGGCAGAAAAAAAAGCAGCAGATTATAAGATGGTGCTTATGCACTTATGTAAACTTATGTAAGTGTGCAGAAAGGATAAAGTGTTAGCTGAGGATTTGATGGTGCCAAGGCTCTGTTAGAGTCTCTTGTCCACTAAAGCATCCCTACCACTTAGTGTAATGCCGACAGTACAAACATTTCTGGAGGGAGAAAGCAAGAAGCAAACTTTGTTTCTAGAACTAACTTCTCTACTCCCTAGCTGCACAGCTCTGAGCAGTGCTTCCTCCCTCTGACAGCAGCCGAGAGAATGAAAGGTGGTTTTCGACAGTCTCTAACACTCAGACAATGATGGAGGGCAGGTCTGAGCAAAAAGTCTGCCCGATGACCCTAGACAGGTGACCACCACAGTGCTGCAGTGACAGCCTGCTTTGAAGGGCCTGTGTTTGATCTGTAAGCTTTTTTTAGTCCACAAATTTGACACACACACACCAAAAGGCAAAACCAAAAAAAAAACCCACCAGTTTTTAAAAATGTGTACACTTTTCCATTTCATACTTTTAAAGATGTGAGTGTCATCCACCATACTTTTTTAATATTTAGATATATAAGCATATTCTTTTTTTAAAACAAAATCAGACCAGATGTTTATATTATTCTACAAAAGAGAATTTATATGATTTTGCTTTTTAAACTTTCATTCTGACTTAATATATCACAGATATCTCTCCAGGTTTGACCACAGAAGACCACTGTATCAGTCAGCTATTGTCATAGTGAGCTTGCATAACAAATCAGCCCCAAATGCAATGATTTTCAACAGCTATCTTTTCTCTTTTCTTTTTCACTCACACTGAAGTTAAGACTAGACTTGTCTGGGCTCTGAACTTCAGGTTGGGTCCAGCCTGCTCCATGCATCTGTTATCATCCTTGGACCATACAACTTGCAGATCCTATCCTTACAGCGATGGCGGAAGCTCAGGAGGCGTGAATGAAAACACATAAAGCTTCCTAAGGCCTGGCTCCATTCACTGTCACTTCTGTCCACACTTCATTGGCCAAAGCAAGTCATATAGTCAAGTTCAGTACTGGTGAGGTGGGGAAATAGACTGTGCTTCTCCTGGGAGAAACTGCAAAGTCATTGACAAAGGGTGTGGTGCTTGGGAGGGGTGCAGCATGAGGATGGATGTAGTATATAAAAATGGATCATACTGTGTTTAACCATTCCCCTGCTGACAAAAGTTAGGTTGATTCCAACTAATAATCATGCAATATACACTCTACCAAACCCTTCATTTGATCCTCAGAACAACCCTGAAGAGCAATTACTATTAACTTTATTCAAGAATGAGGAGGAAACTGGACCATAGTACAAAGAGTTAGTTATTCTTTTAGGGAGGAATCCAGGTGGCCCTCAAATTCAAATATTCTCATTACGGTCCCTTAAAAATCCTTTCTGGGATTTGATGCTTGTCTCCTCCAAGGAGCTGTGAAGAAGATGCAACTTGTTTTATTTCCCTTTTGTCTGGGCTTCCATGAAGCTGGGAACCAAATTTAAGTCTCAGTCAAGGCAAATTACTTATGGTTAACATATCCATAGACTTATTTTCTTTGGTTTTAGTTTTCCATTTCTATTTCATTCAACTTTATTGTAATGTACTTTTTGTGCAGGCTTCCTTAATTTTTAAAATAAAGAATCAAGGTGTAATTAATATGAATTTTGAGAGTGTTAAAATTCTAGGTACTGAGGAGTCCTGGGCTCAGATGGATGGATGGTGAGTGCCCTGGACTCTGTCTTCCACACTCTAGAACTTTCTGGAGCCCGGCTTCTTGGTGTTCACTGTCACAGAGGACAGGAAAGGGTAAAGAGTGCAAACTCAAATGAGTCCACTTGACTAGTTAGCAGCAACTCTCTCTGGTAGCAATTGAACAGAGGTAGAAAATTAACAGATGGTGTTCCTCCCCACTTCCCAATACCAGAGAAAATACGGGGTTGTTTTAGTGTCCTAGACAAGCACAGCATCTGGCCCTTGTCAGGTACTTGATAAATGCATAATGATATACAGTTATATATTTATCAAAAAGAAATAAATATAATCAGCACCCAAAAAGCAACCCTATTTTTAAATTTTCAATCTTACATTTTGGACTTTTGCATTTTCAAGAGTAGTAGCAGGGCACCTGGGTAGTGCAGTCGATCGAATGTCTGACTCTTGGTTTCAGCTCAGGTCATGATCTCATGGCCGTGGGTGCTCAGCACGGAGTCTGCTTGAGATTCTCTCTCACTCTTCTTCTGTCCCTCCCACTCGTGCACTCTCTAATAAATAAATAAATCTTAAACAAACAAACAAAAATAGTAGCAGTAATAGCAATTTACAGTCAACCTCCTGCCCTGTCTCTGGACAGCATCCTTCCATATGATCACCTACCTTTCCTGCCTATGGTCCTCATTACAGGGTCTCACCTTCCTCCTTGTTGGCAGAGTAAAGAATGAATAGTAAATACCTGAAGACTACTAGCTCACTATTTGCAAAGTGAATCTGGCCATTTTACAGCAGTCATTGATCCCACAGCCCAAGCTTACAAAGGTGGTTTTATTAGCAGCACCCGTTGGTAGGCCATTAATGAGTGTCACCAAAAGGTGACACTTTAGAAGCTCCTTTACAATACCATAAAGCGAAATGGGAAAGGACTGATATTAGCTGACAGTGTTGGCAGATTTATGGCTTGACTTTATATCCATCAGATGTGGAACATATTTTTAGCAAGGCACATCAAGCTTATTTCTTCTCCAAAGGGTTTAACTCAATTGGCCAGAGAGAGATGGAAATCATTTTGCTCCACTATTATTAACATCAAATCTAGGTCCTTGCTTCATGCAAAGGGAAGAAAAGACAGTAAGAAGGTGTGACACAGAGCAGAGTTAGAGACCTCTATTTAAAAGGACAAGTTGAACACCATGAGGCTTCCCATCCACTCCGCTGGGCTCTATTTCTTTCATCAGCTCCTTTTGCCTCCTCTTAAATTTGTCTTAGGACATGAGGTTTTACAAAAGCCAATAGAGAGAAGGTATGGAAAGGAATAACGCTAAGAGGACTCAGGGATTCGGGACTCTACTGCTGACCTCCACTTTCCACTGGCAGCCTGTTCCCAGGGTCAGTCACAGCAGTCAAGATTCTTCATAGTCTTTACCTTTGCTCATCTCTGAGACTGTCAACACTTCGGCCAAAGAGTGCTTAGGAAAATAATTGTAGACCCCTTTAAGGTCAACCTATTCCTCCATGTCACTTTTTTTTTCTTTTTTGACATTCAGTAGCAGTCTAGCAGGAAAACAAAATATTGGCATAAAGAAGGGAAGGTTCAAATGTATTCCTAGTTAATTGCAATATCTGCAAATCAAGTAACACTGTAAACGTTGTTGCTGCTTTGTCCTGAGGAACTGTCTGGCCGCTAAAGGTAAGAAAGAAGAGTGGCAAGAACACTGTAGGAAATTCATTTTGCCATTTCCCTCTCCCCTCTGGACCCTCCCAAATTCTCCTGAACTGTGACTGAAACCAGACTCTTTGGAATGGAGACCCACTTACGCAGTGGACATCCAACAGTCCCACAAGTACAGTTGGGCAGGGGGACTATTGAAGAAACCAAGCCCTAACATTTGTACTTTGTGTCCCAATGCCTGTGACGACCACCCCCTCCTACCCCCCACCACAGCCCCACCAAGGCCCACACTCATAAGCCATTCCTTCCCACAGATACCCACACTGGGGCAAAGGTGGAGTTTGGGGACTCACATTGAAAACTTAATCTCATGATTTTAGCTAGCAATTCCATCAAATGCAAGCAATCCGTGCACATAGGCAATGAGAAAATGGCACAGAAATAGCTCTTAACAAAACACACTCTCATATGAATGGAAAGACCTGGATCGAAAGTCAGTCTAACACTGACCACTTAAAGAAGCGTGACTTTGGACCAGCCTCTTGACTTCACTGAATCCATTTCCCTGAGTTAAAATGAGGTTACTTAAGCAACAGTGTTCTGTACATTTAAGCATCAGCCAAAATAAAGAGATTTATACAAAGAAATGCCAGTTAAAGAACCAGGTCATTAGGCCTGCATCTCCACAATACAAGTACTGTTTTTCATTTCGGTAACACTGTTTGAGACACTCGACACTTAAGAAGTGTCCCCATCTTTGCATTCAATTGCCCCCACATAGTAGGTGCCGTGCCTTAGGCCAAACTATGGGAACACTGTGATGCTGGCCACAATTTCTGGGTACACAGGCACATGGGACCTCAGAAGGGAAAGAGAGAGAACGATTATTTTTTTTATAAAACCATTTAAAATATGCAAAGTTATGATAAGCCACCAACTCTCCCCAAGAGCCCAACATCCTTAAAAGATACCCTGCAAGCTCAGTTCATCTGTTTTCAAGCTCAGTTCCATCCAAGTCATATTAATAAGGATAAAATTCCTCACAAGCACCTTTTCTGTGAGAAAACAAGTGTCATACTGTCCCCTGATCTGACTATAAATTCCTGCTGCTTCTCCTTCCCCAATTAAGACATTTTTAGAGGAAGAATACAATTCTTTTAGAGGCACTGAAAACATACATCTGAGCTGTTTGCGGGGAGGAGAGAGAGAGAGATAGGAAGTACTCTTAATGAGGAGAATCTTGGCTCTTGGTCCAGAAGGGCAGGCGGCCTACGGGCAGGTGCGCATTGCGGGAGGGGACGGGTGCCTCATGGCCAGCTGCCACCCAGAGGGCCCCTGACTACCTGAAGCCTAGACCAAACCTTCTGGAAAGTGGGTTAGGGAAGGAGGAGCCCCCCGCCCCCAGTAAGCAGGAGCTTTTCCTATCTGTTGAATCAACATAGAGGGGCAGAGCACAGGCTTGGTCCTGGACGGGGGAGTGTTCTGGAACGGTGGGAGATACACACCTTGATAGTTGGGCTAAACCTTTTGTTGCACTTTCATCTCTTACTCTTAATCTTTAATGAGAAACCATTCTGAAGGTTTTTGGCTATTTGAGCAGTATCAGCCTGGCGAGTTAGCTAAATTTGGTAGCAATGTGCGTTTTAGGGAGGGGAAGCTCCAGGAGGTAGGAAGCCAGGCAGGAGGCTGAGGAAAGATTTCCAGAAGAGGTTAATGAGGGCCTGAACCAAAGGAGTGGCAGAAGCATTGCCCTAATGTGGAATATTAGGCCTGAATCTCAAACCACTGCACAACGAAAAGAGAGACGAACATCCATCGGCTCTGGTCTCCCACCCCGCCGGGGTCTTTTGTAGGAGGAATTACAGGGAGGCCTCCTGAGAGCTTGTCAGAATATGCCACTTCCTGTATGTTTTATTCATATGCCATCAGTTATCTTCTAAAAAATTAAAACACAATTCACAACAGTTTTAATGTTGAATTCATACAATTTTAATGAAATCAAGATTCATGTTAATGAAAACTGATGAGAACTTGCTACTGATCCCAATGATCACCTTCATTAATAGAGCAGTATCTTGAAATGAAGAAGGGTGGTGGTTTGGAAATAAACCTTTGAGCTATTGGGAATTTATAATAATCATTAAAAATATTAATACTAATTAATATTAATAATTTAATTAATTAAAATATGTTTAGTGTGCCTATGAGGTGAGCTATAAAGGATGTTTACAGTAGGCTCATTTCTAATTTCAAAATTTGGAAACACGTGAGTTTTTCAAAAAGCAAGGATTAGTTGAGTAATTTGTAATGTTTCTATACGGTGGAACACTTTCTAAGAATTAAAAATGATGTCATAGCAATGTATTTACTTAAATGAAAAGACATTCTACTATTAGGTGAAAAACCTCAGATTACAGAACAGCATGCATATGAGCTCACTGTTGCTTAAAAGGAAAGGATGTACATAGACAAAAAACTAGAAGGATATACACCAAAATGTTAACGAGGGTTATAGTAAGTGGAGGAGCATGAATAATTATTATTTTCTTTTGTTTCCTCCCCCAGGTTCTCTATTGCTTTTTTTCTAAAATGAACATGTATTACATATACAGTAACAGAGTTACTTTTTGAAGGTATGCATGTGCTATTAGAAATGTGAATGTAACATGTCAGGAATCTGGTGATGAGCACCTGAAGGAAAGGTGGGGCAAGGGGACTGGCCCCGTTGGGAGTCTGGGTCCCCCAAAAGTAGAGTGATGTAACACATGGAGCAAATGCCCAAAGAGCACAGACTTCAGATCCCACTTCAGCCACTTGTAATGCTGGACAAGTTACTTAAGCTTTTTTTTTAGATTCCTCATCTGCAAAACAGGTGAAAAAGAATACCATTTGTTGTTCCAACTGCATTGTTGGAAATCTAAATTAAGTTGATAACAGTATGTGTAAAGTTTCTCAGCTTCAAATAAAGTCTGGCACAGGATAAGCCTTATATGTGCTTGCTTATTTAAAAGAGATTTCCCTTTTAATGATTTCTAAGATGAATAGGTGAAAAAAATTACTTTATTATCCCACCCCCTTGGGGCTGAGTCAGCTGGGGAGACAAGGCTGGTGCTGTGTTCTTTTCAAACATGGTTCATAATCTTAATTTCTTTAAAAAACCAATTCACTTCCTTTCCTCCTCCCCATAAAAGCTCTTGGGAAGTTTTGCCTTATTGCTAATGGTTTTCTTTATAACTGGATGATCAATTCAACTGAGATTAATTGAGCATGAAGCTGGCAACATCTGTGAAGCCATTTATCAGGGAGAAGGAGCCGGATCACACTGGAGCCCACCAGCTGTCATTATC
The DNA here is from genome assembly GCF_004348235.1 of Phoca vitulina. Lineage (NCBI taxonomy): Eukaryota > Metazoa > Chordata > Mammalia > Carnivora > Phocidae > Phoca > Phoca vitulina. Next base: position 61,910,121 of record NW_022589708.1, on the reverse strand, counting down.
TGCGCTCTCGTTCCAGCAGCCTCGGGCACACCTGAGCCTCAGGTGGCCAGCAACATGTTGGCCGAGTATGTGCGCAAGCAAGCAGAGAAGCTGCCTGCATGCCCCTCTCCCCAGCTGAAAGGCTGCATGTCTGCAGGTGATCCTTGCAAACCCAAAATGCTGAATTTATTCCAATGTCAAGCCAGCATCTTGCTATAACACTGTTCACTAAAAAAATTAATTTAATTCAAGACAGATAGGATCTGGATCCTGTCCAAAGGAGTTTCATTAATGAAGTACCAAAAGCATACATCTTATGAAGCAGTATCCAGCATGGGCTCTGCAACACTATGTTGGTAGAGTTTTGGACTTTTCTTAAAAATAATCATGACAGGGAAGCCTGGGCGGCTCAGTCGGTTAAGCGTCCGAGCTTATATGACATATATCGACATATGAAGCTTCTCCTGAGCCTTCAGCTCAGGTCATGATCCCAGAGTCCTGGGATCAAGTCCCACATCGGGCTCCTTGCTCAACGGGGAGCCTGCTTCTCTCTCGGCTGCTCTGTCTGCTGCCCCCCCCCGCTTGTGCTCTCTAACAAATAAATAAAATCTTAAAAAAGTAATCATGACAACAATTGAAATGCATTGTATATGATGATGATGTTTACAGTAGGTTAAGCACAGAAAGGTTAAGTAGCTTGCCCACAGTTACACAGTAAGTCAGGGGCAAAGCTGGGATTCCAAGTGGTCAGTGTGGCTCCCCAGTCCATGCACCAGCTAACCTTTCTGTTACACTGTTTCACATGTGTGGATGGGTGCACACTTTTCACACATGCACACGTGTGCACACACACACCCCCCAGTTAATTGTCCTTTTCAGTCCCCATGCAAATTGAGGGATGCAGGAAGTTCTGCAGCTGGCTAAGACCAGCTTTTAAAAAGTTCTGAAGCCAAGGTCGCTCCTAAGCAGTATCCAGGCCCAGGTGTCATATCCTTTGCCCACCCGTTTTTCTAGGCAGAAAGCACTGAGGAGATACAGTCCCCACACAAGGCTTGCTCTTCATTTCCTTCTGCACAGGGGGAGTTCAATCTGTGTGTGTGTGTGTGTGTGTGTGTGTGTGTAAACTTGGCTGGGCCACTGTGCCCAGATATTTAGTCAAACACTATTCAAGATGTCTCTGTGAGGGTGTTTTGGGGATGAGATGTAAATCTAAATCAGTGGTCTTTGAGTAAAGCAAACTGTCTTCCATAATGTGGGTGGGCCTCATCCAATCAGTTGAAGGCCTCGATTGAACAAAGGACTGACCTCCCCTGAGCAAGAAGGGGACTCTGCCAGCAGATGGCCTTCCGACCTGAACTGCAGCATTAGTCTGTTTGGGATGCTGTAACAAAATGCCACAGACTGGTGGCTTATAAACAACAAATTCATTTGTCACAGTTCTGGAGGCTAGAAGTCCAAGATCAAGGTGCCTGTATGGTTGGGTGAGGGCCCTCTTCCTGGCTGTTGACTTTTCGTCACCTGGCAGAAGGGGTGGGATCTCTCTCGGCTCTTGTATAAGGACACTGAGCCCATTCACGAGGGCTCTGCCTCCTAACACCATCCTACCGGACATTAGGATTTTGACCTAGGAATTTGGGAGGGACCGACATTCAGACCACAATGCTGGGTCTTCAATTTGTGGTCTACCCTGCAAATGTTGGACTTGCCCACCTCCATAATTGCATGAGCCAATCCTTAAAGTAAATTTCCTCCTATACATATACATATCCTGTCGGTTGTGTTTCTCTGGAGAACCCTGACTATTACATTCGTCTCACTCAGCTGTGCCCAGAGCACACACTCTCACATAGCTGGCTCTGGGAGTAGGAGGGGGGTTTTGCTTTGAGAAGGGGGTGGAACCAAGTGACCTTTCAAGTCTTTACAGAGCTAAAATTTGAGATTTGGTCATTCCAGTACTTGGTACTTCCCTTAGTACAGAATCTAACCTCAAGGAAAACACCTTTCACTCATGTGACCAAATATAAGAATAGGACGGAATGAGGGCTCTCGTCCCAACATTTAAAGAGACAGGCGTGTGAAGTACAAGGCCCCACACAAGAACGGAACTGAGTTTGTGACCCAGATCCTGCCACTAGCCTTTTAAACCCTGAATCACAGAATTCACAAAGGGAGGGAGATTCTTGTCCCTCCCCCACTGCATGTTTTTTCTAAGCAAAAAAACAACAATGACCAAAGGAAATCCTTTGTGGGAGACTTCCTACCATTCCATAGCTACCATTCAAAAAAAAAAAAAAAAAAAAAGGCTCATGGAACTGGGCCACCCCTCCTGGCAAAAGTCAGGCATTGAACTTGACAAGGGGATCATTTTGCTCTTCCTGTTGAATCTATTTTGCAAGTAGTCATGGTCATCATCACTGAGCTTCCTAGTGGAGGACATGTTCATGGCCAGGGTGTCCACCTAAACCTCTTTGACTTAAAGACCGTTTTCTGCGCTAGCTCCCCCACGAAAGGAATCTGTCACCCAAGGGGGCACTGAGACTGCAACCACAGTCCCAGCCAGACATTGCTATGAGAAAATGCAATAAATATGGCCCTAAGAGTTTATAACACCTCTCACCTTCCCACAATGTAATGAACAGGATAGATTCTTAAATATCAGCCTTCAGCACAAGCCTATTTCCCATAACTTCATTTGGGAAAAGTTATCAACCCAAAATTCTCAACTGATTTCTTAAAACGTAACTAATACAGTCTAAAACACTTATATATCCACATATATAGTATATGCATGTTAGGATGCTGCAAGCATTGCTTCCTGATCACCAAAAAATTACTATGTTCATCACGAAGAGTTGCTTGATGTGCTGTGGCCCCTCTCTTAGCTCTAACAACAACCAAGGCATGCACCTCATGCCGACACTCCACGTGCCTTTAAACAAAATCTGACTTTCTAGGAATTGTTTTTAGACTGTAACTCAAAACTATTCCTACAAATCATTTAGTTTAAATGTTGTATGGAGTTTGGGGGTCACGTGTGTGTTTTTCTATATCATCATTGACCAAAAAAACAAACAAACAAACAAACAAAAAAACACATTGTATTAAGAGTTACATACATTCCATGAAATTGGGCTTTGATAATTCAAGTGGCATTCTATTGAGAAAATGTTCCCTGGGGAGACGTTGTGGAGGATATCCCTATCCTTTATTTGTTTGTCATATTTATTATCTGTCTCCCTTCACTGAACTGTAAGCCCTACAAGAACAGAGATTGATTTCTGGTGTGTTGATACGTCCCCAGTGCCTAGAAGGGACCTGACTCACAGGAGGTGTGCAGAGCATTTGGATGAGTAAGTCAGCAACAGTCAGGCTGAAGGGAGATGGGTGGATTACTAAAATCCTCATCATCTACCGGGAGAAGCTCTGAAAAAAGCACTGTAGCAGGAGGTAGGAGGTCCAAGTTTTGAGTCCTGGACTGGCCAACGAGTTACTCACTGAGTGACTTTGAGCCTCATTTTCCTCTCTAGGCACTGGATTCTCAACCCAGCCCCCAGCTCCTTCTTTGGCTCCTTGTCTGATTCTGTGGGAATAAGCCTATCTAGCTCTCTAATTGGAGGGTTGGGGAGGTGGGGGGTGGGGTGGGGGGAGGCACCCTCAGTCACTGCTGGGAAGAAACTGGGGCAGGCAACAAAAGTGAAAGAAAGCGGAGAATTTGGCTTAGAGAGCGAGGCCTGGCCTTGCCCTCTCTTGGGGCGGCTCCCTTCTTGTTCCATCACATTATACATTGTATTGTGGCGATGCTTAAACACAAAGGAACCATTGGGGAAGTACCTTACAGTTCCAGGAGGCCAATCTGCATTCCCTTTAAGGGCAATCCTGGTCTACAGAAAAACAGGCAGCTGGGCTTTCCAGCAAAGAGGTACAAAGCTGTGGTTTCCCCCTGAGGTATCACCTACCATGCAAGGCTGAGATGCCAGTAGGCGTGTCCCCAGCCACTATCCCTGTCAGAGGCCCCGCACAGTAAGTACAATAGAGATCACAGAGATCAACAAGGGCTGTGTGGCTTCCGGGCCTGGGGAAGAGCAGCGAGCAGAGCAGAGAGAAGGAGGCCTCACCCCATTCAAGCTAGAGGATGACATGGGGAGGCTCCTATCCCCTGCCCTCTATGGCCAGGCTCCTGACCAGCAGCCATCCTCCTGAAGCAGTCATGTTAAGAAAGTACTTACCAAGCATTGTGCTAACATTTTTATGTACGTTATGGAACTTGATATCTCAAATAGCCTTACAAGGTAAGTCCCATTGTTGCAGGTGAAGAAATTCTGGCTTAGGGAGTTTAAGTGACTTGCTGACAGGCACACAGCCGGGAGATGGCAGAGGTGGGGCTAAATCTACGCGGTCTGACCCCAGGGCTCCAGTCCCTTACAACCACACAGCATCTAAACAAGTTCCGGTCTTGCTGTAAGGTGGTGCACACCTTCCACTCCTTTAAACACTGGGACCCACTCCCATCCCTGCTGAACTGTCTCAGCTCCCCAAGGCACTTGGTGATACTCAAATACGTTCTTCTGTCTTTCATCTTAAATGTGCCTCCACACCAAAGTCCTCTGGTTCTGGTAGGATCTCTTTCTCGCCATCATGACCAGAATTCTTTAAAAAGTTTGCAACACTGTTTTCTCCCTTCTTCCTCCCCTCTACTCCCTCCCTACACTGAGGGATCCAAATGGAGCCTCAGTTTGGAGGTGCACCCTGTGCCGTGGGAAAAGTGCCACATCCGGAAATGCTGAAAAATCCATCCATCCAGAAGCTGTGCTGGAGGGAAGCCCGAGAGCCGGAGGAGTGAGCAGCTGCGGGAAGAGTTTGATAGCGAGCAGTTCCCAGGCTGCAGGATGCACCCGTGGACAGCCTGGTCTGAGTGCACCAAACCACATGGTGGCAGGATCCAGGAACGCTACATGACTGTCAAGAAGAGGTTCAAAAGCTCCCAGTTTAGCAGCTGCAAGGACAAGAAGAAGATCAGAGTGTGCAATGTGCACCCTTGTTATTAGCAAGGGTGTGAGTGGTTCAAGGCTGCACCCTAGATTTGCAGTCGCCAATGGCTGGAGTGTCTGTTTGCTTGTTGTTTAAGGCAATTTAAATTGTATTCACTAGTAAAAAAAAAAAAAAAAAAGAAAGAAAGAAAGAAAGCTTCTGACCTCACCATGATCCCCAAATGCTTAGTAGGCATTTTCTTTTTTCAATTATTTGACTTGATTTCTCAGCCCCTTTTACATAAGCATGACCCTGATCTTCAAACCTGCTCTTCCTTTGGGAACCGACCTCACTGCCACCTCTCCTGATTCTCCTCCCAGCTCTCTGGCTGCCCATCCCAGCTGGCCTCAGGTGCCCCTGCCACCCTGCCCATCCCTTAAATGTTGAGGATCCTCAGGATTCTGTCCTGGGTTCTGCCTTCTCACTCTGGACACTCTCTGGTAGGGATTTCACTCATTCTCAGGCCGGTGATATTTATATACAAGCGATTCCCTAACCTTTACCTCCTGCTCTACTCTATATTCTGAGATTTAGCCCATAAACTCAGCCTGCCAGTGGTCCATCCCCACCACCAGGAGGAACAAATTCTCCCAGGACCCAGCCGTATTGATGTCTCCTGCCACGTTTCTCCCACCAAATTGTCCAGCCTTTCTGAACGATTGACTCTTCCTCCTCTGAGCTGCTTTACAGCTGTGCCCCCTCTTCTGGTGAACTCCTTAGCCCTCCTTTTCCCTGGCTCAGTTCCACTCACCCTTCAGATCTTCACATGGATATCACTTCCTCCAGGAAGTAGGGAGGTGTCAGGCCTGGGTGAGCGCTCATGGCCCCGCACAGCTCCCTCATCAGAGCACCTGTTCCACTGTGCTGCCAGGGCCTATTTTCTCTATATCCTCCATAGACTAGAAGTTTCCTATTTAATCCCCACTAACTACTGGAATTCTTGATCCATGCATTGTAGGCATTCAATAAATATGGTCAAGTAGATGAAGATTGAATGAATGGGAATGATAGCATCACTTAATCTGGTCTCAGGACCCTCTCAAGTCTGATGAACCCATAACTCCAGGAATTCATGGTGATTGAAACAGGATTCCTGTTTCCTTGTGAGTCCTCTTTGTTCACTGCAGGCGATGTTGTCTCCTAAGAACTGAAACTTACACCTGTCTTCTGACTCCCGTTCATGTCAACCACCTTGACCACCAATATGTTTACCACTGGCCTGATCCTACTGTTCTTCTTTCTCTGAGCACGCTATCCTACTGTGTTCTCTGGCTGTCGCTGCTGCCAGTCACCAATACCGGTCACCATCTTGTGCACGGGTTGGGATGGCTTGATGCATCGAACACTGTGGGTCTAGTAGGCTGCTGCCTGGCATACTTCAGTCCCAAAGGGAGCCTTCCTCACTCTGGAACTCCTAGCATGCAATCTCTCTGGATCCACATAAGCAGCCTCGGACTGCATTTGTGTGTGTGTGCACGTGCCTGGTAAACCACAACTCTAGCCAAACCCAGCCTCTTCCAATCCAGTGCAACCTGCAGAGAATGTGGCAACAGTTCATCTGCTTCCTTCCAATCAAGACTGTTCCTGGCTGGGGTTGCCCAAATCTGCCACATGTGTAGAAAAACACAAGCCTTTCCACTCACCACCCAGATGTTTCCAGATATTGTCATGTTTATGGATAGAAAACATCTGGATGTCTGATTGACCCTGCAGAAACTTCTTGCCCAGATGCTTGTTGTCATATAAAATTCTGACAGAGTGATCTTTCTGCTCTCCTCAAATCTGCCATTTCTTTCCCTTCACTGCCATTCCAGAAGGCGCATTCCAGGTGCAATTGTCATTCTGGAGCAAGCGTGGCTGAGTAATGTCATTGGAGTTTTGTAAGGATCATCCCAAAGGACGGGTAGCAGGACTCAGCGCTCCACCAGGCAGCAGAGCACTTGGTGTTGGCCAGCCCACAGGCTTCCTCAAGTCCCAGGCCAGCCGCCTGTCCCCTCACACCGTGGGTTCCCTAAAAGTTCCCAAATCCTGGGGCCTCTTACTGCTGTTCCCAGAGGAGCCAGAGCCTTTTTTGCTACTGAGAGAAAAGCTACTATAAACACAAAACACTGTTAGGATATGACCCTCTTATTTACTAACCAAAGCATTTTTCATGCATATCTGTGATTTGCAAGTCTTTTCATAATAGGGCTCCTTAGTTACGTTCAAAGGTGTCATCTCAAAATACCTCTTAAAATGGACTTCATTGATTAATATCAAATTCGTTTACCCATTTATCAGTCAATTTATCAATAGACTGATTCCATAAATGTTTATTTTGCCTTTACTATGTGACAGGCTTTGGAGAATATGTAAGAATACCAAAAGAAAAAGACTTGAACCAGTCCTCAAATTGCTTACCATCTGTACTAGTTCACTAGGGCTACCATAACAAAATACCAGAGTGGGTGGCTTACACAACAACAATTTATTTTCTCATAGTTCTGCAGGTTGGAAATCCAAGATCAAGGCATCTGCAAGTCTGACTTCTTTAGAAGCCTCTCTCCTTGGCTGACAGGTGGCCATCTTCTCCGTGTCCTCACCTGGTCTTCCTCTGTGAGCACACATCCTTTTTACAAAGACACCAGTCAGACTGGATTAGGGTCCCACCCTAACTGCTTTGTTTTAATGTAATCACTGCTTTGAGGAGCTTATCTCCCAATATGGTTTCATGCTGAAGTACTGGGGGTTGGGACTTCAACATATGACTCTGGTGAGAGGGGTATGGGGGGACGAAATTCAGCCCCTAACACCATTTATTTGGAGAAGTGGAGAAATTAAAACGTGATTACAATGAAGGGTATTAAGGACTATGGTAGAGAAGATACAAGGTGATTCTGAAGCATCAAATAGGACAGCTAGCCCAGTGCGGGTAAGGGTGGGAGCAGTCAAGGAAGGCTTCCAAGAGGAGGAGATGCTCCCACACTGAACAAAAAGGTGGCACATACAGAGACCTGGAATGAGAGTACAGCTTATTGAAGTAATTCCATGTGACCAAATCATACAGCACAAGAGTGGAAGCAAGAAGAGAGACATGAGAAGATAGCAGGGCCCGGAGGAGAGCCCCCTTAAGGAGACTGGGCTCAGTTCCATCGCAATGGTGTGTCAGAGAAATGCATGGTGGGGAAGGGTAGGAGTGCTTACAGAACCAGATGTGCGCTTTATAATAGATCATGGCATTCATTGTTGGGGATAGATCAGAGCTCCTGCCAGACTAGAGGCTAAGCGAGCAGGTAGGAGGCTGACAAAATTAGCCATGTAAAAGGTGATGAGGACCTAATGTAACCCATTCGTGGGGTAGACAGAGAGGATGGTGTGGATTAGCACTGAAACTGAAGCCACAGGGAAAAAGAAGTTCCTTCCAGGAGAATATGCAGAGTAAGTAGACTAGAGGCCAAGGAGGAAACTGTAGGGTCATTAGTTGGCATTTAAAGAAGGCCTAACAAACAGGGATGCCAAGCAGGCTGGCAGCAACTCGAACTATAAACACAAAAGGAGAATGTGTGCAATTGTAGCGCACAAGTCCATCTAAACAGGGCAGCCATAGCCTAGCTCCAGCAGAGGCTACCACAGGGGCATGCTGCCTAGGCCTGCCCCATCTTCGGATTCTTCAAGAAAAGTGATACCCATAGCCCCTCGGGTGAGATGATCCAGCTTTTAAACAGTAAAAAGCAATTAGAAAACCCTAAGCAGGTCAAGCAACATGAACATGTGAGCTGTATCTGACATACAAGTTTGAATTCAGGGGACTAGAAACCACCAAGGAGACAGGGAAGTGGGACAGGCGAGGGAAGGCAGTGTTGTGGCGGACTGGACTGTCACCCTGCCCTGCCTGGGAGGGACTCCACATGACGCCTCACTGACATCAGGCTGGGCCATGTCGCCTGCTTTGGACAATGGAATGTGAGCACAGGGGACCTGTGTCACTCACTTGCTGGTGGAAAGCTTTACGAGCTGGTATGTGCTTCTCTGTGATCTCTTTTTTTCCCTCTGATAGAAGAGGGACCACATTCCACAGAGTGCCCAGAATGATGAGGACACAGAGCAGATCTGCAGCTGGCCTAGAACATAGAGCACAAGTGAGAAATAAATCTCTGCCATTGCAAGTACTGAGATTTGGGGATCACTCACTGGGTTACTGTAGCATAACCTGGCCTATCCTGACTGATGCAGCCACAGGAGCCGAAGGAAAATGGGTTCTCTGAAGCGAGTAACAATGCGTGTTGTCAAATGCTACAGAACCAGTTCAGGGAAAATCTGTAATCCCACGCAGACACAGCAGAACAGGATCCCCGAGCAGCAAAAGGGAGATGGGTTTCGAGGGCGGGGCCTGGTCTAAGACATGAGGAGGGGCACTTCCTGTTCCTCCAAGGGACTTATGGAAAGGAAGACAGCATAGGTGTGGGTACAGGGACAATTTCAGGAGGTAGGGGGGCAGGACGTTGAGGTGGCCTGGAGTGCATACAATAAAATCAACATAAAATTCAGAACTCTATGCTATGATAATTAAAAGGAGGGAGGCATCACTTTTGCCTGGAGCAATAAAGGTAGATGTGAAAGAAAAGAGAGAATTTGAACCAGACTTGAAGGACAGATACACATTTGTTAAGATACACTAGCTACCCTAAGACAGAAATCCCCCAATGTGGTAAGCTTGACCTAATAGTAAATTTTTCTAATGCATGAAAAGTTCAAAATCATGGGGGAGAGATTCTGCCACTCAATCTTTCACGGACAAGACAGATGAAGGCTCTGCCACCTTCCATATTTGACTTGCATAACAGAGCTGTTCTGATATTTACATACAGTTTGCAGACAGACAAGACACTAGGGGGAAAGTAAATTGGCAGGTTTATATAAGCAAGGCCTGGAAGTGGTACAACTCAGTTACACCCACCCCTAACTGCAAGGGAGGCTGGGAAATGTAGTTTGGCTGTTAAATGAATAGATAGCCAGGGTCTACCCAGTGGGCAGGAATTGGCTTGCCAGAAACAGAGTGAAGGAAAGCACTAGGCAGAAAAAAATCCCATAGGGGTACCTGGGTGGCTCAGTCAGTTAAGCGTCCGACTCCTGATTTCAGCTCAGGCCATGATCTCAGGGTCATGGGATGGAGCCCTACATCAGGCTCCATGCTCAGCAGGGAGTCTGCTTGAGATTCTCCCTCTCCCCCTCCCCCTGCTCATGTGCTGTCTCTCTCTCTCTCTAATAAATAAATCTTAAAAAAAAAAAAGGAAAGGAAAAAATGGGATAAGCAGGGAAGAAATTTTCAACATGTATTCAGGGATTATAATAAATTAAAATTGTCTACAATGTAGAATTCATGTAGAGTCTATTGGGAGAGAAAGCTACAAGGGGAGGCTGGATCCTGATTGAACAAAGCTTTAAATACCTAATAAGAGTATTAAGCTTATCTTAGCCATCAAGGACCTAACAAAGGTTCTAAAATGACTTTTCACTGAAAAAGATCTTTTAGGGAAGTAGAGGTGAAGATATTCATTAATGGGGGAAAAAAAAGAGATACATGGAGCAAATATGGCTAAATCTTGCTAATCACTGAATCTGGATAAGGAATGTCTCTACTTTAGTGGGTTTTTAAAAAATTCTTAATGATAAAAAAAAGTTTTTAAAAGATATCAAATGCCCTTAACAAATCTTTCACTATACATGCCACAGGATAATAAAACCAGTAAGGATGAAGTAAGTCTTCTATCTATTGGTGCATAGCTTCTACTGTGAAAACTACTAGTTGATGTGTGCCCACTTTGGAAGAACTAGGACAATGAAGGTATTATTTTTGGTGAATCTACCTACTGTTATCAGTACAGGAATAGTTTGTCCCTCTGCTGAAAATCACAGGTACTTGATTCACTGCTCCTTCCCTGAATGTGTCAGAATTAACTTTGCAAGCAATGCCAGACTTCCATCAGTATTGTAAATCTGTTCTGCAGATAGGCTGTGATCAGAAATGGATTCTCTGAATGAGTCACAAAACTCTTCTGTAGCATCATGATTTGTTGTTTTCCATCACTTCTTTGGCTGGTGATGCTGAGGACTCACTTCACCTGCAATCACCAACACCATATTTGTTCATAAATCTCTTTTATTTCGAGGCCAAAGATGGGATCACCCTCACAACTTTTGCTAAGAAACACTCATGGAGGACACAATTCAGGTATTCCCAATGTAGGCAGATGCACGGCCTCACCCCCAAACATGTAGGACACTTGAGATTTGCCAAGAATTTTTAACAACTGCTTTTTCATAAAGAGAGAGAACTTTTCTGGGCTTATACTTTCAAGTCCTGCACAGAGATCCACATTATTCTTTGCAAGCTAGCAAAACCCTTCTTGCTTTTATGGAGACAGATGATATAATGGAAAACACACACAACAGTGATCAGACTAATCTGAGCACCAGCAGCGTTTAGCAGTTACATAACTTCTACGATCCTATGACATGAGAATAATAATACCTATTACCAGGATCACTATATGAATGAAATGAGACGACACATATCAAGTGTGTAACATAGAATGGTGTTAATACATGTATGTTCCCCACACATACTCCACTTCCCCCACGTAGACTCAGATCCTGGCCTTGCCTCTGATGAGCAGAGCACCATAATCCAACTGTGAAAGCTTACCTGACCTCAGGTAGTGTGCACCCTCATGTGCAGATACAGCACCTCCTGTGTTTCCTGCTCTCTGCACCTTGCATTCTAGCATGGTCCCACCGACAATGACTGGCCCCCTTGAAACTTCACCTATACTGGCTGCTTTGCCTTGGAGACACACTACTGCCTTCAAGGGCTATTAAGCACCGAGTACGAAGAAGAGATATCATGCTTCCAGGGGCCTCTACAGAGGGGGTAGCAGAAGAAAGTCCGCTTGTTTGACCTGCCCATGCTGCCTCCAACCTTGACTTTTCCAAAGATGGCAGAGTCCTTCCAGTCAACAACTCTTCTGGCTCTTCTTATTCTGAGGTCTGCTGCAAAGGTTTTCTCCCATGTTTTCTTCTAGGTATTTAGAGTTTTAGTCTTTACATTTAGATCTGTGATCTATTTTAAGTTAATTTTGTATAATGTTCACTAGGTTCTCATAGATGCTTTCTATTAGACAGAGGAAGTTCCATGCTACTCCTCGTGTCCTGAGAGTTTTCTTCAACTATAGATGTGAGACTGTATCCAGTGCTTTTTTTCTACATCTATTGAGATGATGCTACATTTTTTTCCTTTTTAGTTTGTTAATATGGTGAATTAAATGGATTGATTTGGGGATGTTAAGGCAGCATTCTTGGGATATATTCCGCATGGCCATGATGTACGTTTTTTACACCTTGTCGGATTAGATTTGCTAAAATTTGCTTTAAAATTTTTGCATCTATATTTATGAGTGATATTGGTCTACAGACTTCTTTTCTTGTAATGTCTTTTCTGGTTTGGTATTTGGGTAGTGCTGGTCTCTTTGAATGAGTTGGTATGCATTTCTTTCACTTCCATATTCTAGAAGAGTGTGTATTTTTGGTACTGTTGGTATAATTGCTTTTTTTAATGTTTGGAAGACTTCCGCAACAAAATGATCTAAATCTGGAGTTTTCTTTATGGAACGATTTTAAAACTACAAATTCAGTATTTTTAATAGGTATATGGCTATTCAGGCTATCTATTTCTTCTTAAGTGAGTTTTGGTAGCTTTTGCCTTCCAAAAAGTTTCCCCATTCCAATTAAGTTGTCAAACTTATTGGCATAAAGTTGTTCATAGTATTCTGTTATTATCCTTTTAATACCTATAGAATCTCTAGAAATGCCACCTTTCTCAGTCTTGATATTGGTAATTTGTGTCCTCTTTTTATCCTGATCAGACTGACTATAGTTTTATTCATTTTATTGATTATCTCAAAGAACCAGCTTTCGGTTTGTTTTTCTCCTTTTCTTTTCTTTTCTTCTTTTTCTATTTCTTTGATTTCCATTCTGATCATTATTATTTTCCTTCTTTTGCTTATGTTGGATTTAATTTGCTGTCATGCATTTAAATTTTATAGATGTAATAAACACATGGTTATCATTTCTGCTCAAACAGCAAATTATCTTTTTAAAGAGATTTTAATACGAAAAAAAATCTTATTTGCTGTTATAAATTTCTGGGGTTCTTCATTTCTACGTATAGCCAGACTTCCATCTGACATTATTTACCTCTGCCTGAAGAATTTCTTTTAAAATTCCTTATAATGTGGGTGTGCTGGTAATGAGTTGCTTCAACACCTGAATGTTTGTAAAGTTATTTTGCCTTCATTTTTTTTTTTTAAAGATTTTATTTATTTATTTGCCAGAGAGAGAGAGAGAGAGGGAAAGTACAAGCCAGGGGAGTGGCAGGCAGAGGGAGAAGCAGGCTCCCCGCTGAGCAAGGAGCCCGATGTGGGACTCGATCCCAGGACCCTGAAATCATGACCCGAGCCGAAGGCAGATGCTTAACCACCTGAGCCACCCAGGCACCCCTTGCCTTCATTTTTTAAAAGATATTTTTGCAGAGTATAGATACTAAATTGATGGATTTTTTTTTAAGTAAAGATATTGTTCCACTGACCTCACCCCTGAATAATTCCAAGAAGAAATCTGCTACCTTCCTTATCTTTTCCCTTCTTATCTTTTTCCTTCCTTTCCTGGCTACTTTTAAGATTTATTCTTTATCATTAATTTTTTACTCTTTATCATTGATTTTGAGCAATTTGATTAGGACGTGATGATGTAGTTTTCTTAATGTGTCTTGTTCTTGGGGTTCATTGAACTTGCTGTATCTGTGAGTTGATAGTTTTCATCAGATTTAAAAAACTTCGAGCCATTGGTTCTTCAAAAATCCTTCTACTCCCCTCCACCTTGGAGGATTCTGAATCTAGTCCAAATATGCTGCTTGAACTTACTCCACAGTTCATTGGTGCTTTTCCCCCCAGTTTATTTTTTTCTCTGTGTTTCACTTTGGATAGTTTGTTTCTATGCCTTCAAATTTAAAATCTTTACTTCTGTGATATGTAATCTACCTTTAATCCTATCCAGTGTATTTTTCATCTCAGATATTGTTTTCATCCCTAGAACTGTGATTTGGGTATTTTATATTTACCATGTCTCTATTTACCTTTTTAAATCTATAGAATATAATTATAATAACTGTTTTAATGTCCTTGTCTGACAGTTTTAGCATTTTTCAGTTGTGGAGTTACATGTGTCAGTTACAACTGATTGGTTTTTAACTTCATTTTGTTTGTATTTTACTGCTTCTTTACATGCTTGGTAATTTTTTATTGGACACCAGACATTATGAATTTTACTGTGTTTCTGAATATTTTTGTATTCCTAAATTCTTATATTTTGTTCTGGTACACAGTTATGTTCATTGGAAAAATTGTTATTTGGGGGTCTTGCTTTTAAGATTTTTTAAACAAGACCAGAGCAGTGTACAATCTACAGCTAACTAGTCCATTACCGAGGACAACTTTTCTGAGGACTCTACCTCATGCCCCATGTGTTATGAGTTTTTCTAGCCTGGCTGGTGTGGACAGACACTATTCCTGGTCCTGTGTGAACACTGGGCACTGCTTCCTCTAGTCTTTTTGGATAGTTCTTTCCCTCCCTGCAAGTGGTTTCCTCATTTGCATACACTGAGCAGAACTCACTTGAACGCTCAAGGGGACCCCTGCAGATTTTGGAGTTTCCTTTCTGTGCAGCAATCTCCTTTCCTGTGCTCTGCCCTCTGAACCCTGGAGACTTTTCAACCCAGAGAGACCACCAGTCCCGTCCTAGGTACTTCCTTCCTCTCCACAGCACAGCCTGAAAATTCTCTTAAGGCATAAGTTATAGAAATCATAGGCAGAGCCACTTTACTTATCAACACAACAAGCTCAAAATCTTTTAACAGAAGGGACCCCCTCTTACACTGTTTATGATATGATATCCAACAAGGAGTACAATCTCAACTAATACTTGTTGAACTGAAAGAAAATTGTATACACTCTCCAAAGTAGGGCAAATTAAGATCCCATGGGATGGGTGACCTTCCCTAACTTATATTCCAAATCTCCTTCTCATCCCTTTATTCTACATGCTTATCAGGAAAATTCCAGAAGCTAGTCAGGTCAACATACATATTATTTTGTTACATTTAGGATTAAAAGTCAAATACATGTTATTTTTTTCCTCTCTTCTCTTTGACAGTTAGAAACAGATGTTTTAATATCCTGAGGAAGTCCTAATATGATAAGTCCTTAAAATGTGAACATTATAATATCACTGAGGACAGATAAATGTAAAAACAAAATGTTTCAGCTCCCAGAAGGCCAAATCTGAGGGGATGGAAGTAACAAGAGGAATAGGAAATAGCATTACTATCACTCTCAGCCATTTCCCAGGATGTTTCAGAAAATGAGATGACTTTAATGACCAGCAACAATTCATTACTAACCAGCACTGTGTCTCAAAAGTTCTGAGTTTGAAAAAAAGAATGCACCTTCCTTCAGCAAGCCTAAATGTGGCAGTCATCACACCCAAGCAAGTAACCTGATAGAAAGAAAGGATGCTTTGGCTTCCTTTTATTTTTAATTTTTTTTTATTTAAGTAATCTCTATACCCAATGTGGGGCTTGAACTCATGACCCCAAGATTAAGAGTCAAATACTCTTCCAAATGAGCCAGCCAGGTGCCTCTGGCATGCTTTTAGAATGTGACCTGTTGGGTACTCAGAAACATTTCCTCCTGGCAGCAGCAGCTGATCCATGGAGATGGTGCTCTCCTTAGCTGCCTCACAGCACCACCATCAATCTCTCATGGAAAGATGAAAAACCAGGGGTGTTGGTGAGACAGTAAAATTTAAAGTCAGACAATGAATGTTCAAGTCCTGCTCAGCCACATAATATACGTTTGATATCGAAAAAAACCCAAAACACCTCAGTTCTTCTATTAGTCTGCTAGGGCTACCACAACAAAATACCACAGACTGGGCATCTTAAATGACAGTAATTTATTTTCTCACAATTCTGGAGCTTAGAGTTTAAGATCAAGGTGTCAGCAAGTTTGGTTCCACCTGAGGCCTCTCTCCTTGGCTTATATGTAGCCAACTTCTCACTGCATCCTGACATGGGCATCTCTTGGGCTACGTATTTCTGTGTCCTAATCTCCTCTTCTTATAGGACACCGGTCAGACTGGATTGTTTATGACCTTAGTTTTGCTTAATTACCTTTTTACCTTTTTAAAGCCCCGATCTGCAAACAGTCACATTCTGAGGTACTGGGGATTAGGGCTTCAACATAGGAATTTGGTGGGGGGGGGCACAATTCAGCCCACAACTTTCAAAGCCACATTTTCCCCAGTCAAAAGAAGGAGATAGCAAGAGTTGCCTTGAAAGTTTATAGTAAGCTTTTGTCAATTTAATGAAATAAATGTACAGGAAAATATATAGATCATAAAAATATAGCTCAATGAGTTTTCATAAAGTGGATAGTTTCATCACAAACCAAACAAAGAAACAAACCCAGAACTCCTTTTGCCCCTTCCACAAAGGTAATCACTAGCCTAATTCCTAAACTGATAAACTAATCATGCTGTGTTTCTATGTATTCTTTGTGTCAGACTTTTCTCACTATTGTTTGTGAGAGTCATCATGATGTTGGGCATCCTTGTAATTCATTCATTTTTGTTGCTATATTGTATTCCAATGCATGAATATACTATAGTTAATTTACACATCTATTATTAAGGAATATTTGGGTTGTCTCCAGTTAGGGCCATAACTAGAAGTGCAACTATGAATACTTTTGTTGAACATATGTACACATTTTTGTGGGTATATACCTGAGAGCGGAATTGCTGAGTTATAGGATATGTACATATTCAACTTTAGTAGTTACTGTCAAACATTTTCCAAAGTAACTGTATGAATTTATAACCCCCCCAGACGTATAGGAGAGGTTCCAGGTACTCCACATAAGGATACATATTTTTTTTGAGATTTTATTTATTTATTGAGAGAGAGAGAGCACATACACAAGCAGGGGGAGGGGCACAGGGAGAAGGAGAAGCAGAATCCCCGCTGAGCACAAAGCCCTACACGAGGCTCAATCCCAGGACCCTGAGATCATGACCTGAGCTAAAGTCAGACATTTAACTGACTGAGCCACCTAGGCACCCCAAAGATATACTTATTTTAATACAGAAAACTTGGAAACAAGCTATCAAACAATAGGGAATTAGTTAAATAAATCACGTTTCTGTGAAATGTACTAGAAAACAGTCACTAAAAATATTATTCTCAAAACACATTTATGGATAAGGGGAAATAATTATAATGTATTAAGTGAAAAGGTCAGGACACAAAACAGTGATACAGCTTGTGCCCAATGTTGTTTTAAAAAATTAAGTGCATATATTATAACTGCATTAAAAGAAACCAAATGTTGACCCTGGTTTTCTCTGAGAGGTTGGATTATAGATGATTTTTTTCTATTCATAGTTTTCCATATTTGTTTTCTAAAATATTCTTAAGTGACCATTTATTGCACTTACAATTAATTAGGAAAAAAACAATAAGGGTTACAAATAATATCATTCCCTCTTACCTATTTCTCAGGTTATTTATGAGACACAATGAGAACATGCTCATGGAAATTCTTTGAAAAAAGGCCAACCACTATTTAAATGTCAATTATTATTATTATTACCATAATTGGTCCTGCCTGACTACTTTCTAACACTGATTGAACAGAAATTTAGAGATGCACAGAATGAGCTGGGAAATGACATGGCCACAGGGGTGGGGCAGGTGATGGTAGAGGGTCCAAGCTCCACTTGAGTGCTTCTCAATTTTAGTTGCACCATATATATATATATATGGTATATATATATATATATATATATATATATATATAAGATTTTATTTATTTATTTGACAGAGAGAGAGAGAGTGCACACAAGCAGGGGGAGCGGCAGGGAGAGGGAGAGGGAGAAGCAGACTCCCCGCTGAGCAGGGAGCCCAATGTGGGGCTGGATCCCAGGACCCCAGGATCATGACCTGAGCTGAAGACAGACGCTTAACCGTCTGAGCCACCCAGGCACCGCTATTTTTTTTTAAAGTAATCTCTACACCCGACATGGGGCTCAAACTCTAGTTGCACTTTAGAATCACCTAGAATCACCTAAGGAGTTTTAAGAATGTAGATCAAGTGAATCAGAATCTCTAGGTACAGAGCCAGGCATCAGCATTTCCCAAATGTTCCCTGTAATTCTGCTGTACAGCGGGGCCCAGAACTCCTAAATACAGGCAAACCCTTGCACTTTAAGCTACTCTTTTGTTGTTTGTTGGGAGGGAGAGAGAGGGATGAGGGGACCGGGATATGGTCAAGAGAAATCCCTTGAGGGTCTGAATGTCCCAGTGTGCAATCAGGCCTTTGTCCAGTCATGTGTGTTACAATCTTAATTTGACATTTTCCACTGGGTGGAGTTGGGAAAACTAGATTCTGAGGCCCCCCAGAAACTGGTCTACTTCTCTTACCGGAAACTTTCCCAGTCTATCTAGTGGCACAGATAATGATGACAATACACATTTCTAGGGCAGATTAAGGCTGGTTATGCAATTTTCTAGGCATTACCTCACTGGGGCCTTGTAACCCTCCCTTTTTTTTTACACTGGTGGATATTTATTCCAATATTTCCCCATTTAACAACTTTAGTAAGATAATTGGTATACAATAAACTGCATGTTTTTAAGCATACAGTTTAGTATGTTTACATATATATATGCTCTGTGAAGCCATCACCACATTCAGGGAGGTGAATGTACCCCACAAACCTTCTTCATGCCCCTTCATAACCACTCCACGCTGACCCCACCCCCATTTCCAGGGAACCACTGGTCTGCTTTCTGTTTCTATTGATTAGTTTACATTTTCTAAAATTTTATTTGGATGGACCTATATGATATCTGTCTATCTCTTTTTTATTCACTAATTATTTTGAGATTCAGCCATGCTGTTGCTCACTAGTATTCCATTTAATGGATATACCACAATTTATTTATCCATTCTCTTATGGATTGGATGTTTGAGTTGTTTCCAGTTCGGGGCGATTACAAATAGAACAGCTGTAGATATTCATGTGTAAGTCCTTATAGGGATATAGGCTTTCAGTTCTTTTGGGTAAATATCTATACAGCTAAATTAAGTGTATGTTTAACTTTTTAAGAAACTATCAAACTGTTTATCAAAGTGGTTGTAGCATTTTACATTCCCACCAGGAGTGTATGAGGCTTCATCTCCCCCAAATCCTCATTACTACAGTTGGTATGGTCAGTCTTTAGTTTTATCTATTCTTATAGCTATGTAGTGATAGCAAATTGTGGTTATTTCATTAATGACTAATGATGAACTTCAACCCTGACCTCACATGGCATGTATATATACACACACACACAGTCAAAATGAATGATAGACATAAATATAAGAACAGAAATTATAAAACTTCTAGGAAAAAACCATAGTCGCAAAACATATTTGGGTAGGCAAAGATTTCTTAAATAGGACACAAAAGGAAAAACAATAGTATTTATAAAATAACATATTAAACTTTTTCAAAACTAAAATCTTTTGCTCTACTAATGATACTACTAAGAGAATGAAATGGCAAGCACAGTTTGAGGAGATTTTTGCAAAGCATGTATCTGGTAAAAGACATATCTAGAATATGTAAAGAATTCTAAAAACTCAATAAGAGCAGACAATCTAGTTTTTTTTAATGGGCAAAAGATTTGAACAGTCCCTTCTCCAGAGAAGATATAGGACTAGCAAATAAAAATCCCAAAAAATATGCCCAGCATCAAGAGTTCTAATAATCACTTTTAAGGTAAGCTGGGTAGGTACCATTATTATTGTTATTATTCACATTTTGCAGATGAAGAAACACAAGCAAAGAGGTCATGTGACTTGAAGTTATACAACTAGCAAGTAGAAAGTCTGGACCAGAGTCTGACTCCAGCCCACTGTTCTTCCATGACATACCCTGTAACCCGGAGAGCCAGCAGGGATTCTAGGGCAGCATCTTATGAAAAGAATAGGGGTGAAAGGGATTGGTCTGTGGCATCATCACCCAGAGACAGTGACACATAAAGGAGATAAGGGGAGAAGGCAGGCACAGGAGAGTGTCTGGGCAAACCAGGGTCAGGAGCACATGGAACCCAAGGAGCATGGATGCCAATAGGTAGGGACACAGCCAAAGGTGGAACCAGGTGAGCAGTGAGAAGTCAGAAAGGAGCATGTGTGCCAAAGGCCAAAGTGCAAAGTGCAAACTGAGGGTCAGCTCCCAGGCGGGCAATTCACACTGCAGACTAGACTTAGCACTGCCTGTGATGGGCAGCTCCGACCCAGAGAGGAGACTTGAAGCCCAACTGCAGCTATGAGTAGCTCACCGTGACTGGAACAAAATCAGAGCCATGCAGAAGCCCATGTATATCAGAGGTGGCAGAGATAACAAGGAAGATGTCCTACTTGACCACCAAACACATACCAGGGGCACAGGTGGGGGCAGGAATTGGAAGATGTGGGATCAATGTAAGCAGGCCACTCCTGGGAGGTGGCACTCACTTGATCTTGGAGACTGACACGTAAAAAGGCACTGGTAGGAGCTGAGGGTCAAACGTGATTTATTTTGGCTTCTTTGATTTCAGTTCTCAACTTCTGTTTTAATTGTACCTGATTAAATGGGCTCAAAATGAATAACTGAATTTTTAAGATATTCTTCATCTATATGCCTTCAATCATATCACCAATCTTACTAATCAGCAGTCTCGCCCTGTGCCAGATGACGTTGTCTCACAGATACTGTAGTAACTCCAAGGCCAACAGAGAGGCCCCTAAACCTGAGAAGATGAAACTCCTTACAATTCTTCTCTAGGAAGACTGGTACTGCCCATTGAGAAAGAAATGCAAGGGATGGGTGGGACATGGTAGAGAGGATTTTAAAGTGCAATGTCCCAGTTAAATATACCAGGTACAGTACTTATTCTAAATTTGCATTGGCCCTAATTTCCTTTGACATGCAGTGAACAGGTCATTCCATTTGGTTTACAGATTCTATTATTTACTATTAAATACAGACAGCCTTTGAATTGGTATGCACTGTTTTCCTCAAAATGTACTATGTCTTACACTGATTTTGTGAAAAACTTACTTTAACTTTTATTTTTATTTTTTAATCTCACCCTAAAAGTCAGGCATGCGATACAACAGATTTAAGGCCAAACATCACAGTAAACTAGCCCCTTAATAGAGAGTTACTGTGCATTGGGCTTCAGAATGCATCATCAGAATCACTTATTTCTTCTGCGAGGTGGCCCTCCAAGCCCAGCCACACCAGTCCATACATGCAAGCTACCTTTTACCACCCTGCCCCAGCCATGCCGTGCTGAGCTGAGTCATAGGCTGGAGAGACTCACAAAGGTTCCCAGTGATGTTCCCGTGTGGTCAGAGTCCAGGCCAGGGCACCCAGAAGAACAATCACTCACACAAGTCAAAGGCAGTCATCCGCAAGCAGATCCAGCAAAGAGCCTCGGGCTTGTGGGCTTTGGACCCACAGCTAGATTGTGAGCAAGGCCAGACACAGCCCTGAGCCAGCGCTTCCTCCCCATCAGTGCCCAGATACGACCTTATAGCCTTTGTGATCATTTCAGATTTACTAAAGGAACCATTTTCCTCAGGGTCAGGAGCACATGGAACCCAAGGAGCATGGATGCCAATAGGTAGGGACACAGCCAAAGGTGGAACCAGGTGAGCAGTGAGAAGTCAGAAAGGAGCATGTGTGCCAAAGGCCAAAGTGCAAAATGCAAACTGAGGGTCAGCTCCCAGGCGGGCAATTCACACTACAGACTAGACTTAGCACTGCCTGTGATGGGCAGCTCCGACCCAGAGAGGAGACTTGAAGCCCAACTGCAGCTATGAGTAGCTCACCGTGACTGGAACAAAATCAGAGCCATGCAGAAGCCCATGTACATCAGAGGTGGCAGAGATAACAAGGAAGATGTCCTACTTGACCACCAAACACATACCAGGGGCACAGGTGGGGGCAGGAATTGGAAGATGTGGGATCAATGTAAGCAGGCCACTGCAATGTAAGCAGTGCATTTCTAATAGGTTAATAGCCCCAACTCTTTAGCCTCTAGCAGGGGGTGTCACAAAATACTTCCCTAGTTTCCCCCACCTCCCAGAAAAATGTCAGTGCAATTGCAAAACAGATATGCATGCAAGAGGGATGTTTAATAAAAGGCCTCCGTTATGTCAGTAAATGTGTCATAACTCAAAAACAGCATTTACCATTATCATAGGCTTGGAGCTTTCATATGATCTTTGGCCTCATTCTCCAAACTACAGCTAACCAAACATCCTGGAGGTCATCTGCCACTACATTTTACACAAAGCCATAAAAGTTACAGCCATTTAGAGTCAAATGGGACCACAGAGATCATCCATGAGATCGTCTACACAAATCAACAATGATAATAGGCTTCTATTGACCATGTACTACATCCCAAGAACCATGTCAAGCATTTACACAGCACCTCTTTTAATCCCCCATCAACCCCTCAGAGTTGGAACTCTTATTATTCACATTTGACACATGAGATTTTAAGTATTAAGTCCAATGTCACACATTGAGGAAGAAGCAGCACCTACATCCCCACCTTGGTCCGTTGAGCTCTGAACTACTACCATATATTGCCTGCTTCTCCAACCAATGAGCCTACATGAACTTTCAGACTCCAGAATCCTAGTGAGACCCTCTTTTGACTGGAGCTTGCCATTCCCATGCATGGCAAGCCATGTACAATCACAGAAAACGTTGCATCTACCTGCACTACATGCCCAACACAACAGTTACTTCTTAACCTTTATGTTAAATCATAAAATACTGAGCTGAAGAGGGGTTTTAAAGACCATTCAGTCAAAACCTTCATTTTAGAAATAAGAATGCAAAGCCTGGAGAGGTGAAATGGCTTTCCTAGAATCCCACAACTACCTAAAAGGCAGAACAAAAGTAATATTTTAGGAGTTGAAAATAGTATGTTGACAAATGACATCACCAAGATAGTGACATACGTTGTTCCTGACTTTCCTCCCCCACACAAGAACAACTAACATCTATTCAAGAATAAGACACCACTGAGAGAATCTTAGAACGTGTCAGTGAGGCTGAAGCACCACTAAGCCCCTGAGAGACCAAGACAGACTGCATTAGAGAGTACGACAAGCAGCTACACACTGACCACATTGCCTCTCCTCCAGGACAGCACAGCACTATGTGGAGAGGTCTCCCATGAGCCTCCATTTCCTCGAGCGGGAAAAGAAAACCCAGGAGGGACAACCAGATCCCCCAGCATTCTGGGTCACTTTGTGGGAGCCCCTACTCTGATTTCCTACCAGAGGGATTGCAGGGCAATCTTTGGGCCCAGCCACTGAGAATCTGTGACAGAGAAGGGGGAAAGGGCTTGCAACAACCAGCACTCGGGGATCTTGGCAGACTGAGTTACCAAGTAGTAACCCCAACTAGCGACTTTGCTCATCTACAGAACCAAGTTGAAGGCACACACTGACTGGGGAACCCAATGTGGTGCAGCTCTGCCTGATGTGGAGCCTCAAACAAGGAGTTTTGCTGGCCCTAGAGCCTGGTTTGCCCCCACCTCAGCAAGGTGCTGAGTCATGGTTCCACCCACCTTGAAAGCGCCTTCCAGCTCCATATGACCAGAAGAGCTGGTGAAAACACTGGAAAGCTGTGTGGCCCACTGGTGCTTGAGCTGGCAGACAGAGCCAATAGTTTGTGGAGCAGAGCCAGTGGCCCTGTTGAGCCAAGGAACTTGGGATGTGGTCAGCTTGTGTTAAGACAACAAAGAGCTTTACCAGTTTTAAAGCTACTTCCCCTTTTGCACCTGAGCAGGGAATGTAATTCGTAGCCCCGCTCATGACTGAATACAGCCTTTAGCCTGTCTGACCAGGGAATCTAACCAGAGAACACAGCAAGCTATGTAGCCCATTCAACAGCCCTACATACAGTGGCACTTGAACAGAGAGCACAGCCCGTGTCTTCCCCCATCTGCAGAGCAAAACCATTGGCCTCACCTGACCAAAGAATTCAGTGCAAGAATTTCACACCTGGCAAAGCTCTCCTTCAGAAATTTAAAAGGGATAAAGACTTCCCCCCCAAAAAACAAAAGCTGAGGGAGTTCATTACCACCAGAACTGCCTTACAAAAAAATGCTAAGGGTGTTCTTTGAGTAGAAGTAAAAGAACACCAATTAACATCATAAAAACTCAAAAAGGTAGCATAAATCTCACTGGTAATGGTAAATATATAGTCACAGTTAGATTCTGCAATGTGGTAATAGTGGAATATAACTCACAACTCTAAAAGTTTTTAAAAATGAATGTAGCAAAAATAACTATAAATACAACAATCTGTTACTACACAATATAAAAAATATATATAAGTTATAATAGCAATAACCTAAAATGTGAGGGGGAGAAGAAGTAAAAGTGTAAAGTGTAACTTCTATTGAAGTTATATTGTTACCAGTTTAAAATAAGGTGTTATAAGTTTAAGATAGTTTACGTAAGCCTCATGGTAATCACAAGGGAAAAACCTGTAGTTATTACACAAAAAACATGATAAAGAAGTAAAAGCATACTGATACCAAAAAACACAAAAACATACAAAAAGACAGCAGGATAAGTAAAAAGGAACAATGGATCTGTAAAATAACCAGAAAACAATTAACAAAATGGCAATAGTAAGTCCTTACCTATCAATAATGACTTTAAGTGTAAGTGGATTAAATTCTCCAAGAGACACAGAACAGTTGAATAGATTAAAAAACAAAAATGAAAACAAGATCCAACAATATGCTGCCTAGAAAGAGATTCACTTTAGCCCTAAAGACATACATAGGCTAAGAATGAAGGGATGGAAAAAGACATTTCAAGCAAATGCTCACCAAAAAAGAAAAAAGAAAGAAAAAAAAAAAAAGCAGGGGTGGCTATGTTTATATCAGACTTTAAACTAAAAATGATAAAAAGAAAAATAAGACAAAGAAGATTATTATGTAATGATAAAGGGGTCAATACATCAAAAAGATATAACAATTATAAATATTTATACACCCAATATTGGAGCACCCAAATATATAAAATAAAAACTAACAGAGCTAAAAAGAGAAATAAATAGTAATATAATAATAATTGGGGACTTTAATACCTCACTCTCAACAACTGATAGACCATCTAGACAAAGAAACAATAAGTAAACAGCAGTTTTGAACAACACTATGGACAAAATGGACCTAACAGATATATATAGAACATTCTACCCAACAATAGCAGAATACACATTCTTCTCAAGTATGTGTGAAACATTTTCTAGGATAGATCATACGTTAGGCCATAAAACAAGTCTTAGCAAATCCAAGAAGACTGAAATCATACAAAGTATCTTTTCTTACCACAATGGCATGAAACTAGAAATCAATAACAAGAGGAAAACTGAAAAATGCATGATGCATGTAAATTAAACAACCCTCTCTTGAACAACCAATGGATCAAAGAATAAATTAAAGAAGAAATAAAAAAATCCTTGAGACAAATAAAAATGGAAATGCAACATACCAGAACTTATGCAATACAGCAAAAGCAGTTTTAAGAGAGCAGTTTATAGCAGTAAATGCCTACATTAAGAAGAAAGGTCCCAAATAAACATCCTACCTGTATGACTTAAGGAACTAGAAAAAGAACAAACTGAACTCAAAGTTATTAGAAGAAAGGAAATAATAAAGATTACAGCAGAAACAAATGAAATAGAAAACAGAAAAGCAATAAAAAAGATTAACCAAATTAACAGTTATTTCTTTGAAAAGGTAAACAAAACTGACAAAACCTTAGCTAAACTAACCAAGGAAAAAAGAGAAAGAACCCAAATCAACAGTTACTAATGAAAAAAGAGACATTACAATTGATACCACAGAAATTCAAAGGATTATTAGAGGTTATTATATGCCAACAAAGTGGACAACCTAGAAAAAAATGAAAAAAATTCTTAGAAACATACAACCTACCAAGACCGAATCAAGATGAAATAAAAATATGAATAGACCAATTACTGGTAAGGAGACTGAACCAATAACCAAAAATCTTTCAATAAAGTCCAGGCCCAGATGGCTTCACTGATGAATTTTACCAAATATTTAAAAAAAAAAAAAGAGTGAACACAATCCTTCTTAAAATTCCAAAATTTCAAAGAGGAGAGAACATTCACAAACCCATTTATGAAGCCAGCATTACCCTGATACCAAAACTAGAAAAGGATACTACTAGAAAAAAAAAAAATTATAGGCCAATATCCCTGATGAATATAGATGCAAAAATTCTCAACAAAATTCAGCAACACATTAAAAGAATCAGTCACCATGATCAAGTAGAATTTATCCCTAAAATGCAAGGATGGTTCAACCTACACAAATCAATGTGATACATCACATTAATAGAATGAAAGAAAAGGATCATATGATCATCTCATTAGACACAGAAAAAGCATTCAACAAAATTCAACATCCATTCATGATAAAAACTCTTAACAGATTAGGCAGAAAAAGAACATATCTCAACATATTAAAGGCCATGTATGACAAGCTCACAGTGAACATCATGCTCAATGGTGAAAGGGTGGAAGCTGTTCCTTAAAGTCAGAAACAATACAAGGATGCCCATTCTCACCATTCCTGTTCAATATAGTATTGGAAGTCCTAGCCAGAGCAATCAGGCAAGAAAAGTAAAAGGTATCAGAATTGGAAAAGAAGAAGTAAGATAGTTTTTATTTGCAGATGACATGATTTTATATATAGAAAATCCTAAAGACTCAACCCAGAAACTCTTAGATCTAATCAATAAATTCAGCAAAGTTTCAGAATACACAATTAACATACAAAAATCTGTAGAATTTATATACATGAACAATGAAATTTTTGAAAAAGAAATAAAGAAATTGATCCCATTTACAGTAGCATCAAAAGCAATAAAATGCTTAGGAGTAAATTTAACTAAGGAGGTAAACTGAAAACTACAAGACATTGATGAAAGAAATTGAAGAAAACACAAATAAATGGAATACTGTGTTTGCAGATTGGAAGAATTAATATTGTTAAAATGTCTAAATTATCAAAAGGAATCTATAGAATTGATGCAATCTCTATTGAGATTCCAATGGCATTTTTTACAGAAGCAGAAAAAAACACTCCTAAAATGTATATGGAACTACCAAAGACCCACCAAAGCAATCCTGAGAAAGATAAACAAAGTAGGAGGCATCACATTTCCTAATTTCAAGCTATAGTATAGTTTTAGTCATCAAAACAGCATGGTATTGGTATAAAAAAGACAAATAGACCAATGAACATAACTGACAGTCCAAAACAGACCCAAGTATATACAGTCAACCAATATTTGACAGGGAAAGCAAGCGTATTCAATGAAGAAAAGACAGTCTCTTCAATAAATGGTGCAGGGATAACTGGATATTCACATGTAAAAGAATGAAACTGGACCCATATCTTACAGCACTCACAAAAATTAACTCAAAATGGATTACAGACTTAGATATAACACCTGAAACCATGAAACTCCTAGAAGAAAATATAGGAACAAAGCTCCTTGACATAAGTCTTGGTAATGATTTTACGGATATGACATCTAAATCACAAGCAACAAAATAAAAAATAAATGAGGGGGACTACATCAAACTAAAAAGCTTCCTCACAGCAAAAGAAACCAACAACAAGGGAAAAGATAACCTAGGGAATGGAAAAAAATATTTGCAACTCATATATCTGATAAGGGGTTACTATCCAAAACATATAAAGAACTCCTACAACTCAATAGGAAAAAAAACAAATAGCCCAATTAAAAAAATGGGCACAGGACCTGAGTAGATATTTCTCCAAAGAAGATATATAAAAGGCCAACAGGTACATTAAAAAAAAAAAATGCTCAACATCACTAGTCTTCAGGGAAATGCAAATTAAAACTACAATGAGATATCACCTCACATCTGCTAGAATGGCCATCATAAAAAAGACAAGAGGTAACAATGCTGGCAAGGATGAGGAGACTGGGAACCCTTGTGCTCTGTGTGTGAGACTGTAAATTGGTACAGCTGCTATGGGAAACGGTATGGGAGATCCTCAGAAAGTTACAAATAAAATTCCTGTATGATCCAGGTATTCTACTTCTCGGTGTTTATCCAAAGATAACAAAAACACTATCTTGAAAAGATATCTGCACCCCTAAGTTCATAACAACATTATCTACAACAGCTCAGCTGTGGAAACGACCTCAGTGTTCACCCATGGGTGAATGGACAAAGAAGCTGTAGCATATACATACAATGGAATATTATCCGGCCATTAAAAAATATGAGGAAGTCTTACCATTTGTGACAACATGCATAGAGGTGGACGGCATTCTGCTAAGTGAAATAAGTCAGACAGAGAAAGACAAATACTCACAAATACTCCATATGTAAGTATGATCTAAAAAAAAGAAAAGAAAAACTCATAGAGAAAGAGATCAGACTTGTGGTTACCAGAGGCAGGGGGTTGGGGAGAGAAGGAATTAGAGAAGGTGGTCAAAAGGTATAAACTTCCAGTTACAAGACAAATAAGTTCTAGGGATGTAATGTACATATGACTACAGCTAGCACTGCTGTGTGATATATAGGGAAGTTAAAAGAGGAAATCCTAGAGTTCTCATCACAAGGAGAAAATTTTTTTTTCCTTTCCTCTTCTTTCTTTTTTTATTGTATCCATATGGTAAGTGGACATTAGCTGAATCTGTTGCGGTGATCATTTCACAATACATGTAAATCAAACCATCATGCCGTACGCCTTAAACTTAAATACAGTGATGTATGTCAATTATTTCCCAATAAAACTAGGGAAAGAAAGAGAAAACAGTATGTTGTTTTATTTCTTCCATCCTCCCCCCCCCCATAAATGCAGTTGAACCTACTAACCTAGTGCTAGAAGCTTATGAGAAAGATCATCATCCTTTCCTGAAAAAAAAATTCCCTCTCCAGTTGAAATTATTAACCTTTTGGAGGCTTTGGCTTTTATTCCAGAATTTATGGAACATGCAGCTCAAGGGTATAATGTGACTTAACTTGAAAAAGGTCAGTTCCCTCTTCAGGGCTTTCTAGCAATTTTACAATAATGTTGTACATTTATATGGAGCATTTTCTGCTAGGGGAATGGGATCATCAAAATTAGGTATCTCTCAGTTATTTTTTGAAGTGCTCAGTCAGTTTACAGGTAGATTGCCCAGTTCCCAGCATGGCGGGGTGGGGGTGTATATCTACTGTATATCCATTGTATGTATATGCTACAGCTTCTTTGTCCATTCACCCATCGGTGAACACTGAGGTCGTTTCCACAGCTGGGCTGTTGTAGATAATGTTGTTATGAATTTAGGGGTGCAGATATCTTTTCAAGATAGTGTTTTTGTTATCTTTGGATGAACACCGAGAAGTAGAATACCTGGATCATACAGGAGTTTTATTTGTAACTTCCTGAGGATCTCCCACATATTTACATGTGAATATCCAATTCCCTCTTTCCCGCATGAAAAGGGTATGGCAAAGGAAGTAGCGCTCAGACAGAGGAAGCAGAAGACGCAACCTCTCACTGCAAGGAGTTTAGGATCCCTGAGAATTTTCTACACCCCCCTCTCCCGCCGCCATATAAACAAACAGCAACTGAAAAACTGAGAGCTATCTACATTCCTTGAGAAGATTGGTTAAATCTAGAGGAAAGAAAAATGAAAGGGGGAGAAATAGGAAAACACGGTGAGTAAAAGAGAGGAAACAGAGAAGAAAGAAGATAAAGACCACCAATGAAGTGAAGAAACAAGGCAAGGACGCCACATCCAGGGATGGCTCAGCCCAGCTGTTGACAGGTATGGGGAAGGCCTCCAAGGCAGCAGGCAGAACCCCCAATCCAGACTTACCGGCAAGGAGCTAAGCCCCACTCCTGCAGGTAGGCAGTGACGGCCGGGAATGTGACACGACAAACATCATGATTGGACATCTTCCCAGCAGGGCCTGGAGGGCTAAGTCTTCATCCATGGGGCAAGAGGAGGACAGAGAAGAACAAGACGAACCCTCTGCAGGTGACCAACACAAGTACTCAGGCCAAGGAACTAGGACAGAGGCCTGGTTATCAGAACTGGGGCCACAGGGAGTCGCATCTTGGAGTGGGGCCCAAGCATACTGATGGGAATCAGGTCACTAGGTCAGGGCTGGACGAGCGGCAAAGCTCACACGAGGTTAAGCTGCAGAACGTTGGCTCAGACTTTCTAAATCCCTCTTGTCTGTGATCACAACTGGTCCTGGAGACCCAGCCAAGTCTGCACAGGCAGGGAAAGTGTAGGGGTAAAAGGACTTGAAGTGTGAGGAGACAGATGTGAGGGGGCCAATACAGGAGGATGGAGATGTGTGGCTCCTGGGGGGCCAAGGCCTACAACACCCAAACTGCCCTTGTCAAATGGAAGCCCATCCAGAACCAGAGAACCACAAATGGAGTGAGGCTAACCTCCAGGTAAAACAGAATAGCTAAAGAAACTAGGAATGTGTAGGCCG
Organism: Phoca vitulina; assembly: GCF_004348235.1. Taxonomy (NCBI): domain Eukaryota; kingdom Metazoa; phylum Chordata; class Mammalia; order Carnivora; family Phocidae; genus Phoca; species Phoca vitulina. The sequence goes on along the minus strand of NW_022589708.1, from coordinate 61,879,377 downwards.
GAAGAGAGAACATTCGGCTCAAGGCAAGAAGTAGATGAATTCAATATTTCAACGCCACATGAAAGGAAGTCTCGATGCATTCTGCCTGTCTAGTCAAACAGAACTGAGCCCACTGGGTGGAATTCCCAGGGAGTTTTTAGTCTCAATAGAAGGAGAGCATTCCTACAGCCTGCCTCTGCAGGCTCCATAAACTCATTCACTTTGTACAGCACTTACTGATTAGGGTACCTACACGGCCTGGTTTGCCCAGCACGGTGCCATCTTATGCTGTGGTATCGGTGCCCATCGGGTCAGCACCCCATTCGCTCTTAAAGAATCCTGATTCGAATAATAAATGACATGGCCCCCTACTCAAATGAGCACTTGCTATGCGCCCGGAGTGAACACCGAAGACACAGCGAACACTCAACCCCTCGCTTTGGTGAGCTCTCAGCCTAGGTAGGAAAAGAGATATGGAAAGAACAAATTAGAATATAACATGGTAAGGGCTGTATAAATAAGAGTGCTAGGGATTGAGACATTCATTTTAGTATCAGGGATGAAAAATAGTTCACAGCTCACTCAATACACGTTCCCTGTTTACTCTTTTAATAAATACATGCTGAACAAGTGCTGTGTGACAGGTGTTATATATGGATAGCACTGATATAATACTGAACAAAACTGAATTCCCTCTTTCCCACATGAAAAGGGTATGGCAAATGTGCTAAACTTATAAAAATGCGCTTTCATTTTTTGAAAAACCTACTTACTGGACAGATTTCTTTACATATATTCGACCAAACCATGCGTTCAGAAACTTCCAATCATTGGTCCTAAACCTGATTGCTAAAGTCCAATAAAATCAAACCCCTTTTCCACATGGCAATTTTTTACACCTATGTCGGCAGCTAATACATTTTCCCCCAGTTTTCTATTTTCCCAGCTAAATATTCCCAGTTCTTTCATTCAGTTTTCCTATGATCTGGATATTGGACTTTTCACCAGTCCGGCTACTTTGTCCTTCTCGATTGTCCATGTCCCTCTGAAAAAGGGAAGCCCAGAACCATCGCCAAGTAGAGGTATGCCCTGGCTGGCGCCCAAAGAGCAGGACCTCTCTGTTTCTCCACGCTCTTCCTCTGGACCAGCCCACCTCTCGCACTGCTGGTCAGGCTGACTGGCTGCTAAGGCAGTATTTGTGTTGATTTCTTTATAATTCATGTCCCCACAACACTATTAGGACTAGCAATATAGCACTGAGTTCCTACTTTATTTCCTCTTGTTAGTTTATGATTCCATAGAGTTCTAGAATGTTAGTGTTCAGGGATATGGCAAATCCTCCAGTCCTGTCCTTAGGTTTTACAGGTGCAGTTACTGAGGCACAAAGAGGTCATAGGAGAGTCTTAAATCACAGCTCATTGCATTCCTGCCTGTCAGGACCCAGATTCCATCCCTCTGCATAGAACCATCAGTGCTATCTATAACTATTTCCTCTCCCTTACCCTTTGAATGCTACAATGAGGAAGGATCTGCCCTCCAGGAAATATCCCTACTCCCAGAATCTTCGATTTTCAACCCATTCTCCAAACTTATAACTAATGCTATGTTTTTGAGAAAATTAACTGCCCTTGTTAAAATGCTGTAAAAGTTCTCCATCCTATAACAGCTAGAGCCCGGCCTCCTAGCATGCCCTAGAAGACCTTTCTAGCCTGTTATTTACTTCTCCCCTGATGCTTCTAACTCTTGTCAATTTGAATGAGAACCATTTCCAAATATGCTGCATCTGTTCAGTACCCTCCGAAATTCTATCTACAGCTCTCTCTTCTTGGACTGCTCTCCCCACTTGGCAAACTCTTAGTTCCCACTTTGTGACTTGCCTTCATGAGAAAGTCTTCCCCCCACCCCCACAAGCCCCCAGCGGTGAGCTCATTGCTCCCTTCACTGCATTTCCTATAACACCTCGTATAGGTGCCATTTGTACCCATAACATATGGTGATGTTTTTACTGTCTCCTGTAAAGAATGACCCCCTTGAGGACAGGTATTACATCTGTCATCTAATAAATATTCAACACCTATTTCATCTCATTTGTTCAACAAATATTAACTGAACCTATTTGATGCTAGGCTCTGGCACATGGGGTGACCAAGATCCGTGAGGTCCTTGCCCTTATACACCTTGCAACAGGGCAGATGTTCACTAAAAACAAGTAAGAACGATGGAGTATAATAAGCACATTAACTGGGGAAGTACTGCGAGCTGTGGGCCCGGAGAAGAGGGGGCCTAATACAGAGTAGGAGTCATGGAAGCTCTCTCTAGAAAAGTCACATTTAAGCCAAGACCCAAGAAGTTATCCAAGGGAAGAGCTCGAGATTGAGTCCAGTTTATCAAGCTTATCTCCTGTCTAAATAGCATTTTCTACCATTTCTTTAAAGTCATTGGTTAAGAACAAGGATGGAGGTCTGTGGAAACTGGCTAGAGATTTTCCATTAACCAATATTATGGAGGATATGCCTATGACTGGGGGTGATGTTTAAAATATTTACCAACAGGTACAACACAGACATCAACCAGTCGGAATGGACACCAGCCAGAGGCAACCAGACTGCCTACTCCCATGCACACAGGCTGAATCCCAGCCCTGGGCAGGAGAATAGAGCCTGCTGTGGATCTCCCCACCTGGAGGGAGGCAGAGATGCAGCTCTAGTCCACCTCCTTTTGTAGAAGGCTTTAATTCTGCATACTGAGGACACCAGGCACATAAGTGGGACTTCACACAGTTATCTCTTAAATGCACACACTGCAAACCAGGCTATGCACCCATGGTCTCCTAGGAGAACGATCTCTTGAGTCAGCTAAAACTGCTGGCTGCTCTTTTCATATCTCCTTTCCCATTCAATGCTCCTTTAATACCCACAGTAAGTTCAGAAGTGCCCAGGGTCTGCCTTTCTTGCCTGGGGCTTTCTTTGCCCGCCTCCCAGTTGACTGAGGAATTCTAAACATGTGTCTGTGGCTCAGCGAGGCCACTGGGACATCAGGCCATGGGTTGGATTGGGGTCTATATCCTGAGAGGGAGACTGGAGGGGAAACTCCGCCTCAGGTGTCTGCCAAGAAAAAAATGGAAAGAAGGTATCTGTGCCACAGGTATCATTCCAGCCCCTTTCTTTGTAGACTGTGGGCTTTATAAGGGTCTGAAGTAGCAACAAACCTACCTCAGACTTGTAAAATGTACACAGTATGAAGCCATAAGAAAATCACCTCAAGTTTTCCATAGCTTTATAGAAGTAAATGTGTTTAGTGCATAGTAAAGCTCCCTTCGAAGGGTAGAGGTTTCCGCATGTACCCCAGGGCAGAAGGAATGCCTTACGTAACTTTGTCTTTGTTACTTTTCTGTTCACTCAGGGAATGTTTATGGAGTGCCTTCTGCATACAGTACACTTTCTTCACCTCAGAGAGTAAAACTGTGATCCCTAAACTGGGCAGGATCATGAATCAACCTATATTCTGGGAAAATAATGAGTTACTTCCATCACCCTTTACAAATTTGGGGGAAGTCAACTATTTATCACTTCATATTACCAATGGCATTGCTTGGTGTTTATGACCCCCGGTTTTGTTGCTAGACAGGTTTTCATTCAGCACTTGCAGGAGGTTTGTGGCCAATCTGAGATTAAATGGAGTGCTTCCTAAACCTCTCTTCCCAGACTGACCCCACAGCACCATAGTGCTTGTGAGCTGAAGCAGGTGCAACATTGCAGACTGCCCCACAGCCCTCCAAAGACCAGCAGGCCAACTCCCACCCCTCCCTTCTTTTCCGAGGCCCTGGCCAGGTCAGCCTTCCAGGCTCTTGGGTTTCCATGGTACCCAGAGAAGGTTCTGGTTGCTTCCAGGCCGAGGCTATTTGGGAGTGTGCTCAGGGTCGCCTCCAGGAGGTAACTTCTGAACACATACCTTAATGTCTCCCTAGCACTTCCCACTGGCTCTGTCGTCTCAGGCCTAGATCCTTGAATTTTGTGAGCCTCAGTTTCCTCCTCTAAAAGTTATATATATAGCAGCTAGCCCAGAGAGCTGTTGTGAAAATTAATGGGTTTGCGCTATGTGGACTCCACCCTCACCCCTCACTCCACACCACCCCCAGGAGACAGGAGAGCCATGGGACGTGGGGTAAGGTGTAGAGTAACAAATGTACTATCTGCCCAGGTCTCTCTACCAGGAAATCTGGTCACATCACCCGGCAAACTCATCCCAAACACTGTCACTCACTGTCCCAGCCCAACTGGGCATACTGAGTACTTAGTCTCTGTCCAACTTGCTTTGCCAAATAGGTTGACTAATGCTACCAAGGTAGTTTGTGAGTTCTGCCAACTGGCTAATTGTCCCGACATCTCATGTAGAGCTTCAATATATACAGCAGGAAAGAGATTTGTTCTGATTTAAGGAGACGTTGCTGGTGATTCCACGCACCCTCCCCCACTCCACCTCCCTCTCACCCCCCATCCCCACCTTCAGCACTTCTGTGAAACTCTGAAAGCCATTTGAAAAGCCCCACCTTGGACCACTGCACTGAGTGCCCTGAGACTTTCACGGTTCATAACACCCAGAATCTGAGCCCTGAAGGCAGCTGAGAGATAATATAATCAACACCTTCAAAAACCTTCAGCAACAAGAACATTCAAGAGACACAGGCCACACCAGTTTCTTCCGTATAACATACGACTTCTTTTTTATTTTTTCCTGCTTCCTATCTGGACGAATAGAGGGGCCTCCAGCTGTTCTTGTCAGTCAAATCGCCAGTATTTCCTTTCTGGGAATGCGTTTTTCCTGAAGCAGCATTTTAGCACCAGATTAGCACCTGATGCATTAGTGCTTTTTATCACCTAGCAATATTTGCCATCCAAAGGGCTGAGCAACACAGTTACCATTGCTCACTTTACATTTGTTTGCTGCTTTCAGTCCATTGTCTCAGCGCAACCTGCACTTGAACCACACAAAATGGCCCTAAGCAAGAAAGTGAAGCAGTATTAAAGGTCAGAAATTCTTAGTCACTGAGCTCCATCTATCTCTCTTCGCTAGTCTCTGTCCCTCCCTTGCTCCCCCTCCCCCGCCTTTTTTTTTTTTTAAACCCCAGAACCAATTTTTCAAAGAATTTCAGTTCCTGGACACATAGTGAGTGTTCAATAAATATCTGATAATCTGATTTAAAACACTGGACATAAAAGGATATTCCAGAGTGTGGAGGTTCTCGTCACAGAATTTTCGACCTAGCAGGGAACTCGGAAATCACACAGGATGAGCCCTTCATTTTGTAGGTGGGGAAAGGTGAAGGGACCCACCCATGTTCCCAGCCAGCTATTATTATTACTGAGACCTCCTACTTTCAACCCAAACAGCATCATGATTACGAAAACGCTTATTCTCTTGTTCTCTTCAAGGTCCTCATGTTCCAAGTTTCCAACCGAAATATGATGTCGTTCTGCGATCACCTTGACTCTAGAAGTTTGGTTAAGGTTACCTTTTCATTTCAAAAATGGGAAATAAAAAAAGCTGGCAAATAAAAAACTAGAATTCCTTTGTTTGCCCAAGACAGTTCATTCAAGATCTCGCAAACCTGGCTATGTGCCAGAATGATTACCTGGCTGGGTTTCAAAATCATAATTTTTCTACCAAATCCATCTCGGGGCTTGGCAAGACTTGAGACTCTGTCTGTTCCTGGATTGTTCAGGGTTTGTTTGTTTCTGTTTGTTTGTTCTCCCAGAGATTCTGCTACACATCAGGTTTAGAGCCTGCAGATCTAATCAGTGCCCACTCCGTAATCCCACTCACAACATGGACAGCGTGGAGCATGTACTTGAAGATATCTGGGGAGGATGATACTATGGGTGTTCTCCAGGAATCACAGCTATCAAAATACGACTCAAAAGTGGAACCTATGATAATAATAACGTTGCCTCCAAGTCCCACTTGCTCGATCATTGAAGGTAAGTTCACTCTGGTCCCGAGTGCACTGGCCCCTGGCAAGTGCCCCCAGATACTGCCCTTCCTGGCATGTGAACAGCTGGGGAAGCTGAGCTGCCGGCACTGAAGCCTCGGGCGGCGGCACCAGCAGGCATGAAATCACGAGGCAAGTGTAATTTAAAACCTACATATTTAATTAGACAAACTCTTGTCAACATATAGTTCCAGCACATTCTCTCTCTTTTGGCTCTAATTCCCTATGACCGCCTTCTTTCCAAGTAATTCCATGAGTTCTGGGAATGTCCAGAACGGCACATGCCCAGGACTGGGACCAATTTATCCTGAGTAATCTGTCAAGCTGCAGTTCATGCTTTTCCACTGGTTTAGGTTACCAAGCAACCTCCTTGTCACCCAGGATAATGACCTGACTCTCACTCCAGGGGACACAACACAACATGGGATCTTGGGCACAGGAACAGCACCAGCGCAGGACTCACGCCAACCTGCAGGTGAAGCCCAGCTGTGCAGTTGCTCTGGTCACTTGTTTAGCCTTTGTATGTAAAATGGGGATGGGGGAGCAGCTCCCCAGCTGGTTATGATTTGAGATAATGCATCTAAAGCACCAGGTTGTTTTGTTTAGCGTCAGCCTGAGAGGAGAAATGATTTGGCAGCAGGGAGTGAGGTGCAGGAGGGTCACTGACTGCTGGGGCGCTCCGGTCACCATCAAAGTGGACAGAGAGGGAGACCTCCGGGCCCCCTGCTCTCTCAAGTCCCTCTGGAAAAGTGCAGAAATGCCTCTGCTTTTGTAGCCACAGTGGGATTGGGAAACTTTATGTACCATTTCTGTGAAGCCTTGAGCATACAGGAAGCTTAAAGCTGGCCATGGTAACTGGCCCCAACAAGGGCCCGCGTCAGCCCCAGACTCAGCATCAACAGCTCTCTGAGGCCGTGGCCTTCACAGTTGCCTCAGCACTTAGTTTATAAGCTCTGTCCATGACTTGGGGCCAATGCAGCTGGTCCTTTCTCGGCTCCATTGTGGCCACTTCATATGGGGTTTCACCCCTTCCCCCACCCCCACCCCCCACTAAAAAAGGCACCGGTGGGGAGGGTGCAGAGGGAGCATCCAGCCAATCCCATAAATTTGCTCTCAAATATTTTTGCCAGGAAAAGCCAAAAGTTAAAAAGAGGTCCTGGCTACTCAAGCACTCAAAGCTTTTGTATTTGAGGAGGGGCTGGCTGATTTGGAGGATTTAAGAACAAACTGGAAACCAGAGCAGGGACTCCTAATGCAGAATTTACTGACAGCTTTTTGTGACCAGGGGCCTACCGACCTCAATTAATGGTTTCAGGATCCTCTTGGAGAAGAAGGGGGCAGGGGAAGTGTTCTCTTTGTAAGCTTGGTGATAATGAAAGCTGTCCAGGTAGCTCAAAGAACTAGTCCTGGCCACCAAAAGGCAAGGGGCCCCTCCAGTAAGAGGTGGAGACAATTTCTTACAGCCCTAGGAACCAGGAGAGGGCAAGCAGGACACAAGGAAATAAAATACAGGACTTGAGACTCTGTCTGTTCCTGGATTGTTCCCTGCTTCCTCCCTGGAAGCCAAGCAGACAGGAGAGCACCCCCAACACCCAGAATGAAGCCTCTGGTGAGACCCCCTGAGGACTTCATGCTCTTTTGCAAAAAGCCCTCTCCCAAAGGGGTGCCTGGTCTCACCTTTCTGAGAATCTGTGCTGTCAGAGCTACAAGGAGCCCGGTTCCAGGACGTGGACATTTATAAACATATTTACTCTGAATCCGTAGAGTAGTCGGCAGGGCAGGGAGCGGGGAGGGCAGTGCTGACTGCATGTGTGCAGCTCACACGTGCTGAGTGACAGCACAGGCCCCTCATTGAATCCCAGCCTGCCAGAGCACACGCGCTGTTCCATCCAGCCCCGTAAGCCCAGTAGCGGCCAGGGGTTTGGTTGGGCTTTCATTCGGCACTGGGTGGCTGGTGTCAGAATAAAGCAGAAAGAGCCCGGGCTCAGAGTCCAGAAGCCTGCCCAGGATTTGGCTCCAGCTCCACGGACCGATTTGCTGCCCAACCTTAAGGAAGTCCTAAACCTCTCTCTGCAGTCTCTGCATCTGTCAACTCTTGATTCGTTTTGTAAAGATATTACAAGAAGCTTCTGATCTCCCAGTGACCTAGTCCAAAGTGTGATCTGGACCCCTCACATCAGAGCCATTAAAAGTGCAGATCCCTGGGCCCAGCCAAGACCAACTGAAAGAGAATTTCTGGAGAAAGAACTAAGAAATCTGCCTTTTAACAAAGTCTCGGGTGATTCTCATGTGCCCTCAACACTGAAAGTCACTGACTTAGAGGAGGAGTTCAAACTCCTTCGTGTGGAGCGAGGGCCTTTACAGTCTGCCTTTTGAGGACCATTCCCAGCATCCTCTCTGCTTCGACACCACTGGCTGACGTTCAGATCCACACACGGAGGCCAGGCACTGGGCTAATTAAATGCATCCACTGAACCCCCAGAGCAGTTCTACGAACAAGTACTATTATCCTCCCCATTTTACAAATGAGGAGACTGAGGTTTACAGAGGCTCAGTCATGTGACCAAGATCACACAGGAAGCATGATGATGAGGTCAGAATCCCATTTCCATCTATGGGACTGTAGAGTTCTCTCTCTTAACTACCCCCAATATACCACATTGTGTATTCCCTCAAACACGCCTGTGTGCCCCTGCTCAGGGTGGCCCCTTGGCCTCATATGCCTCACAAGACTCTTATCCTCTGCAAATATATAGAACTCAAATTTTTTACCTGCCCCCCCCGCCAAAAAAACTTCTGTGCATTAGCTACCCCTCCTTTGTGCTTGGACACTCTCTTTTCATATCTCTACTCCAACACTGTCCAAATTGTTTTGTGATTATTTGTGTTCCAGCCTCCTCTGAGATGCAGAGGATTTTTAAGGCAGTCAGACTATTCTGAATGGTACTGCAATGGTGGATACATGTCATTATATATTTGCCCAAACCCATAGAATGTACACCACCAAGAGTGAATCCTAATGCAAACTGCGGCCTTCGGGGGATTATGGAGTGTCCATCTAGGTTCATCAATTATAACAAATGTGCTACTCTGATGGGGGATAGTGAGGGTGGGGAAGCTGTGCATGGGTGCAGTCCGGGGATATACGGGAATTCTGCCGTGAACCTAAAACTGCTCTAAACAACAAAGTCTATTTGTATTTTTAAGAATTATAGGACTCTGGGGCGCCTGGGTGGCTCAATCATTAAACGTCTGCATTCGGCTCAGGTCATGAGCCCAAGGTCCTGGGATGGAGCCCCGCATCATCATCGGGGGGTTCCCTGATCAGCGGGAAGCCTGCTAATCCCTCTCCCACTTCCCCCTGCTTGTGTTCCTTCTCTTGCTGTCTCTCTCTCTCTCTCTGTCAAATAAATAATAAAAATAATAAAATCTTTAAAAAAAAAAAAAGAATTCTAGGACTCTGTTATCCATCCCTCTAACCACACACCACAGCATACAGAAGAGGCTAAATAAAAGCACGTTGACTGAAATGGACAGCCCTTTCCCAAAGGCCTGAGGAAAACAGATCTGAGGAACTGCCTCAGCCATGACGAGAGACAAGGAAGAGATTATGTGAACGGGTCAAGTGATGGAAACTTCAGAGGAAGCCTCAAAAGGACGGATGAGAGACTGGGCAAGGTGTCATGGGTCCCGACAACAGGCTGGAGAATGGGGCCCATTCTGCAAAGCAGAGGCTGCGAGGGGGCAGAATGGAGGAGCCAGAGTGAAGAAGACGAGAAGGGGCCATGGGGTGGAGGCAAACCGAAACGTCCAGAAGTGCTTTGCCTGCAAGCGCTTCTGAGCCCCAACCATTCCAGAAGGCAAGCAGGGCCTTTAGAAGGGAAAAAGAAGACCCACACAGTCAGTGCCCAAGGGCGAGAAGGCAGATTCTAGGAGCATCGGGGGACCATTCATCATCCAAAATGAAATGCAAGGGAAAACATCAGCAAGTGGAATTATGCTGCAAGAACCCCGACTAGAATGTCATGGGGAACGAGTCCAAGAGACGTTTTAACAACAATCCTGATGCCAGGGATCAAAGAGTATGACATAAGCTTTAGAAGTGGAGCAATTAATGACGTGTTTTGTATGTTAAATCTGGAAGGAAAAAGAAACGCGTACTACCAGCTGTGTGGTAATGCCACGGAGTAGACCAAGGAGGAAAATAAACAGAGATTTAGAAACAAAATGGCTGCCCAAGAGACCTTGAGCTCTTATATGTTGGTTGAGTGAGAGGTTAGGAAGATCACTCCATCATTCTACCAATGCCTGCCCACAATGTAGATCAGATTTGGCATTTGACACCCTTCGGTTGAAAACCCAGCTCTTCCACTTACCGGGTCTGTGAACATGGGTAACTTTCTCAATCTCTGAGGCTCCGTTTCTTTATCTGTGAAAAGGAGAGAGTAGATAAGGCTTGTTGCTAGGATTAAAGGAGAGAAAGTATATTTAGCGCTTTAGAATAGTGGCTGGCAAAAAGGTTCTATAAATGATGGCAGTGGTGGTGGTGTCATGGCTGCTCCTATGTGATTTTATGACGATACCCTTTGCATGTACCCTTGCCCTATTCCTCCAAGTAGATTTTTACCCCCAAAAGGAATCCTGCAAGTTTTTCAGATTTGCCCAACTGAAACAAGGCCAGAATCTGCCTTTTCTTCAGAGCCGTCTGTGTGCAAGACAGTGTGCAGAGCCTGATTAAGATGCTCAAGACAGGGTTCCTAGCCTGCGGTCACTTCCATTCTAGCGCCAGAAAGGAATTGGCAGACCTCGCTGTGGCCCAAGGCAGAGCTGAAGAAGTGCCACAGGAGCATCACAACCAATGAGCCGGGATGAGAGGAGGGCACAGTCACTCACGGCTGGCATCATGGAAGAAGGGGCAATTTGCCAGGCAGAGTCCTAATGAAGTGACCGAGTAGATCCCAGAGACGCGGAGCCATGCACATCCCTCATAAATCACATTTTAAGGACAACTGCAGATGGCCATGCTTTGTACAAAGAACTCTGGTCTGGTACAACTGGTCCAAAAGAAAGAGCCTGCTGCCCAGCCGGGGGAGAAGAGCTGGACGGAGCCGATCGGATGTGGTGCAGGGGGATAGGAGCCGGGGTCTGTGGCAAGACTGAGCCAGAAACAGGGAGTCAGACAGACTCTGCAACGCAGGCAGGATGCAGAGTTGGGGCCAAGGCTAACTTTTGTTATGAGAGAGTCAAAACTGGAAATTAAGCTAGGAGAGTAGTACAAATGTGATGAGAGGAAAATCACGCATTTCTTAAGAGTGAGAGAGAAGAACTGAGAAAGAAGGACAGACAGGAAGACAAATGGAAGGAGAGACTGACCAACAGATAGAGAGGGACTAACAGGCAGACTGGCCAACAGACACAGAGATGGACAGAGACAGAACAAGCCGGACTGGCTGACTTTCCCTTCTTGGGTCGCGTGAGTAGGGGACACACAGCTGCAGAGTGGGGCAGCAGATCCCTGAGAAGGTGGGGCAGGGGCTGGGCATGCCGTAGAGGGGAGACAGGATGGGAAGAGAGGGGGGCCAAGGCAGTCAGAGCTCTCCTTGAAACTTCTCAACATTTTCTTGAACATAATTAGAGAAGCAACTCATACTCCGGCCCATGAGTCCTCAGCAAAGAACTGTCCCATTCATTGCATTCTGTAACAAGACAAAAAGCTTTATTGGCATTCTGGTAAGAAAGCTGGGATCAGGATATAAATCTCCCAAATGGGACGAGGGTTTTTTTAGGGCAGTCATTCAGCCGAGGCAGGACCGTGGCTGATGTCACCACCCCAGTGTGAACAGCGAGCGAGCCCTGGCCTCTTCTCCTGCCTTGGCCGAAAACGAGCTCTCTGATCTTGAGCAATTGACTTAACCTATCTGGACATCTGTTTGTAAATCCACAAAATAAGGAGATTGAACTGAATGTCTTTCAAGCTTGCCTGCAGTACTGCTAACATCCTAGATCCTGTGGTTCCACAAACACCCCATTATTTATACATCAGACTTTTTCGCAACACCTAAATAGTATTGCCAACTATGTCAATAATATTTTATTTATTATATTACTATGAAGTGAATAGGTTATTTATTTCTTCCCAGTACAACTTGTACTTGAATACAATTTCAACATGCATGCTAAATCTCTCCTCCTATGAACTCCCAAGCATTTAAATCGAGACACCTCTTAGTGTACTTACCCCATTCTGCTTTAGGCTATGATTATTCAGGAAAATGCCTTATTGTCCATTCCTAGATGTTAAGCTCCCCAGATGCTCCCTGGAAACCCAGCGGCAAAGAGAAAAGAACGGAGCTACCGGGGTGGCTTTCGTCTTTGCAAGCCCAAGAACCCAGGACGATACATTGCACAAAACTGACGTTCAGTGCGTGTTTGTGGAACAAACATATAGTTGGAGAGAATGCAAAACTTAAAAGGAATTCATCAAATGAGCCTAATTAAGTCTCCATCCTTTGCTCTTCCCCTAACACACCCGGAGGGCTAACCTAACACCTTTGCCTGGAGCTAATAAACATTGACCCCACTTAATTGCAAATGGCCCCTAGCCTCAGTGCTGCTGATGAGTTTGGGAAGAGCACAGAATACAGACAGGAGAAATCATTGCTGAGCGAGTCACTGGGGAAAGAGGCAGCTGGAATCCCCAGTCATCGAACTTGTTTGCAAGATGCCCACAGTGACACAAAAGGTAACATTATATGGAGGTGAAGGAACCAGACAGTGTCAGATTTGCTGGCAAAGCATTTTCTCAATCTTGAAAGTGAGAATGAGGGGGAAAAGGGGAAGGGGAGAAGAAACTATCATGGGTCTTCTCTAGGCAAAGGCCCCTCAAGCCATATTTTCTACTCATCCTGCAAGAAAGTTTAGATGCGGACCCAGTGGTTCTATTTCAGCAAGATCTCCTCGGTCTTCTTAATGTCCAGCAGCTCTCCTGAGCCCTGTGTCCTCTGCCTCTTTCCCAATTCCCAAGGAAAGTGCAGCCCTCCCCCAACTCCCCAACACAAGCTCTGGGTCCCTGTTAATAATCCACTTCTAAGTGGCGCCCTAACCACCACACCTCCGCACCCCGCCTACCTCCAGTCCTCACTCCCCTACCCAGCCTGGCCACAGGACACTGGCCTCCTCTGTCACCCAGGTGGCCCCTGCACAGGCGCGCGGGTCACCGGCCCTCACCTCTGGCCATCGGCTCACACTTCCTGTTTCTCCCAGTCCACCTCAGCCGCCCTCCACTGTGCTCTCACATTCCAGACACTTTTTCCCCCTCCCTCATTCCCTTCTTCTCCCATTACTAATGTCTATTCTAGAAACTTGCTCAGTTAGGACTGGACTCGCCAGTAATTGAGGGCATCTTGCACCACCCGAGTCTTGATTTTGTGAGCTAAAATTTCTGTTGGTGTTAACTTGCTAGCTCTTTTATTTTACTTTCCTCCCATGTTGATTCTCATTCCTGAGTTCACACTTTGGAGGAAGGAGGGAAGTTCACTCGATTGAAATTGGACAGAACCATAGGGATGGCCGCAGAGGGCCCTGAACCTGCCACTGCTGGCCAGAACGCACCCCACCTCCAGGCCGCGGTGGGCTCAGGGCCCAGGGCGGCAGCTAGCTTCTTCGCCAGCAACTGCCCTCCGCAGCCTTCAAGGCCGCCGCTTTCGGACTGAAAACCCCCGTGGCTAAGTCTCTTGGAGGAGCAGGAAATGAGAGGCTGTTAACGAGCTGGACCTCTGTGAGTCGTGCCAAGAATTCTCCGCCCCACCGTCACAGAATGCTGAAACGGGCTGAAAGGGCCAGTCTTCCAAAAGAGTTAACCGGAGGCCCCATCACCAGGCTGTTAATGCCTCCGGCTCCGCGAGCTGACAGAAACAGGACGTTCTAAAATGGCTCCACCCTTGAACCACAACTCATCAATCACAGCACGGAACATCGAGCTTCGGGTTCCGACTGGCTCCTGCGAACTCCCTCTCTCACCTCTCTGCCAGGCTCCAGTTTTGTCACCAGGCTCTCTACTTCACTCTCCGGAAACAGGAGCCACGTTGGGCTTTCACGTCCTGCGTCCTGCGCCTCCGTGCGTCGCACACGTTGGCACGCACGCACGGCGCAGAGCGCGCCCCGGCTCACGAACACCAGCGTGAGCGCCCGGGGTTGGCCCCTGCTTGTGCACCAGTCCTGATACCTGCCATATGGTCGGGTTGCCGCGCAGGTTGTCTCTAAAACATCTGGCCAGTTGTTTACCTCCCCAGCTGTGTTGCAGTTGGCACGTCCCTGTCCTCGGCTCCCTTCAGCCTCCCAGGAAAAGAAGCGCAGCCTCTTGCCTGGCCTTTCTTCCTTGGCCGGGCGGAAATCAGTTTGCCACCGCCTTGCTTTGGCTGCTCTGACCCGGCCCGCCCCGCTGCCCCCTCAGCTCCTCTATCGGTCGTCCCTGGGTGTGCGGCCACAGCCCTCTCTGTTCTGACCCCTTCCATTTACACAGCCGGCCGCCTCTTCCCTTACCTCCTCGGGGCTCCTCCTGGATCTCCGTGCACAAATGTCCTGCCATCTCGTTACCTTTGGCCCACAGGTGTAGTCATCGCCCCACTTTACGCCACGTGCAATCACCTGGCTTCTTGCTCACCTGGTGGCTTTCTCGCCCTCTGGCTTTCCTGCCAAGTCTTTCTTCCCAAGAGCTGCCTTAGAGCCAGGAACACTTAACACACGGCCCAGAGTTCCTCTGACAGGTACAGGGCCAGACTTCTAATCAGATAGTTTATATTGCAGTCCGATGACCCCCAAATTCCGAATTACCTTCCTGGCTGACAAGGAGAGCTCCCCACGCGATCCTCACGGATCCACGTTTTTCTCTTGCAGACATCCACTCCTTTCCTGCCTCCCCGATCCTAATTCCTCCAACTTACTTCCTTCAGTAAGGTCATATTTACCTTCTAAGTCAGAACCCAGAATTTTCAGGTAATTTCCAGGACTAAAGCAATCTGTTCGTTGCCATATATTGTCTCCTCTTCGATTCCAGCGGCTGCTGGCGGTGCCCACCTAAGTCCCATCCTTGCCCTCCCTGCACGCGGGCACACAGTGATGAGGGTGACAGCTAACACTGAGCAACGCCTGTGTGTCAGGTACTGCTCCAGGCACTTTGCACAGAAGATTCCCCAGGTCTGCCCCCTGCATCTTATTTCAGTTTCCTTAAACTCCTACTTACCTGAGGAAAGCCACCAAAGTGGGCAGAGGAGAGAAAGAAGAAGCATTAAAATAACGAGTGGGAACAATGTAAACATCTCTAGATGTCCTGATTAGGCATGCTTTATGTTCTTTCTCCCTTTATGTCGAATTCCCATTCATTCCTGCCTATACCTCCTCGGTCCTGACCATGTGACCTTGTTTTTAACTTAAAGAAGCACTCTTTCATTTTTTCAAACTGCACGTTTTTATAGAGATCTCTGCATTTCCAATGGTAAATCAAGAGAACACAGATTTGGAATAAGAGTGATACATATTTTTAAGTCCTGCCTCTGCCCATTTCTAGCTTTGTGATTCTGGGTATGTTTCTTTTTTCTTTTTTCCTTTTTTTTTCTGGGTATGTTTCTTAATGCTGCTGAACCTCAGTTGACTCATTTATAAAATGCAATTAGTAGAGACCTTGCAGATTTTTTTAAATTGCAATAAGCAATGTGTGCAAAGTACTTATCACAGTGCCCAGCACCTTGTAGATGCTATGCAAATAGCCCCTCATTTTCTAAAAATACTTATACTGTCTCAGTGCAGTGGGTGGATATGAAAGGCAGATTTCTCTGCTGTCATATCTTCTTTTCTTAGTGCAAGGTCTCTCCCAGAAACCAAGGGAAATCTCCCACATGACATACAAAAAAAGAAATCACCTTGTCACAGCATAGCAGAGGGCAGCTTTAATAAGAAACTAACAAATGTTATATATTCTGCCCCAGGCAAATTGTAGGCCTAAAGGCTTACCCTCTGCCCCACTTCCCCAGCATCCCTCAGTGGCTGACTTTGGGATCTTTAATAGGATTTGTCTTCTGGGTTGCTCACCAGGTTCAATGTCTTCTTGACCCCAGAAAAATGCAAGAATGCTCCCTGGGCACTTGAGAAAACGAGTTCTAGAGCAGTGATCTCCAAATGTGATCGATGGACCAACGGCATCAACACCATCTGGGAGCTTGTTAGAAATGCACATTCTCAGGCCCTATGCTAGACTCACTAAATCAGAAATTCTGGGGGTGGGGCCCCAGCAAACTATGTTTTAACACTACTTCAGGGTGATTTTGATGACGATTCAGGCTTGAGAACTAGTGGGTGAGATAGTAACATGGGGATTTCTTCCTAACAGAATCAGTGGGGGAAGTTCCAACAATATGGCAGATTAACGACTGCGACCTCTCAAGACACACCTTCAGCTGCCTCTGCATGCAAGGCTGCTCATCAAGGAAGGTGTCCCTGTGCCTCATCACAGAGAAGCATCATCCCCCTGCCAGCCTCACCAGCACCACTCCCTGCTGCTCGTCTAGACAAGACCAGCTTGACTGCAGACAGGTACCTGAGAGCCTAGCCCAGGTGCACCTGCTGTTGCTCAAACACAAGGTTTGCTATCTCTTCTCCCAGCCACCACCTTCCTCACCCTGAGACTGGCCAAGCACCTCCCAGCTCCTGCTCACTGTCATTCAGCACCGAGTGGAACAGATACATTAAAGATGCTGTCAGTGACCACACCGGCCACCCACTCTCCCGAGTGAAACTGTGCCTTCTACAGCCCCAGGAGCCAGATCGACCAGACAGCTGGGCTACAATTCTCTCAAATCAGCACGAAGCAGGGGAGAACCAGAGTTCAGAACTGTAGCTATAATTAATAACCCAAAGGATGCATTCCCATCTCCCTCATCCCTCCACAGAAAATGTTCCTCCTCAACACTGGGGATGACCTTTCACCCCAAATCCAATGGACTCACCTGTCAGTAGCCCCACATTGCCTTCTGTCTCAAACCTAAACTCCATACATGCCCTGTCCCCCCGCCCCCATTGCCCCCAACGTCACTGCCCACTGTTTCACCCTATATGCCAGTCGGGAGAAAACTCACCGTCCATGTTTCAAATTAGCCAGTAGGCATCTCAGAAGGCCACAGGTTTGACTGGAAAGGAAGTTATAAGGCTGGCCTAAGACAACATGAGGGAATTGTTGGAATGATTCTGTTACCAGAGTTTTTTTTAATCAGGAAATTTGAAAACTAAAAACGGTGGAATTGACAATATAGCTGAGAGGGAATGTGGCCACCTTTTATTTCCTAACTTCTTCATTTCCCACTAAGAACCTCTGCCTTAGCCCTCTTTCTCCTCAGCTTTTGCTTCAGTTCTGTGAGCCACCAGTATCTTTCCAATTAATTAATTAAGGGGCCCCAAGTAGGTTTCTCTTGCCTGCAAAGAATGGACACCCCATCATCAGAACCCTGCTCAGCTCCCAGCTCCTCCAGAAAGCCCATCTTAGATTCCCTCACCGAGCTCCTTCATCCCTCCTTTGGATACCACTTATAGTCCTTCACCAACGTAGCTCTATATTCTTGTACCTTACATGCATGACGATGTGGCATCCAGGGGACCTGCATTTGAACACTGCCCCCACCACTATTTAACTCTGCCACTGGGGAACATTATTTAACGTTCTCTCTGAACTTCAGTTTTCTGGGGATAATATATTATTAGGAAGAATAAACAAGCAGCAAATGTAAGAAGCCCAGTATACTCTCTCTGCCAGCTACTGGGTACATAACCAGTGCTCCCATCTTCCCTGTCCCCTTGATAACCTCTTTCCAGTTTGATTGTTCTTCTTGGCTTATACCTCTGTATCTAATTGCCTAGTACTTATACTTTGTCTGTAATGTCGTCTGCTGATCATCTCATGATCCCAGCCATTCTCTGTGGAAGCTTCGGAATCTGGTTTAAGCTGCAGGAGCACTTTTAAGTTCTATAATTACAGTATTATTGACTATAATTTTATTTGCTATGAGTTGTATTTGGAGCAAATGTTTCTAACTATATTTTTAAAAGCTTTGTTTTGGTTGCTATTCTATTAATATGCAGCTCCAGAAAAGCTAAGAACTGGAAGGAGAAAACTATAAGACATCGGAAGCGGGATAAAATTCTATCCAAGTGTTTAATCACCCTTGGAGTCATGTTATTCTTAATGATGATCTAAATTTGTCTTGCTACAATTTATTCTTGTTTTCTATCACACTCTACATTTTGCATAATATACTTGGAGATAGACTCTGAACCACTTTTAAGCTTTTACCTACAGCTTTTTTACACTTTTCTCATATTGGCTCACATTTATCAAAGGATAGCTGTATACCAAGCACTATGCTAAGCACTTTGCACAGGTCTTTCCATTTAATTCTTATAATCATTCTGAGTATCCCCTATGTGTCCTATATAAGCATTATTATTATGTCCATTTTATGAATGAGCAGATCTTAAGGAAGTCGTGCCACTTGCCCAGGGTCACCAAGCAAGTAACAGATGATGCCTCTGTGTGAACCTGGGTGGTCTGACACCAGGGCCCATACTGCCTCAGAGATTCTAGTTCCTCAATTTTTAAGGATTTAATGATTTGATTGGCCTTTCTCCCATTTCTCTTCATCCATCTTAACAACTGTTCACCAATACTGATGAGAACTATCTGGATGCTAAAAATGGGAAAAAGATCTTAGGGTCCAAGTGGACCATGTTCACAGCACAGAAGAGCTACTGGAGAGGCATTAAAAAGAGTTTGACTTAACGTAACTAAATACTCACCGGAATTATTGGACAAAGACTGTGGCATCAAAAACCTCAAGCTAAAGCCTGACACCAAAGAACCACTGCTAGTAATTTAATACTAACTCTGACTTGATGAGCACCTACAGTGTGCTAGGTCTTTTCTAGCACCAGGTGTCCTGCAGGAAGGCTCTTGCAGACGAGGAAATGGGAATTTGAAGAGATTAAGTGACTTGTCCACAGCCACACAGGGCAGATCTGGTATCTGTTTTATTTGGGCCTCTAGTTTAGCTCGCAGCCTGTGCTCTTTCCCTATGGTCATCTTCGTAGCTGAAGGTTTCTGGCCACGCATTCTTCAGAACCCAGTACAAAGGATGGTCATGACAACAGTCCTTGCCTACCCCAGGGGGCTGGTGGGAGTAGTGTGCATAGTCTCTTCCCATGGTAAAAGGAATTAATTCATGCCACATCTACCCACCCACACATCAGCCTTATACTCTTTTACCCACACTTATTTGGTGAGTGGACACCATAATGTTAACACCTTACATTCATAGAAGGCTTTGCAGGTCATGGAGGCATTTTCAATATGAAGCTCAGGTGAGCTTGGTAAATTAGTGAAAGCCTCCTAATTCCTAATCTAGTATTCTTCGCATTTTGCCTTGCTATCTCTAGCCAAAAATGTGCTGTCTGAAGAAAAACAATAAAATAAAATAGTGTTGCAGTGGGTATTTGTGGAAACAAATTAAGATTTAATTTCTCCTATACCAACCTAGGATGCTTTTTAGTCTTTTTACACTATGGTAATGGGACAATCTACAAAGTATTTCCTTAGAGTTACATCCCCAAGTCTAATTTATAAAAAGGCAATTGCCAGAGTGCCTCCATGTGGCTTCCATCAAAAGTTGGACATTGAGAAGGCAGATATCCATGTGACTAAAATGCACACAATCACCCTTCCAATTGTCTTTGTCCCGTAAGAGACCATGCTGAAAGGCTCATGGCCTTGGGTTGCATGTCAGTCTCCAGGAGTAGAAGCAAGTGTCTAAATAGCAGAGAAAATATAGAAACATTTTCAAGGGCTTGTAAACATGGGATCCAAGTTTTTCTCTCCTGGTGGGCTTTGAAATCAAGGCCGCTGCTCAAGCAGAAAAGAATCATTGGCTTTCTCATTGGGATCTTTTGGTCAGGCCACCTGTTGGGTGTTCTTTTTGCAGAGATTGAGGGACGAGCACTGCATCAATGGCATAAAGGAGAGTTTATTCATGGGAAGATCCGAAATAGAAATGTTGCTGTAAAAGTAATTAGACTTGAGTTTAAAAGGATCAGTTCCTCATTAAGGGTTTCCCTCTAAGGCTTTTTACAAGTTTAAAGCTTGAATCTAATCTCCAGTGTCAGCTGTGGAAGGGAGGAAGGCACAGATGCATATTCACATACTAACAAGTATGTGCCCTGGTTTCGCTGATAAAGCGTAATAAGGATTTCGCTGTACATAAATATAAATATATGTTCCTCGGCACCATCTCCCCTGCCCCTGCCACCACCCACTGGAGATGGAGACCCTGGAGATCAAAGTCAACACTTTGCACTTATAAAAGCTGGAAGAAAACTTTTTAACCATGGTTAGAATTAGAATTGGTTATTCCCAGCAGCCCCAAATATCAACAGAAACCCTTCCCTTTCTGCATTCCTTGTAATTCAATTCCCTGTCAGCATGCATTGGCTATGTATCTGGTCCTGTTCTAGGTTTGAGGATACAAAGATAGATGAGACACATCCCCGCCCTGTAGGAACACAGAGCTCAAGCAGGGTTTCTCAAAGTGTGTACCCATCGGCACCCATAAGGAACTATAGGTTCCTGAAAACTGTAGGCGACAAGTCTAGTTTTCAGATCCTGTGCAGAACCACTGAGTTAGAACTTAATCAGAAGCTCTAAGTGTAGGCTCAGGAATCTTCATACAAGTACCCCCCCACCCCCCAGTGATTCCTATGTCTATCCACAAAAGTAACAGACAGCATGATTTCAAAGCATTTATAAATAATTTGTGATTTTCTTCTGATAAGTCTTGAAATTCCAGGCTGTGGACAAACCCATCTCTTAAGAGAGCAGAGACAACTGTCTCCACGCTCTGTGAGATCTTCACCGGGTGTAACAAAAGCAGACTCTGCCTGCTGATTATGGGAGGCCTCTAGACTCTCCCTCTTCGCAGTAAGTTTCTACACCAGCCATTCTCCACAAGGCCCACAACAAGCCCCACCTTGTCCATCAGAGGGAAACATTCTGGGTGGGCAACGGCTGAAAGCACGCTGGAGTCGGACCTGGGTTTGGATCCTAGCATTTTTACTTCCCGGTTGTGAAACCAGAAGCAAAGTACCGGGCCTTTTGTTTCCTCATCTGTAAAATGAGGATGACAATAGGACCCAGCTCACTGGATTATCAGGATTGGAAGAAATAATGTATACAGGAAACACATATGGATTGGCATACAGTAAACATTTAATAGATGTTGTTACTGTGGTTACCAAAGTCCTTGGTGAAACTCATTTGGGTTAATGACTCAGAGCTCAAAAAAATCTCACAAAATCCACAACAGGCTAGTCTTCTCCCTGAAAGAGAACTCAAAAACCATGAAATGTAGGTACACAAGTGAGGGGACAATGGTATACTTCTAAACTGTGCCTTGGAGTCTGCAAATTATAAGGTAGTATCATTGGTGGCTAATTTCCCTCATTAAGCCTTTTAGGGACACCCCTAAAGAGGAACTGATCCTTTTAAATTCAAATCTAATTACTTTTACAGCAACATTTCTATTTTGGATGCTTCCCATGAATAAAGCCTATTTTATGCTATAGATGCAGTGCTCATATATAAGGGAGTGGACAATGATATACTTCTAAACTGTGCCTTAGAGTCTGCAAATTATGAGAGAGTATAATAACTTAGGGAGGGTGAGCAATGGTTGACATATAAAATGAACATTTTTAAAGACTGAATTTATAAAACACACACAGGTATGCTACATCTAAGGCAAACCAGATGTATAAAAAAAAATCTAGATTTATTATGCATGTCTTTATCAAAAGATAGACATTTAGCTCCTTAAAATATTTCATGTATGATTTCATTTAAAAAATTTTTATCCAAACACAAAATCTCAGGAGGGTATCTATTCCACAGTTCAAATAGGGTTACTGGGTTTGGCAAATTAAAATACAAGAGACCCAGTGAAATTTGAATTTCAGATCAAGAAGAAATAATTTTTCAGCATAAATACAGCCCATGAAATATTTGGCAACCCTAACTACAGAGCATGACTGGTTTTCAGAGAAGTTCATGACTTTGAGCCAACGTCCTTAGTAAGCTTTACATTAGGAGAAAGAAAAACTGATTAGGAATGAACTTGTCACGGGTCAGGTGAATGAATGAAGCTGTAAGTTCTATGAGAAATGAATGAAACCGGACCAATCACAGGGATCTTATGACGCCTGAGCTTTTCTTCAATTGCTAGGAAGTTAGAATGTCCCTGTACGCCTGGAGAAATTCCTGCTGTAATCTGTACATTGTAAAGTTCTGTGTTAGTACTAGAGGAGTAAGTGGAAGAAAAGTTAACTTAGGAGAAATGAGTTAGTAAGATCAGGAGCCAAGGTTCACCCTGTAATCTGGGCTCAAGGTTCAAACGTGCTCTTTCACGATGAAGGGACAGTGACCCTGAGCTTCTTGCTGCAAGTGTATGATAACCAAACCCCCACCACACATTTTCTTTCATTCCTTTTATTTCCTCTAACGTGAGAACAGGTAAAGTGCTTTTTCTTTGATTTATAATACTCTTTGATGTTACAGAAAAAAAATCTCATTCTGGAACTGCCAAATTGTTTCCATGGTGAAAAGTTAAGTAGTTCTTTCAGCATTTTTTAGATTTTAGTAAGCTTTGCATAACAGTGGGATGGGAGGTGAAAATGAAAAAAATATCCCAGGACCCCTCATTGATTAGGCCTTATATTTTTAAAAATGCTTCTGACATGGATGTTAACATGCTGGTACATTTTTAATTCTGCCCCAACTGGTAGGCCACAGTAATTAAGAAATTATTCCACTGGAAATGAAAGCACTCCAGCGATCAAAGGGAAATGAGATAGGGCAGTAGCAGAAAGAACATTAAACTCAGAATCAGAACGCTTGGCTTACATCCCTGCCTCAGCCACGCACAGGTCAATCAGCTTCACTCTCTGGACCTCTGTTTTCTCATCTGTAAAACAAGAGTTTCCTACGTGCTTTCTGTAGTCTGAAATTCTGTGATTCTGAGTCTAGTAATTTGAATTTAGATCTTTTATCTTTCCCTGACTACAATATTTTGAGAAAACCTTCCCTTTCCCTGTTTCTGGCAGCCTGCCGTTTCTGGAAAGCCCACTCACTTCCCTCAGCCCATTCTGAGGATGAACTTGTGTGATCTTTAGAGGCCACTTTGGAAATCACTGTTGTGCAGCACAAGGGACTGTTAGCAACATGTACAAAGACAGAAAATGGCTTTAAATGTCAAGTAAGGAACAATAACACTGAGGAAGAAGCACATCAGAGAGCTGTTGTTAAAACTCAGGCTAGAGCATTGAAAACTGCTTGAGGTTTAAAATCCTGAGCTGGCAAACAACTAGAGGGAAGATCAGAAAACGAAGCCTACAAGGAGTTGTAGGGAAATGAATTGACCAGAAAGACATGGGGAGACATCATGACCGCCTTCTCAGCTCTGAGGCTCGCTCCACCTCCACCACCACCCTGGCCCTCACTCCCAGCTCAGAAACTAAAGCGAACCACTTCTGAGACCACCTCTAGGTGCCCAACTCCAGGTGAATGAAGAGTGAGAGCCAGTGCTCGACTCAGGAGCTCTCCCCTGCTCTACTCGGGACACCTTCTTCCTCTGTAATAATCTGATGGACTAAAGATAGTTAAACGTAAAGCAGAAAAAGATGCTTTTTTTCCCCCTTTCTCAAATTCCTGAACAAAATTATTTTTAAAAGTGCTAGCCCTCATAAACAAGGTGTCTTTTGAGGTATTTCTTTAAGTCGTATGAGTTGCCTGACTCACACTGTGTCAAATGAGATGACAAACGATCGCTAACCCTGATATTACCATTCCACCTCCACGCCACGCATCCTCCCCAGTCCTCCTCACAACAACTGGGAAGAAAGGTAAGATGTTTCTCCTTTTAGGAAAATTTGACAGCAGTAGGAAGGAAGGAAGGAAGGAAGGAAGGAAAGAAGGAAAGAAGGGAGGGAGGAAGGAAGAGAGAGAGAAAGAAAGAAAGAAAGAAATAGAGGGGGAGAGAGGGAGGGAGAAGAAAGAAGAGAAGAGAAGAGAAGAGAAGAGAAGAGAAGAGAAGAGAAGAGAAAGAAAAGAAAAGAAAAAGATTGACAAGCTGGGGCTTTTTAGGGTAATTCTGGAAGGTATCCCTGTACTATAAATAATTTCTGTTCATAAGGAACAGAGACATAAGGCAGAGTAGTAGTGTGGTCTCTTTTAGAAAGATTTCCATGCAATATGACTGAGAGAGAATTCAAGTTTGTGCTTAAAGAGATAAGCGGCCACTACTTGACAGTCTTCATCTGGGACGACCATCGTGGAGCAAGCCGTGTCGTGGCTAAGTGGACGGTGACAGAACTCTCGGTCCCTTCTACGTGCTTACATATGAGATGTGCCGAATCTACACTCATGGTATTTTGTCCTTCTGTCTATTATTCATTACTGGCTTTATAAAAAGCAACAGACGCTGAAATCAGTATTCCTGAATCGTCAGGGCTCACCCCAGGGAAGGCTAAAGGAAAAGCAGGTCATGGGAGACCCAAGAGGGTGGTAGCCACCAGCCAAGGGAATGGGTTTCTGCTGGAACCCAGAATAAAGGCACATTTTTCTCCTCCCACTGAAAAAATGTATATATGTCTCCATCCTCCTGGCTCAGCTCAGCAGAGCTCTTAACCCTATTGGGAGGACTTTTCTTCTAAGGAGTTCTTCAAGCTTTTATGCAGTCTACAATCTTTGAAAGATTTGAGTCTGTTTCATGATTATTTTCATTTTTAATGCCTGAACAAGATGCTGGTTGTTTCCCTTCGTCAAGTTTAGCTTGTCTTTTTGGTTATTATCATTTTTACTTTGTCATTTTTTGAGAAGTAAATCTCTGCAAGGGAAACATCATAAAAATCTCTTGATTGCTTTAAAAAGTGAACCAAAGCCCTCTGAAGATTTATTATTATTATTATTATTATTATTATTATCATCATCATTCTGTGTGTGTGTGTGTGTGTGTCTAGGTAGGGAGACCTCTGGTGCTTTAGGAATATTTTCATCTTTTCATGTATACAATGGTGCTCAATCACTGAGGAGTTTACCCATCCCCATCCTCATGGTCAATGCCCCATCACAAGTAGCACAATGCTGATGTGCCAACCCTTGCTCAAGAAATGGAAGACGATGCAGCTGATGCGGCATGTGTCCATGGGTTCCAAAGCAACTCAAGAAGATATATATGTAGGCATAAACTTTTCTCGGTATGATGTCTGCATTGTGTAGAAGCCATCTGCAAGGCCAAATGTCGAATGCCCTTCTCTTGGCCTTGTGAAGTTAAAAAAGAATCCACTCTCCTTATCTGTCACTGCTGGCCCATTTGGTTCGGGCTGTAGATCCCCAGCTGTCTAGCAGCTGTCATTCTGCTTGTTTATAAATTCAGCAGCCTTTAAGCGAGGTTCCACGATGTCAGAGCCTCCCAGGAGGCCCCTCTGCAGCCCCCGCAGCACAAGGGCTGTGCATCCACTCCCTGCGATGCAGACACGGCCGCTGGGACGCGGGAGCAATATGGCAGTCTGCCACGCCGCGGGCCCTTTCAAAACGAAGTCCTGATCACTCTGCACATCGGTTACAATATGCTGTGGCCGTGGGACCTCCCCACCATTCAGAAATCAGACTCTCAAGCCCTGGCCCGGCCACGCATTTGATTTGCGGGCATGGATTGTTACTTGCTTGCCATACCACTCAATCTCACTAGCTCGTCCTATCAGAGAAACAGAAGGAGCAGTGGGCTACATGAGGACCAGGTCCTTTATGTGTTTGGGATTGGGTTTTGTAGTTTGTTAGCGCAAAGTTCCCAGGGCAGATAAATGTGGTGGAAAGACTGAGCAGCTACGGGAAAGAGAAGAGCCTCTGGAAGGAGCCCAGGCTGGGCTAGAATCCCCACTCTTGAGGCTGCTGGCGATGTAACCTTGAATTAGGTGCTTCACCTTCACGTGTTTCCATTCTTGTGAGGGTGGAATAAGAACACACACAAGGCAGTGGTTCTCATTGTGTGGTGTCCCTGGACCAACAGCAGCAGCCTCACCTGGGAACTTGCTGGAATGCATATTCTCAGGCCCCACCCCAGAATTACCGAGTCAGAAACTTCAGGGATGGGGCCCAGCCGTCTGTGTTTTAACAGGCCCTGCCAGTGATTCTGATGCAGTTGGGAACCACCAATTTAAGGTCTCTAGCACAGTGCTTGGCACACAATAAATACTGGTTTATCCTTGTAGAAATTCTGCATTTCTGAGGAATTACTGATTTGGAGCCTAAGATGTCCACTAAGCACACTGCTAGGGCTCGATAGAATCTCCACTCTCAGGAGTAGCTGTGCATGCCCCCTTGTCAATCTGTCCTTGGGATAAATTAGCTGAGGCACAAGTCTGAATTATCAGTAAGCATCTAGCGGTGGGGACGGAAATGACCTAAAGGAGCAGGATTGCAGACCCTGCCCACTCTCCCTCTCCCACACCCATCCCCACCCAACCACTCTCTGTGCCAAGTGCCCGGAGCCCTGGGGAGGCACAGGGAATATGGTCCACTCCTCTGATGCATCGAACGTGAGAATTCCAAGGTTCTGTGGGAAGCTGTGTGTCCCCCTGCTTTCCTTCCTCGGCCTTGGAAGCCTGAAAGATCCCAGGTGACGCCTCCAACGCTTGCCATTTTTTGTTACTTAGTTTTCCTTTGCGCTGCTTTTCTTTTTTAACTATGAGTTGTGCAAGAATTCTTTTCATCCCTTGATGAAAGCGGTATCCATGTTGCTGTCATAGGTTCCTGAAGTCCAGAGAATGTGACATGACAAATTTGTGACTCCAAGAGATCACTCTCCAGACCTCGGACTCATCCCATCATTTCTGGGAGATGACAGATCCCTGGCCATGAACAGAAGGCTTCCTGACAACTGTGACAAGTGTCTATCTTGAAGAAAATATCATTGAGTTCTCCGGACAAGGGGTATTCAAGAATTTTTTTTTTTAATGGGAAAAAATTGGCCTGCTTTGGAGATGCCAAAGGTGAAACATCTCATGTGGCAAATATGAAAAAGTCAAGTGCCAGGCGGGAAGGAAGATGTTGCTCATCACAGGCTTTCTGGCCCCTGACTACAGATATCGAATCCAGATGCGGCCTGGAACCCTGAGCCAGGAATATTCACCGAAGAATAACAGTCACCAAACAATCCGTTTCAGATGAATTGAATAAATAAACATCAATCATCCATTCATTAAACACATATTTGTTGAGCCACGCTAGCTCTTCGGCCTGTGCTATGCCCTGGGGACGAGAGTGAAAGTAGAAAGCGACGCAGTAGACGGGCAATGACAAGGAAAACAAGGGGGCACGTGTCCGGGGGAGCTTCCCAGGGGAGGCAGGCCAAAGCTGAACAGGAGCTGCAGGATTGACACCCTTAATCAGGCAAACGGACAGGAGTGGGGGCAAAAAGTATCCTTCTGCGGGGCTGGCACCCCGAAGGAAAGGTGAGGGGCATGAACAGTCATGGAGTGGATGGGACGAAGCTGGTGGAAGAAGGATGTCCTGGGCAGGCTCAGGGCCGGACGGGACGCAAGGGCCCCGGGAAGCCCCTGGAGGCTTATAAACTGTGATCCAAATGCACGGGCACAGCATGGCATGGGATTGCCCACACAGCCTGAGGGTTCAGAATCGCTTCTGAACCTCAGTTCTGTCACTTCTCGGCTTATGTCCTGGGGCAAGTTTCTCAATGTCCCTCTGCTTCGATGCTCTTGTCCATAAAATGAGGGTTTCGTGATCTTACAGGATTGCAATACGGAATCAATGAAATCAATGGACATATAAACACTTAGGACACGTGTTTGGGATTTAGTAAACTCTCAAATGTTAGCTGCTCTATTATTATTATTATTATTATCATTAATATAACAGGGCAAATATTATTAAGTTGGGATTGCCACAGCCTTTGCCCTTCCCCCTGCCCATCAAAGAGAATTCTGCCAGTACTCCCCATCCTTCTCCTTTGAGCAAGAAAGGACTCTCGTTCTCTGGGGTTGGTGTGAAACATGTCACCTAGGCTCTCCTAAATGATGGGGCCGGCCCCTGGGTCAATGGGTGGGTCACTTCCAGGCTGTGCAAAAGTGTCTCTCCTAAAAAACAGTAGATAGCAAGTCCCCCAGCAAGGCTCTTCCAAGATCATTTCTAGTGGGAAGAAAATTGGTCTGCTTTAGAGGGCAGGCAGGGCAAGGAGGAGAGAGCCATGTGGAGCCCAGGAGGGGAGAGGGGTATGGGGGAGTCTGTGACGTGCTGGGGAGCAGCTGTGGGTGAGAGAAAAGTAGGTGGCAGAGGAGAGGAAATTCAATTAAAAGCTTCATTTGGACCCCCTCTTAAATTTTCTTCTAAAGACATAAGAATAAAATTCCCTTTTAATGAGTTTGGCTCCTGTCCAGTGTTTCTTTAAAGTTGACTCTACGTGAAGACGGAGCCACAGAGACTCCTTTGCCAGGATTTAGTGGGGTTATAGTATTAATGTTGAAAATTGGTATATGAATACCTACCCCCCCAGGGCTAGTTTTAGGATTAAATGTGGTAATGCATGTTGTATCCACCACCTCTCGCTAGATTACGCTGCAAGCAACTCCCAAATCTCCGTGGCTTACAACAACAAAGGTTTGTTTCTTGCCCCTGTTACATGTTCTTTGCGGTTTGGCTGCACATCTTTCTGCTGGAAAGGAGATGTCGGATCCGCCCCTATCTGGACCTGGCAGGGCTGGCCGGGAGGGAGGGAAGGAAAGGCAGAACCCGAACCCGCAATGGCTCTCAGCGCTTCTACGCAGAAATCTGTCACTTCCAATCCCGTCCCGTTGGCGAAACGAGTCATGCCTGTCGTCATCAGGGTGGGGAGTGTGACCGTCCCCTGCTGGGAGGGGCAGCAGGCCCTCAGGAACAGGAGCAGAGCCGGCTGCAATCATCAAGTGCTCAGGACATTGCCTGGCACGCGGAAAGACCTCCATAAATTGCGAAAATCATTCGTATCAATCTGTAAAATGGGGGAACTAAAAGTACCAGCCTCATAAGGGAGCTTGAGGATTAAGAGAGAGAGAATGTGCACTGGGGCCTGCCTAACTGGCTCAATAAACGGCAGCTAGTGGTGATTTTCTCCTGGGGCCAGAAAAAGCGGACAATCTGGCAGTTAAAGCCATGGCAAGGGGGACATGTGGTGACTGGAAGCTACAGAGGATCTTTGGGGCCCTGATGGGAAAGGATGTTCCTGTCTCAGGGGGTCAGAGACAAGAGCAGGACCCCAGAGAGCCAAGGGCTACATGGGGGCAGGAAATGCCAATTACTCTCCCGCTGGAGGAGACAACCTGCGGCCCACACGCAGAGCACCAGAGAGCTTGCTGTTTTCCAGCCTTTCCGGGGCCTCGAGGCCAAGCCATGGGCTCGGACAGGAAGCCCGGGGCTGCCTGTGTGTCAGAGAGGACCCGGCACCATGCCCGCTCCCTGCTCTGGGGCACCACAGCTCACGCCGGTCACCCACCCCTTTCCCACACCAGAGAGGGAACGCTGGGCTCCCCAAACACCCGGTCACCCTCCACCCAAGCCAGCAAGGCTGCTTACCTGGCCAACAAGGCAGGGCCAGGTCGGGAGCAGAGTCCAGGGGCCATAGGCCTCCAATAAAAATATTTCTAGAACAAATTTGTGCGGAGGGATCCCTCCCATTCCCTTTAACCCCTATCGCTACTATCTCCCACCGCATGGCTCTTCAAGGGAGCTCCTTGCCCCTCCCTAAGCTGCCTGTCTTCTCACTCATTCCATCAAAAGCATTTATTGGGGGCCCTCCAGGCAGCAGAGTCAGCCTGGTGCTACCTCTGCTCCAGTGCGTGGTCCAGTGCATGGTCTTATGCATGGTCCAGTGCGTGGTCCAGTGCATGGTCCTATGCGTGGTCCAGTGCATGGTCCTATGCATGGTCCAGTACATGGTCCAGTGCGTGGTCCAGTGCATGGTCCTATGTGTGCTCCAGTGCATGGTCCTATGCATGGTCCAGTGCGTGGTCCAGTGCACGGCCCTGTGTGTGCTCCAGTGCATGGTCCAGTGCATGGTCCTATGCATGGTCCAGTGGGTGGTCCTATGCGTGCTCCAGGGCATGGTCCAGTGCATGGTCCTATGCGTGCTCCAGTGCATGGTCCTATGCATGGTCCAGTGCGTGGCCCAGAGTATGGTCCTTTGCGTGGTCCATTGCATGGTCCTGCGTGTGGTCCAGTGCATGGTCCTGTGCATGGTCCTGTGCATGCTCCAGTGCATGGTCCCGTGCGTGGTCCTGTGCATGCTCCAGTGCATGGTCCAGTGCGTGGCCCAGTGCATGGTCCTATGCGTGCTCCAGTGCATGATCCTATGCGCGCTCCAGTGCATGGTCTTATGCATGATCCTATGCATGGTCCTGTGCATGGTCCTATGCGTGCTCCAGTGCATGGTCCTATGCACGGTCCTGTGCATGGTCCTATGCATGGTCCTGTGCATGGTCCTATACGTGCTCCAGTGCAGGAGAAAGACAAGAGCCAAGAGGAAGAGGGAAAGCTTTTCCTGTTGGCCCATGGTGGGTGCTAAGGAGCATAAAGATGGGATATGGCACAGAATGCCTCTCTCCAACAGTGGAGGAAAGACCCAAGGGAGCTGAGGAAAAGACATTTAGTCAGAGGGAACAAGCCCATGTCTGAGCTTTATGTGTCAGAAAAAGAACCAGAGGGGCACCTGGGGGGTTTGCTCAGTTAAGCGTCTGACTCTTTATTTTGGCTCAGGTCATGATCTCAGGGTCGTGAGATGGAGCCGTGCTCAGCAGGGAGTCTGCTTGAGATTCTCTCTCCCTCTGCCTCTCCCCTCTGTGCATGCAGGCTCTCTTTCTCAAATAAATAAATCTTAAAAAAAAAAAAGAGAGAGAGAGAACCACAGGGCGCCTGGGTGGCTCAGTTGTTAAGTGTCTGCCTTCAGCTCAGGTCATGATCCCAGGGTCCTGGGATCGAGCCCCGCATCGGGCTCCCTGCTCAGCAGGAAGCCTGCTTCTCCCTCTCCCACTCCCCCTGCTTGTGTTCCCTCTCTCGCTGTGTCTCTATCTGTCAAATAAATAAAATCTTAAAAAAAAAAAAAAAGAACCAGGGTCAGGGTGGCTGCACCGAAGACAGCAGAGGTGGGGACAACAGGTGTTTACTCGAGGTTCCTTCTTCCCCAGCTGACACGCCCCTTTGTTCATGGCTACAGGTTAGGGAAGCAGCCAGTGAGCTCTCGGCGGGATTCTGTTTTCACACTGAAGCTCTGCTTCTGGAGCCACGTGACTGCACTCCTCTAGCTGTCTGTAGATGGCCAAGCAAGAGGCATCTGCTGGAGCCTGCGTTTCTGGCTGGGTGGACTCGGAAATCTGGGAGCCTTGGAATCAGACAGACTTGAGTTCAAATCCTGGTTCTGCTCCCCTCAACTCTGGTGGAGCTGTAGGTGGCCCACCATAGCTGTCCAGCCCACGCAGAGGTCATGAGCAAGCTAACAGCTTCCTGCCCCTCTGCCTGGGGGGGAATGTCCTCACCGGGGCAGACTGGAAGTACTGGGGAGCAACCCTCCTATGGCTCCTGAAGACCCAGGGCCCCTCCATCTTTGGTGGTCTGTTTTGCACAGTGTCAGAGGACCCTCGGCAGGACGAAGCCCAGGTCCCTGCAGCGAGCATCATGAACACATTTGACTAACTTCCTTCCCTCCCCCCAGCTCGTATCCCCGTCAACTCCCAAATAAACCACCTGCAACCAGACCTTCATCTTGGGGTCAGCTCTGGGGGAAACCCAAATGAAGATGCTAGCCATGTGACTTCAAAATGATGGAAACTCTGTGAGTCTGCTTCTCCGTCTGCATAATGGAGACTGAGGAGCAATGAGGAGGACATGAGGAAGGAGGAAGAAACAGGCACAGAGCAGGCAGGTGGTAACACTGGACTCTGAGGGACAAAGGACATCATGGAGATGAACTTGCTCTGCAAACTGCAGGTGACCCTCCAGATGCACGCAGGCAGCGTTGTGAGGGCATCCCTCCATAGTCAGAACCAGCCGTGAGACCTGAGGCAACTTACCTCATCTCTCTTTCCAAGTCGGTTAAACAGAAATAATCATAGCATCAATCCCATAGGGTGGTTGCGAGGATTAAATCAGTTAATATACGTGGCTTATTTAGAACTGTCCTGCTTCTTAATAAAGCTACGTGTTTGCCATATTATTTGAATCATTGTTATTATAGGTCTATTATGTGACTACATTATTTTTATGCTGTACTGAAAATGCAAGTCTTCTTCCTACCCCTCCTGATGCCTCGCTTTAGCTACCTGCTCCAAAGTCGCCACGGGTTTAGTTTGTCATCACGAGCTTTTTTAATTGCATAAATAATTCATGAGTATGCTCCAATTGAAAGAGTTAAACAGTGTACAGGACAAAACCTAAAAGTCCCTTCAACACTCACCCCCCCCACCCTCCTCCCCCTGTCCACAGCATGGGGCCTTCTCCCTATTCCTTTTATACGTAGGTATGTATATACTTTTTTCCCTACAGAAGTGGTATCATACTAAACTTGCATTCAAATTTGTTATACAACTTGCTTATTGCTTTTCAAATACATTTGGGAGATTTTTCTATGATGATACAATAGGGTCTACTTCATTTTTTTAAAAATACTTCAGAATAGATATACCATACCCCTGTTTAACAAATCCCCTATTGATAGATGTCCATGTGGTTTCCAATTTCCCCCCTTTGAAGGCCACACTACAGTCAACATCTTTGTGCATACATCTTCACTCAGGCACATGAATATTCCTTAGGATGGATTCCAGGAAGTGGATTTGCTGGGTCAAATGATGTGTGAATTTTTTGTTTTGCTAAATACTGCCAAATTGCCTTCTAATTTACACTCCTACCAGCTTTGGGGGGAGGTTTGTTTTTGTTTTATTTATTTGTTTTTGTTTTAAAGACTTACAGGAGGGGTTTTGTTAGGCAGTTGGTCTCGGCAGAGGAGGGCATCATGTTTTTCCCTGACAACTAAAAACAGCAGCGTGTTCCTTTCCTTTCCGGAGATCCAACATCCCAGCTGCATAACCCATCCTCCTCCAACCTTCCATGCCCCCCTCTCTACATCACATACACACACACACACACACACACACACAGAGCACGAGAACAACTATAATGGAGGAGAATTATGTCCCCCTAAAATGTCGCTGCCTTGATTTGAGACATCATTCACACCAAGCTGTGAATGATTGAGCCTCCTCCACTGGGGCCACCATAGCATTTGTTTTTGATTTGTTTTTGTTTTTGTTTTTCTGAGTAGGGTTATCTACCCAACACTTGTGCTTCTGTAGAAAGAGAACGTCATCGTTGTTGTTGGATGATCTTTTGGCGGCTGTAGAACTACATTTCCCAGCCTGCATTTCGGTACGGGTGGCCAATGAGCTGTAAGTGGAAGTTGATGGGTGGGACTTGTGGGAAAGGTTCTGTAAAGGAGAGCGGATTACTGGAAACAGTGAGCTCCTTGGCTTGACCCTTCCTTCTTCCTACTTGGAACTGGGGGTGATTTTTAATATGTTCAACCATTCACATGGACATCAGCCTTAGAGCTGAGCAAAATTCTGGAGGATCCCACTGTGGCTTGTGTTAACTCTTTAGTTGACAGATCTTGGAGACCATCCAAGGATGCAAAGAGGCAATGGCACTCATTCTGAAATATTTGACATTTTAACAACTAAGTGGCCATATATATTCCTTCGGACTGAATTTCAGCCCTGCCTGAAATGATGATGTGATAGCTGGAGCTCCAACTGTCCTGTGGGACCATGAAGTAATCTTCAAGATGGAAGCCAAGCACTAAGGATGATGGACAAGACAGAGGCTTCTGAAGAACGTTGGGGCCCCATACCTGTCATCCAGACTTCTTTTATATAAAGTACTGGGCTTAAACCCAATCAGTTGCTGGCATTCCTTTTGCCATGTTTTGGCCCATTATGACTGAAAGAAACTCAAGTCCACACTTTCTATGGCCAAAAAAGCAGCCCCCATTCTATAAACTTAGAACTGCTTTGAGGGATCCCTTAAAGAACCCCACACCCTGTGGCATGCTCTAAACAAATTCCATTTTGCCACTTCCCATTATACTTAACATCAACATCAGACGTTTGCAAAATTCTTAAGATACGGCCTGACACTCCTTGTTCTGGACACTGTTTCTATTCATCCAGATTAAACTTGGGTTAATTTGGGACATACCCACACCAGTCTGTGAGCTCCAGGATCACACCCCTGATTCTCCTCTGGCAACTAAGCTCCCAAACGCACATTATAATTCCTGCACAAATACGGTTCAGAAATTCAAAGGACTCCAAGACTGAAGTTCACACCTATTATAAACAGGACATGGAAAGGTTTCTATTAAGTTTTGTTTATAATAGTGAAAAAAAAAATGTCCCACAATAGAGAATTAGAGAAATTGTGGTAAATCTATGCATGGACTACTAAAAAGCTATTTAAATTATGACATAGAAACTTGTCAGCGGGGGCGCCTGGCTGGCTCAGGTGGTAGAGCATGCGACTCTTGATCTTGGGGTTGCAAGTTCGAGTCCCATGTTGGGTATAGAGATTGCTTCAAAAATAAAATAAAATCTTAAAAAAGGAAAAGAAACTTGTCAGCAATGTTCAAAATCCATTAAGTGAAAAGTAAATCTTGAATGATCCTTTTGGTAAAAACAATTTTGTATAGATATATGTTTATGCATTCATATATATCTGTGCAAATGCAAGTAATAATAATGCCTAAAAGCTTTACAGTGGTTATCTCTGAATTCATGGGTTATTTTAAATTTTCTCCTCTGTGACTATATATATATATATATATATATATGTATATATATATATATATATATATATATATATATATGCACACACACACATATATATATATGTTTTTAGTAACTTAGAAATAGGTGAAGGATGAGCTTATAAGAAAACTCCGATCTGGAGCTTTAAGTTCATGGGCAATTCTCAAATCCACCGTTCAAAACCAAGGGTGTCTGAATTTTGGAAACCAAACCTTGTTGAACTTGCCTGGCATTTCCTAAGTTGTGTCACATGCCCCAGTGATATGCCCCACATGACAAGCTGTCCAGTTCTTGACAAAGGTTAGAAAAGGCCATGTGATGGCCTTCCCCATCTCTGGTGGCTGGTGGCCAGGCCTGGAATGGCCCCTCTGCCTCCTACCCTCTCCCTTGTTCCTCCGGCTCATGCTTCCCTCCAGCTGACTTGGCACCTCTCTCGACCTCGGCCCCAGATCCTCCAACCCCTCCCCAGGGAGAATGTGTCCCGCCAGCTTTTGCCCCATCAAATGAGGAAAGGGGACTTTCTCTGCTGCTGCCCCATCCTGGGAGGTTTGCTCACAAAACCAACAATCCCCTTGGACCTCAGACAAAGGCCACTTTGGCCTGGCCCTATATGAGTCTCAGCCTGGAGGCAAGAGTGGTGTGGCCTCCACCATCTCAGCTGCTACCTCTGGTCCAACGCCCTCTGCTCTCAGAACCAGCCCCAACTCCTCCTGTCCCATTTGGCTCTACTGGAGGAGGAAGCCCAGCAGAATCTTACAGTGCACGTCAGAGGAGCCAAGGACAATCAAGATCTGCCCGCCAGTTCTGAAGCCTGACCCGAGCAGCTTGTCTCCAGGTGGCCCATAGCTGGAGCAGGGAAGGAGGTTATCCCAGATCTCCCCACCGGTCAGTGAGCCATGTTGACTGCTCATCCCGTTCTCCCACTTCATTTTCTTTTTTTTTATTATTAAGATTTTATTTATTTATTTGACAGAGAGAGAGCACAAGCAGGGGGAGTGGCAGAGGGGGAGAGAGAGGGAGAAGCAGGCTCCCCGGTGAACAGGGAGCCCGATGCGGGACTCGATCCCAGGACTCCAGGATCATGACCTGAGTCAAAGGCAGCCGCTTAACCAACTGAGCCACCCAGGCGTCCCTCCCACTTCATTTTCATTCGGACTCAGAGAAACCAAAACCACTCCTCACCAGGGAACGCCGCTGCTCTGATATGGCTATGGGCTGAATTGTGTCCCCCCTCAAAATTTATATGTTGAAGTCCTAAACACCAGTACCTCACTACTGGAAACAGGGTCTATGAAGAGGTAATTAAGCAGGTTTAAAAAAAGAAGAAGATCTACAGTACAGAAAACTTGGAGAACAGAGGGGAGATTGTACTCAAAATACTGACACTATAACATACTAAAATGTAATTTTGTTAAAAAGAAGAAGAAGAAGAGGAAATAATTAAGCTAAAATGAGGTCTTTGGGGGTGGGCCCCAATCCAACAATACTGGTGTCCTTATAAGAAGGGGAAATTTGGTCACAGATACACACAGAGGGAAGACCATGTCAGAGACACAGGGAGAAGACGGGCATCTACACATCAAGGAGAGAGGCGTCAGAAGAAATCAACCCTGCCAGCACCTTGATCTTGGCCTCCTAGCC
Source organism: Phoca vitulina (assembly GCF_004348235.1). Classification (NCBI taxonomy): domain Eukaryota; kingdom Metazoa; phylum Chordata; class Mammalia; order Carnivora; family Phocidae; genus Phoca; species Phoca vitulina. The sequence goes on along the minus strand of NW_022589708.1, from coordinate 61,842,782 downwards.
TCCAGAACTGGGAGAAAATAAATTTCTGTTAAGGCACTGTGTCTGCAGTGCTCCCCTACGGTAGCCCAAGCAAACTAATACAGATGTGAAGCAGACCAGCAGTCAGGGGGCTCATCAACCCCACAGCCTAAGGTCCACTACATTTAAAACATTAAGCCTGCCCTTCTAACCTCAGATAAATAAGCCCTCTGTATCTCCCCCTGCCTTTTTCCCCAACCCCCCTGAATTATGTCTACCTTTGAGTGAATAAAACCAGAAAAACGGCATAATTGTGGAGCCATAAGTAAACCAAATTGCTCACCTGGAGACAGAGTCACTCCCTCCTCCATATGCCCACCCGCCCTCACTTGTCCCTCCCCCAGGCAGAGGTGCCTTTCTGACAGGATCACTCAGAAGCTGTTCTTCCAGAGAGGCTTTCTCCAAACCCCTGAAGAGTCGCTGCCCAAGGTCACCGGGAGCAGGCAGGGGCTCTGGGCAGAGCAGGCAGTCCTGTGGAGAGCCTGTTGGGACTGAATATTGATGAGACCCAGCATGCAAAACGATGCTCCTGCTGGACCAGCCAGTTCAGACTACAGCAGCCTTCCCAGGGAGGTGGGAAACGCCGATGTCTACCAGGTAGCCCCGCTTTGCCACTTATCAGCAGAGAAACCGTGCCCATTGCTTGGGCCCTGTTGGCCTCAGTTTACCCCTCTATAAAATGGGCATAATATCAGTAGTTACCTAATAAGAATGTTGTGAGGATTCAATGAGTTAATGTTTGCCAAGTGCTTAGCATGGGGTAAGTGCTTTAAAAAATGTTAGTAGCGTGATGATGGGAGTGGTGGTTACTATGACCACCAGCAGCTCCTTCTGAAACCCCTACAAAAGCAACAGGCCAAGAGCAACCAGACGGCACCCCTCTCACCCAGTGTCGGCCCTCTCAGAGCCGGAAAAGGACCACTTTTGTGGACAGGCAGAAAGTGTGCCCAGAAAGTGGCATGTTCTCATTAAATGTTCGAATAGAGAGATTTCGAAAAGATCAGGGCTGATACATTCACCCCAAGGGAAACTCAAACACGTGGCCTACTCACGGAGGGCAGTGGGATCCCCTTTGCAGCTGGGCCACCAGCAAGGGCTCTGTCTCTTACTTCCTCTCCTGAACTACCCTTCTGTGTTTGCTCATCTGCAAACTGGGTACCAAAAAAATAGCACCTACTTCACGGGATTGTTTCAAGAATTCGATGCCATCCTGTACATGTAAAGGGACGAAGTCACTACCTCTGCACATACTTAATGCTCAATAACACTAGTTGTCATCATAATGATTTGTTCTCAGAAGACATGAGTTTGATTCCCGTCTACTCCCTATACATGAGATTTTGGGCAATTTTTAGTCTTCTCCCCAAGCTCTGGTCACCTCGCCTATAAAACAGGAGCAATATACGCTCATCGTCCTAAGATTGCTGTGAGGATTAAATCAGAAAACGTCTGGGCAAGTGTTCTGTGCCGCCCTCATCCTTAAATTACTTGCATCTCTTACAGAGCCAGGCACAAAAATGCATGTTGAATAAATGAATATAAAACTCCATGGTATGATGGTTATTTAATGGGTTGATGAACATGTCAGTTACAACTGAAGAAGTCTCGAGTGGCTTCAGGAATTGTGGTCCATCGGGTGCCAGGGGTTCAGTCGAGATCACAGACCAGCAACCTTATTTTGTAATGCTTGTTGCTTCGGGTTGGCAGGATGATGAGCTGGTGCGGTCAAGTCAAACCCGGCTCGGCAACCCTGAGCCTCCACCCTGCCTCCCCAGCATCTTTCTGAATGAAGGTCACCTTTGTCCATCTAACACACTGAGGAGAAGATACACTGTGGCCACTTGATGACTGTGTTGTGTGCAGTCAGGGTCAACGTTACCACAAATAGCGAGCTGTTTTCTCTTCATCAGGGAGCACTTACAGTCCCCTCCCCCAGATGGGGTTCAGCTTTCTCCAGTAGTGCTTGAACTTTGTGCCTTGGTTCCTCTTCTTAACCAAACTCATCCCAAAGAGTTGTCCATTTTAGTGCCCGTAGGTCAATAGTGCCACCCACACTAAAAAAAAAAAAAAAAAAAAAAAAAAAGCAAAGAAAAGAAAAGAAAAAGGAGGAGCAGAGAGAAACAAAAATTCAGGATAATTTTGATCCCATGGATTAGTCAGGATCCATTAATACTGACTAATCGTGTCTCAACTTGCCCCCTCAGGACTCTGGAATGAAGCAAATCCCCTTGTGGGCTCTACCAGAGCATGTTAATTCTAATAAGATGAAGTTGCTATTCCAGTAATTCATCTCAAGAAAACTTTCCTGGAAAGCTCTACTTTCCCCCATAAGAAAGCATCGCTTTATTAAGGTGCTTAAGATTAGGGGGAGTTTTCGACGCGCGGGCACTCAGAAGGCAGCATTGATTTTCCAGACATCCCTTGCTTGCCATGTGGGCTCACGAGACGGGGCTGAACAGAGACCAGACGGGTCTTTGGTCCTTCCCGGGTCTCTTCCCCCTCTTGAAAATGGAGGTGACAGACAGTACCTGCCCAGGGATTCTGCTAGGATTGATAAGATCATGTGCATAAAGTGCTTTGAACTTCTTAGAGCTATATCATTCTTTAAATGTCGTTTTATCATCCTGTATCACTTTTTTTTTTTAGAAGATTTTATTTATTTATTTGACAGAGAGAGTGAGTGAGCACAAGCAGGGGGAGAGGCAGAGGGAGGGGGAGAAGCAGGCTCCCCGCTGAGCAGGGAGCCCAATGCCAGGCCCGATCCCAGGACCCTGCGATCTTGACCTGAGCTGAAGGCAGACACTTAACCGACAGAGCCACCCAGGCGCCCCTATCCTATACCACTTTTAAATGTGTGCTTATATAATCAAGGGACCATATTTGAGGGTCGCCTCTAGCCCTATTGATCAGCGTTTACCAGACAGCATTGGACTCTCAGCTCTTGCCCTCCACCTTTTCTTATGGCCTATTGACCAGCCTACAAAGAACTAGGACAAACAACAACAAAGAGTAAAGGACACGAACATCGTGCAGTACCTCCCACATGTCGGGCGCCCCGCTAGGCGCTCTGTAGAAACGATCCCATTTAATCCTCTCAACAGCCCGCGAGAAAGGGATTGTCATCACCATACCCTGAAGAAATAGGCACCGGGAGGCGAAGCCATATACAGAACCAAAGTGCACCCAGGTTTTCTGGGATACCTAAGGGCTGCGCTTGGTACAACTGTGCCCCAGAGAGCTCTAAGAGACTCCCAGGCTGCCCGGTCCGACGGGACAGCTGCTGGCAAGGCCCTGGTTAGTAAGCCGGAGTCAGAAGTAAGCACAGGTTTGTTTGTTATTACAAAAGATGACATTGCTAATCTGATTAAAATCTCATTTAAAGAGAAATCCTGAATGCATACTTGTCAACAGAGCTCAGTCCAGTGGCCTTACTCACTAGTCTGCCAGCCACTCTTGGCCCAGTTCTGGCCTCCTCTCTAGTGACTGGCGATCAGCCCACATCATCCGTCCCGGACTTTGTGCCCTGTGGACAGGCAGCGGAGAAGAGACAGGGGGGAAACGGAAATTGTTCTGCACCATGGCCTCTCTCACCTCCCACGTTACTTCCTTGGTTTTCCATGGACTTCCAATCTGTCTCTTCTCTATCTAACACATCCTACAAACAAGGACCCTCATGGAAGCTCAGACAGATCTACGTGTAAATCCACGACCCTTGTGTTTGGACGTGCTCCTTTCTGTGTTTCACTTTCTTCATCTGTAAAACATTGGGGAAGAGGGCTGCGGGGAGGATTCAAGGAGAAAATATATCTTAGAAGTACTTTGCAGAATGGCTGCACATGGAAATAGTAGCTATAGATAGTGATTTCTTTTTTCAGAAGCCTACAATGGTTATTATCCCTCAGAATAAAACTCCTCATTATGTCTTTTAGACTCCTCAACAGGTGGACCTGTTCCTCATATTTCCTTTATTCTTTTGTGCATCAACTATTTACTGAGCATCTACCACATGCTGGGCTACAGCAGATAAAACACCTGCCCTCATAGGACCTACACTAGAGTGGACAGGAATAGGACAAAGAATAGTAAACAAATAAAGGAGCAAAGATTTAAAAGAGGTGGAGACAGAGCCATTCAGGTATGTGGGGGAAGGGAGGGCCTGGAAAGGAGAATGGCATGAGCAAAGGCCCTGTGGCCTAAGTACTTGCCATGTCTGGAGCACAGCATGAAGCACTGTTCAGCTGGAGGAGTACAAGGGCACAGTGGGAGGACCCGAGGGCACGGCCGGGGCTTGGGACTAGGGTAAGGAGAGTGAGGCATTCACCTCAGGTGCAAAAGTAAGGGGCACTAAAAAGCTCAGGAATCAAGATAAATTATATTTTAATGCAATATTTTTAAAAATCAAAATTCATGCAAAAATCCATGATAAGCAAACTATAAATATTTTTAATAAAGACAGAATCAGTATGAGGAATTCTCCCTTTCGCCTCAGGCTCTAATATGGCTTAGCCCAAGCACTGGTGCGACTGTTTCTGCCTTTCCTTAAATTTTGCACCGATTTAGATTTTTAAAAATAGTGTATTACAACTTTATTCTTCTTGAGAGCAGAGCTCTTTGGCTCCGCCTTAAACTTGTGCCTGGAGCCAATAATGCCTCATTTGCTCTACCTGGTCCCAGCCCTGTGTCCAAGAGGGGCAGAGACCAGGCAGTATATAGAGCCTTTTAGGCTACCGTATTTGTGAAATATGACCTCACATGGGCCTCAGCTGCTTCAGTCAGCTCACCTCTCTAGTCACTCTACCTGTATATTATCCATCCCCTGTGCTCCATTGCTGTAAAAGCTATGGCCCCTGCCCGCAGTCCTAAAACTCCCTGCCCCAGATCCAGAGGCTGCTTCGTCTGCAAGGCAGCTAGGTGGTAGAATTTATAACAAAATGTGATTATTGGCACAGCACAGATATGTGAAGGAAGCCTAGACTTCCAGCATACTCATTCAACAGGAGCTGCTAAGCACGTCCTACATGCCAGGCACCAGCCAAATCAAGAGGCTCTGACCTCGAGCAAGACATCCATGGAGTCTGGGCTACTCGCCCCTCACAACCCCAGCAGTCCTTGCAGAAGAAAACGGCCCCCGGAGATCTATGGCCGCCTCAAGCTCACAGAGGCAGGCTAGCTCAGCACAGGCAGCCGTGGGTGGGAACCTGGCCGCACTGCCTAGAAGCCGTGGGGTCTTGGGTGCTTCCTCATCTGTAAAGTGGAAATAACCACACCCACCTCATGGGGCTCTTGTGGGGTGTGTGGTGTGCTCAAAAGGGGATATCTGGGAGGATTCTTAAGGCAGCACTGAAGAGCGTTCTCTTTCCAGCCTGACCTACGGTGCTGCCTCTCTCTATCACCAAGTGTAACTAAGAGTTGGTGAGCGAATGCCAGGCTCCTCCAGCGGCGCCCAGCTCCTGCGGGGAGGCAGACAGCAGCAGATGTAAGGAAGCCCTGCCGGCCAGGGCGATCCGAGGGTTGAGATGCTGCCAGCTTCACTCTCGGGCTTTGCGAATAAACTGTCACATCTCAGCTCTCACCAGCTCATGGCTGTGACAGACGGGTTCCTGCATGTGCAACACCCTCTCCCCAGCCACCCCCAAGTTTAACACTTCCAGCTGAATAATCTCATCCTGTGCGGAAGAGCAGCTTTCGAGAAGATGGAAGACTCTGTGAGCACCGGGTCTTCTCGGCAGGGGAGGGAGGAAAGCTGGTGCCCCTGGTGCCCACATCTGTAACTGGTTGTCTGCAGAATCACAGCATTTGCAGCAAGATTCCCCTTTGTGAGCAGAGAGGACTTAAGGATCTCTGACCTGAGTGATTCAGACTGGCATGATCCAGTCCCTATCACAGAGCCCAAGCCACCTGCACGTTTTAATGATATTCAGCTTTCGGTGTTTCCATCTCAGAATTTCAGACCAGTGAGAGGCCAGAGCCCCTGTCTGGGGTAGGTTTGGGGCAAGCCAGAAACAAGGACACAGGGAGTAGTGGGAGTTTAGAACTGGAGGTACTGCAAAGGACAGCCAGCCCAGGCACTTTCAAACGTTTCTTCGAGCAGGGGAGACCTCTTTAGCTCAAACATAATCATATGTATAAACTCCATATGTATTTTTTTTAAAGAAGGAAAAGATGCTCTTCTGTGTTTCTGGACAGCAATGTTATTGAAAATTTGGACAGATGTCTTCATTTCATGGGACAGCCCTACGTGTAGTAGGATATTTAAATCCCTCATCCCCATCTCTAAATATAAATGGTTTTTCCCTCCCCCCGCCCCCCCCCCCCCCCCCCCCCAAATGACTGAAGCTAAAAAGCTCCCACACATTTCCAAATGCCCTCCGCAGGTACCGCTCCCATTTAAGAACTCATCTAATCGTGGGTACACAATTGGGTTTGCGGGGCAGGAGCGGCTACTGATCCTGAGATGTTGCCTCCAACCCTGGGCTAGGCAGAGCACCCTCTGAAATCCACACCCAGCCTCTGTCAACACCTGACATTGCTACATTTTCTCTGTGCCACCAGGAGTAAGCCATTTAGCCTCTCTGGGCCTCAATGTCTTCTTCTGCAAAATGGGAATGACCATAATGGGCTCTTGTGGGGATCAAATGAGGCATTTTACACAAGCTTACTTTGTAAACTCTCAAGCCCTCTGCTGATGCACGGCATCACTCCTCATACTACCCTGGGTATGTAAAAGACACTGTAATCCTACTCTTTTGAAAAGACTTACCATGGAAACCAAATAATAAAAGCAAAAAGCTCAATCGTAAGGCTTCCACTGAAACCTGCTTCTATTCATGTCCCTCGTACACACAGCCCCGTGAACACGATGGTTGTACTCCACTCCCACCGAGACACCTACTTTCTCTTTTGTAAGCTGGCCAGACAATCGAGCAGCCTCGGCCTGCCGCAAAGCCTCAGCCAGCAAGGCTCACAAGCCCACAACTTAGAGAAAACTGCTTAGCCGACCTCAAGTGCTTTATTACCCCAACTGGTGTGCAGGACTTGAAAATACATCAGGAAACAAGATAGGAACAGATGCTTGCCCCAACTTCACACCTGTAGCCAGGTGGTGATGTCTCCCTGTTGTTCTCAGAGTTTTGATAGATTGGAACCTAGTTCATGAAAAAAGGTTGACATTTTCATTGAAAAGGGAATCGAAATGACATCACATCATTGAGGCCTTTTCTCACCCCCCCCCCACGCCACCCCCATATTATTTGAAAGGTACTCTTTGAAAGAGAAGATTGTACAAATACATTTTTCAGGATGAACTGAACAAAGGAATCCATTCCGACTTCATCCCAAATTGGAGTCCAACCTTTTTGACTTCCAGATCTTATTAGGTGACATAGTTAGGTTTATTTATATCTCTTTTCCTCTATTCCTCATTCTTGTGTTCAGGGTCTGCCTTGTAAGGAGTGTCCTTCAAACGTTCCCAAGTAAGCGCCAGAAGGAGTTGCTTTAGTAGGCTTAGGACCAGCTTTGCAAAATAAAATCTCACAATATCACCATGCACTCCTTCAGCCCCACTCCACCCTCGGCAACAGTTCCATCTAGACTTGGCTAAATACAGCTTCTGGGTTCAAAGAGAAAATGCACAGAATGATTTCGCTGGCTTCCTCAACATATCCAGGAGAGTCCACACGGGTAAATCCGACGTGAATAAGAAGCACATGAATCAGTTCCTATGTAAACATACCTGGGCCTAAGAGAAACAGAAAAGGTGCCTGGCTTGAAACATTCTACTCCCTCCACTTCAGAAAGACACAGTGTGAATCAGTAAAGCAGATCAAAGACACAAGCTCGGGATCATCAGACCCATATGAGAAAAATACCAAAAGCAAACAAAAATCGAGGTGAAACTTGCATCTTCGCTCACGGGGGGCCGTGGGTGGGGGCTCAAAGAAGCTAAATAAACACGCAGCTGAATTTCTGAAGGTCACCTGTGGCTTCCTTACTCCCCCAAGGCAGCAGAGGTCTGACCATTTTACCCACTGACCTGGGGCAGCAGCTCTGTGGCGGTGTCTGTCCCCACTGATGTATTCCAGCTCATTGCCAAGGAAAAATGAAACAGGCCCAGGAGCAAAATGCCAACATGGCAGCAGAAGAAAGGAGCCCTGTTAAAGGTCTCTGCTACTCCATTACATTTGCTGCTTTTTTAACACTCAATCTTCTAGAACCAGATGCTACGCTAATAAAGGCCTGTTGAATAAGCAATTCAGTAAAGGTACAAATGCAAGTCTTCTAATGGGAAATGCTGATTAACACATAATGGGCAGTCCACCCTTCAAACAAAAGGGCCAGGGCTCTGAGCAGCAATATGGCTTGTGGTTCAGCACAAGACTCCAGAGTCACGCAGACCAGCTTGGCCACTCACTTAGTGTGACACAGGACAAATTAGTCTGTCTAATTCCCATATGTGGCATCTGTCTAATGGGATTAATAACTATGACAATCTCATGATTTTGGGGTGCCGTAAAGAGACAATCCAGATAAACACTTAGCACATTTCCTGGCACAAAGTTCTTACAACTGGTAGTTGTTATGATTGTTACCAGAGACTTAAAAACGTGCCATATGAAGGGCAGGTGAAATACTTTTTCTAAACCATTTCACTCCCCACTATGCATGACCTGCAGCTATACTCACCAGCTAGAGAGCTTAATTGTAATTTTTAAGTATCTGCTCCCCCTTCTTACGTACTGTGAAATCTGACAGAGTTGGAGTTCCTCCGGGTAGCTCACCAGTCCCCTGCCTACATCTGGACCAGGACATTGCGTGGATATGCAGAGCATGACCTGGAATTCTCATCCGTAGAGAAACAGCCTCACTCAAGCCAGCACAGCCTACCCCAAGAGCTTGCCCGTCTCTAAGAGAAATTCTCGGTCTCAGGTAGCAGATCTAGGGATTTTCCACAAGCTCCAGGGAGGAGCCTCCTGATGATCAACCTTGCAGTGCGCTCATATTTACAGAGCAGGCATGCACAATGCCCAAATATAAAGGCAGCTTTGAGCATTCAGGGTGACACCAATTAAGTGGGTGGTAGCAGCCATATCCCAGAGCACTGAAAATGCCCTCCATGGGCTAAGGGAGGTAGTCAAGTCTGGAGAGAAGCACTTTTCTGCTCTGCCCACTGATGTAAGAAACCAGGTCCCAGCCCAGGTGGCACCAACAGAGGTGGTCACAAAACAAGATGCCCTGTCTCCCTCACTTTCCTCCATCTCCTGCATACCTGATCTGTTAGCTCTAACAAGATTGTTGTGGGTTTGCCACATTATCCAGCTTTTTATTGAATTTTTATTTGTGAGGCTGAGTTGGTAAGGTTATTTCCCTGCTCAGAATGAAGAAATAGGAAATTCCCACTCACAATCAAGGCTCACTGGCCTGTTGTAAGACAGGAGATCCTGTACATCCATTGGCTCCTCCATCAGCTAGTCAATCCATCAGTCAGTCCAAGCAGGAGAGTGACTGAAAGAGTGTCAATAAGATGGGAAGCTAATACGGGTCGCTGCTTCCTCCCCTACACCAAACTCTGGGATACCACAGGAGCAAAAAGGAATTTGGTGAGGCCCCAAACCTGACATCACAACTGTGAGACCCACTTGGGAGCACAGAGTGTGGTAGGGTCGCTGTGTGGAGGAGAAATGGTACCTACATTAAAGGAGAGCCAGTGCCATGGATGAGCCTGGGCAGCAAGGAACACTTTCAGTTTCTGCCCTTTTTCCCAATATTGTCCTGGGAAGATCAGTATCTGCCCCATTACCCAAATGGAATAGAAACAGAGCAATGCCAGCCCAGCCCAGTGCCCACTAGAATCGAAGGGTAACGTCAGAGCAGCCCAAGGTAAGAGGTCCCTGGGGAGCAAGGTCACCCGGTTAGGAAAAAGGTACAAATAGAAAAGGGCTCTTGAAGTATTTCCAAGGGAATGTGGTTCACAGGGGAAAATAACGAGCCATTAAATAAGAACAACAGCTCATTGAACAGCCTACACGAGAGGAAGCAGATTTAATGAACACAGAAAAAGAGTCTGAAAGAAGCAGAGTAAATATCCTCAGAGATAAGGGAGGATATTGAAATTACGAAGGAGCAGGCAGTTATAAATTTTAAAAATGAGAAAGTAGAGTTAATGGGTGTGTCAGCCCGGCTTCTCCAGAAAAAAACAGAACCAATAGGGGGGAGAGAGAGAGAGAGGATTTACTTTAAAGCATTAGCTCAGTGACTGTTGGGGCCAGCAGATCTGAAATCTGCTGGAAAGGCCAGCAGTCTAGAAACTCAGGCAAGAGTTAAAATGAATCCTGAGTTCAAAATCTATAAGGCAGGCTGGCAGGCTAGAAACTCAGACAGAATTTCTTTGTTACATCTTGAAGCAGAGTTCCTTCTTCTCTAGGGATCCTCAGTTTGTGTTCTAAAAGCCGTTGCCTGATTCACATTGTTGAGGGTCATCTCCTTTACTTAGTCAACTGTTTGTAGACATTAAGCACATCTACAGAATACCTTCACAGCAATATCCAGACTAGTGTTTGTCCAAACCACTGAGCACCATAGCCTAGTCAAGTTGACACATAATTAACCAGCACACTGGGGATGAAAGTATTTTAGTTAAAATAAAGAGCTCAATAAATGGGTTGGAGAGCAGCCAAGAAACAAATTACTAAGCCAGAAGATTAAGTCCAGGGCGTTCCAAGTAGACCTCAGAAAGGATAAAAAGATGGAAAATGATGCTGAAAATTTAAGAAGATACGGAGCGTAGAAGTAGAATAACCAATACTCATATGGTAGGAATCCCTAAAAAGGAGAGAAAAGAATAGAGGGGAGGGAGTGTTTGAAGAAATTATTACTAAAAATTTTCCAAAATTGAAATAAACTCATAACACTTTGGATAGAAATTGCTCCTGCAGTGCCAAATGGGTTAAATAAGAAAAAAAGCTCATATACGGACATGAAACTTAGGGACATCAGAGTCTAAGAGAAAACTCCAATAGCTTCTGAGAGTAAAAATGGATTATAGACAAAGTAAGAAGAATCAGATTCACAAAAAATTCCTCATCAATAACCCTAGAAGAAGACATTGAAACAGTATTTTCAAAGTGCTAAAGACAAAGAACTTTGGATCTAGAATTTCATATCCTCAAATTGTCATTTAAGGATGAAATGAAGATATTTTCAGTAATACAGGACTTAAAGTTTAACCACACATAGACCCTCTTTGAAAATAGTCCCAGAAGGAACACTGCGACAAAAAAAAAAAAAAAAGAAAGAAAAGAAAAGAAAAAAGTAAATCCAGGAAGATGCCATGAGATATTGGAAGTAAGGATGAATACATAACTCAGTAAAGTTGTCTAAGTGAAAAAAAATTTTGAAAAGAAGAAAAACAAAAATATATTCATAACAATCCAGAATTAAATCCAGATGATGTCAAAATGGCATTGTGGATTAATAAAAGCAATTGCCAAAAGGAGCCAGGAGTGTATAAAGATAAGTATCTCATTCAAGGCAAAAAATATTGATATGATTAGCTTATGAAATTATAGGAAAAATGGACATAAGCATGATTTTGATAAGCTAGGGGGTAACCATAAGAAGAACATAAATAAAATTAATGGCTTTAAGTCAGCACAAGAAAAATAATGGAAGCAAGAAAAAAATAAAAATAAAATAGCATAAATAGAAAACACAAAATAAATTAGCAGAAATAAGTCCTAATATAGCAGTAACTGTACAGATGTACATGAGTTGAACTCACCAATCAGTTTTGGATTTCTTAAATTTAGCATTATGCTATTTGCAGGGCACACTTTTAAAAAATCATAAAGAAATAAAAAAGATAACCAAGAAAATCTGAACCAAAACTAAGCCAGCATAATTAATAATCATAACATAGAATTTAATGGGAAAAAGGGGACATTATACTTTGGTAAAATGCTCAAGAAGAATAGAAGATAAAATGAATGTGAATATATGTGCACTTAACCAATGTGATCTCACAACATAGAAGAACAAGTCCAAAAAGAATGCAATAAAACAACAGCTTTGGTTGGAAATTCAATAATCTTTTTCAGAAACTGATAAGGCAAATAGATGAAAAAAAAAAAGGTAGAAAAATATCAAAGGTTTAATAATATAATTGGTAAGCTCAAGGTTTGATCTACAGAATTCTACCTGAAACACAGAAAACAGTCTTTTCAAATAATCATGAAATATTCTCCAAAATCTGCTACCTGCAATTTCACAAAGGAAGCCTCAATAAATTTCCAAAATCCACGCACACTGTGTTTTCTGAATACTATGAACAACTGTATGCCAGCAGATTAAATATCTTATAAGAAATGGACAAATTTCTTGAAACATACAAATTATCTAAACTGATTCATGAAGAAATAGAAAATCTCAACACATAACAAGAAAAAAAGATTGAATTAGTAATCAAAAACCTTCCAACAAAGAAAAGTCCTGGACCAGATGGCTTACTGGCAAATTCAACCAAACTTAAAGAAGAATTAACACCAATCCTTCTCAAATGCTTCCAAAAGACTGAAGAGGAAGAACACTTCCAAACTCATTTTATGAAGACAGCATTATCCTAATACCAAAGCCAGAAAAAAACACTACAAGAAGAGAAAATTACAGACCAATAATCTCTTATGAACATAGATGCAAAAATCTTCAACAGAATACCAGCAAACTGAATTCAACAGCATATTAAAAGGATTGTGTACAAAAAAAAAAAAAAGATTGTGTACAATGATCAAGTAGGATTCATCCCAAAAATGGAAGAGTAGCTCAACATATGAAAATCAGTCAATATAATATACCACATTAATAGAATGAAGAAGTAAATTCACATGATCACCTCAATTGATACAGAAAAGGTATTTGACAAAATTCAACACCTTTGATAAAAACACGAAAAAAAATTAAGGATAGAAGAGAAATTCATCAACATGTGAAAGGCCACATAGAAAATCCCACAGCTAACACCATACTCAGTGGTGAAAGACTGAAATCTTTCCCCTAAGATCAGGGACAAGATAAGGATGCCTATTTTTGCCACTTCCATTCAACATAGTACTAAGCCAGAGCAATAAAGCAGTAAAAAGAAATAAAAGGCATCCAAATTGGAAAGGAAGAAGTGAAATCATCTCTATTTGCAGATGACATGATCTGATATATAGAAAACTCTAAAGAATCCATGTAAAGAATGATTAGAGCTAAAAAAACAAATCAACGATGTAATAGCATATATAATGAAGAACAAAAAATCACTTGTATTTCTATATTGTAGCAATGAACAATCTGAAGGAAAACAATCCCACTTACAAATCAAAAAGAATAAAATATATAGGGATGAATTTAACCAAGGAGACACAAGACTTGTACACTGAAAACTGCCAAACATTATTGAAGAAATTAAATAAGACCTAAATAAATGGAAACATATCCTATGGTCATTGGTTTGGAAAATTTAATACTGTTAAATGACAATATCCAAAGTGATCTATAGATTCAATACCATCATTATCAAAATCCCAATGGCAATTTTTACAGAAATGGAAAATGTCATCCTAAAATTCATATGAAATTTCAAAGGACTCCAAGTAGCTAAAACTATCTTGAAAAAGAACAAAGTTGAAAGACCCACACTTCCCAATTTCAAAACTTACTACAAAATAACAGTTCAGTACTAGTGTAAGGAGAGATATATAAGCCAATGGAGTAGAATTGAGAGTCCAGAAATAAACTCTTACATCTATGGTCAATTGATTTCTCACAACAGGGTCAAGACCATTTAATGGGGGAAAGAATAGGCTCTTCAACAAATAGTGCTGGGAAAATTGAATATCCACATGCAAAAGAATGAAATTGGACCCTTACCTTACCACTATATACAAAATTAACTAAAAATGGATAAACATCAGAGCTAAAACTATAAAACTCTTAGAAGAAAACATAGGGACAAATCTTCATGACCTTGGATTTGGCCATGATTTCTTAAATATCACAATAGGGGCTCCTGGCTGGCTCAGTCAGTGGAGCATGTAACTTTTGATCTGGGGCTTGTAAGTTCAAGCCCCATGTTGGGTGTAGAGATTACTCAAAAAAAAAAAATATATATATACATATAAAATCTTTAAAAAATATGACACTAAAAGCACAGGTAACAAAAGAAAAAATAAATTGGACTTCATCAAAATTAAAAATGTGTGCCTCAAAGAACACTGTTAACAGAGTGAGAAAAAACTTTACAGAATGGGAGAAAGTGTTTGCAAGCCATTTATGTAATAAGGATGTAATATCCAGACTATATAAAGAATTCCTATAACTCAACAACTAACAGACAACCAACCCAATATAAAAAATGAGCAAAGATCCTGAATAGATATTTCTCCAGAGAAGATATACAAATGGTCAATAAGCACATGAGAAGATGCTCAATATCATTAGTCACTAGGTAAATGCAAATCATAACCACAATGAGATACTGCTTCATATCTAATAGGATGGCTTTAATTGAATAAATAAATAAATAAATAACAAGTGTTGACAAGAATGCAGAGGAATTGGAAACCTCTTAGATTGCTGTTGGGAATGTAAAATTCTGCAGACACTGTGGAAAATGGTTTGGAAATTCCTTTAGAAATTTAAATATAGAATTACCATGTGACCCAGTAATGCTACTTGTAGGTATATACAAAAAAAAAAGAAAAAAAAGAAAACAAAGACACAGATACTTGCACACCAATGTTCATAGCAGCATCATTCACAACAGCCAAAAGGTGGAAACAACCCAAGTATCCATCAACAGATGAATGGATAAACAAAATGTGATTATACATACAATGGAATAGTATTCAGCCTTAAAGAGATATAAAGTTCTGACGCATGCTGCAAGATGAATGAACCTTGAAAACATGATGCTAAGTGAAATAAGCCAGACAAAAAAGGACAAATATTGTGTGATCTCACTTACATGCAATATCTAGAACAGGAAGATACATAAAGACAGAAAATAGATTAGCAGTTACCAGAGGCTGAGGGAAAGGTGGAATGGGAGAGTTATTTCTTGGTGGGTACAGAGTTTCTGTTTGGGGTGATGAAAAAGTTTTGCAAATAGATAATGGTGATGGTTGTAGAACATGTGATTGGAATTAATGAATTGTACACTTAAAATAGTTACAATAGCAAATTTTATATTACAGATACTTTAACATACATACACACATGACCAGACATATGAGAAGAAAACTTGTCAGGGACCCAAGAGGAAAACAATAGAAACTGGCCTAAAGGAAATCCTCATAATGAAGTTATCAAGCACTGACTTTAGAATAACTATAGTTAATATGTTTTCAGAATTAAAAAAAAAAAAAAGATGGAGAATATTGGCCACGAGCCAAGAGCTAAAAACTTAGAAACTACATTTTTTTTAAAATCAGAGAATTCTAGAAGTGAAAAATGTAATACCTGAAATTATAAAATTATCTCAAAAGAGAATTTGTTGACTAGATAATATCAGAAGAAAGTGTCCAGACTGAAGCAAGGAAAGACAAAAGGAAGGAAAATACAGAAGAAAGTATGAAGTATAGATGTATAGGAAAAGAGTATAAGAAAATGGCCTAATGTGTGTGGAATCCCAGGAAAGACAGGAATAGCTAAGAATTCTCCAAAAGTTATAAAAAGACATCAAGCCACAAACTCAAGAAGGCTACAAACCAGAAACAAACACACACACACACATACATACACACACACACACACACACACAAATTATATCTTTGCTGCATAATATTCCATTGTATATATATATACCACATCTTCTTTATCCATTCATCTGTCGATGGACATTAAAAGGAATGAAATCTTGCCATTTGCAACGATGTGGATGGAACTGGAGGGTATTATGCTGAGCAAAATAAGTCAATCAGAGAAAGACATGTATCATATGACCTCACTGATATGAGGAATTCTTAATCTCAGGAAACAAACTGAGGGTTGCTGGAGTGGTGGGGGGTGGGAGGGATGGGATGGCTGGGTGATGGACATTGGGGAGGGTATGTGCTATGGTGAGCACTGTGAATTGTGTAAGACTGTTGAATCATAGATCTGTACCTCTGAAACAAATAATACATTATATGCTAAAAAAAAAAAAAAAGAAGAAGATAGCAGGAGGGGAAGAATGAAGGGGGGGAAATCGGAGGGGGAGATGAACCATGAGAGACTATGGACTCTGAAAAACAAACTGAGGGTTCTAGGGGGGAGGAGGGTGGGGGGATGGGTTAACCTGGTGATGGGTATTAAGGAGGGCACATTCTCCATGGAGCACTGGGTGTTATATGCAACAGTGAATCATGGAACACTACATCAAAAACTAATGATGTAATGTATGGTGATTAACATAACATAATAATAAAAAAAATTATATCTTTGCATATAGTGAAGCTACTTAAAAACCAAAGACATAATCAGAAGAAAAAAATAGATTACTGACACCTTACTTCTCAGAGGAAGTAACAGAATCCAGAAGACAATGGAATCCTTTAAAGTATTGAAAGAAAATAATTGCCAATCTAGAATTCTATACTCAGAAAAAAAAAATCCCTCAAAAGTAAAGCTTAAGTAAAGATATTTTCAAACAAAAACTGAGACTATCAGCAGTACATCAACGCTAATGAGAACACTAAATGCTTTTCTTTACACAAAAGAAAAATGATTCTGGACAAAAACTCAGAAGTGCAGGAAAGAATGAAGAACAATGCAAATGGCAAATCTAAATAAACACAATTAATGTAAGTCATAATAAACACAATTGTCTAAATAAACATTGACAATATCAAATGACAATGGTCTTATGGGGTTTTAAATACATATAAAATTAAAATAAATGACAAGAGGGGCTCCTGGGTGGCTCAGTCGGTTAAGCATCCAACTCTTGATTTTGGCTCAGGTCGTGATCTCTGGGTCATAAGATCAAGCCCCGCATCAAGCTCTGTGCTGGCCGTGGGGCCTGCTTAAGATTCTCTCTCTCTCTCTCTCTCTCTCTCCCTCTGTCCCTCCCCTCCTCTAAGAAAATAAAATAAAATACATGACAACAATAGTAAATAAATTGAAGGTGGGGTTAAATGTTCTAAGGTTTATTGTGTCTGGAAAACAGTAACAGTATGAATGTATGTTAGATTTTAAATTGACAAAGATCCGTGTTACCTCTCAAGTAAGCACTAAACAATACTAAGAATGTATTAGTTTATACATAAACTATACTATAAACTAATAGAGGAAGAAAGGGAACGTTTAAAAATGTCAAGAAGAAGGCAAACAAGGAGAAAAAAAGAAACACAGTATAGGTAAAATATATTGAAAGCAAATAGAAAGATGATATTTCTTATTCCAAATATATCATAATTACATTAAATACAAGCTGACTAAACACTCCAGTTGAAAGACTGAGGAATCAAAACAAAACCCAATTATTTGTTTGACTGTTGCTTACAAAAGACTCATTTTAAATACGTAGAAATAGACGTGCTGAAAGTAATAGGATGAAAAAGATATACCATGGAAACACTAACCCTGAGAAAACTGATATGGCTGTACTAATATTAGACAATATAGACTTCAAAGGCATGAAGCACTTCTAGAAATAGAGACATTTCATAAGTAAAAAAGCTTCTATCTACTAGGAAGACAGCCATCCTAAATATCTAATCACTTAACATCATAGTATCAAAATATACAAAGCAAAAGGAGCTTTACAGGAGATTTTAACACAATTCTCCAAGCAGATATAAAAATTAATAAAGATATAAAAAATATGAACCATGTAATTAATAAACTTGACCTGAGACACATTAAACACTGTACCAAACGACTGCAGAAATATATAATATATATTGAAATATACATATATATCTCAGATACTCTTTTGAAATATGCATGAAAAACTTACCAACATAGAGGATATCTTAGTCCATATAGCAAGCTTCAGTACATTTCAAAGGACTGAAATCTTACGGTGTATGTTCTTTAACCAGTAACAGAAAGGTAACCAGAAAATGTCTAAATGCTTGGAAATCAAGCAACACATGTATAATTCAAACACTATTTATTCTTCAAAAATGCATGCATACAACAAATTAGAGTGGGTATCAGGGGGCAGGGAGCAGGGGATGAGAAAAGTAAGAGAAGAAAATAAAACATAACAAAGAGAGTGGCCTTGCACACTGATTTTAGGAAATCATGACCCAAGAAGTATATTGAATTTAACTCTGTATACTTGAGGCCAAAAATAAATTACATAAGTAAACAGTAAAGCAGTAACATTTAGAAATTAGAACATTTGAACTCTAGTATGTGCCAAATTTACTGATAAATTAATGTCTTTGGGTCTCATGTTTGATATAAAAGATAAATACTAATATTAATTAATAAGCAGCCCTTGTACTTCATTAATTCAACATGCATCCATTGAGCACCTATGTGCCAGAAATTGTGCCAGGTGGTAGGGATACAAAGTCACATGAGACACAGTCCCAACTCTCAAGGCACTTACTCCTCAAGGGAGCTGATGTCATACGAATTAGGTAGAGAAAATATTGTAAGGATAACCACAGAGCAAAATTGCTCAGAAACCACAGGTTACACAACAAAGTACTACATATCTGATCATTGATTTTGACTTGGCTGAGGAGCTCTCATCTTGAGCTTGCTCTTTAACATTCAAGCTCCTTGAGGGCAGAAACAAAGGATTATTCAATTCTATAATCCCAGTGTTTTGCAGAGTCAGAGTTTATTATGTTTTTGTTGAATGAATGGATGTAAAATGGATGCCAGTTTCAGCCAGTGTTCCTAGTTCTATATTTCTACCTCAACAACCTAGGTACAGAGAGCATGTGGAGCTTATATGGAGCATGTGATTGGAAGCAGAATCCACAAGAATGTGATCATGATTAGGTACTGAACTCTCAATGATGTCCAAGCCCACACATGGTCATAACTCCAGGACTGAACTTGCTGAGGATGTTACATGCAGAGTACTGGAGAATTCCATTATCTGTATGTCAGCTGTGAATCAAACCTATACTGTGCTAAGAAAGAACTACCCAGGGCACCTGGGTGGATCAGTCGGTTAAGCGTCTGACTCTTGATTTCGGCTCAGGTCATGATCTCAGGGTGGTAAGATCAAGCCCCACCTTGGGCTGTGCATTCAGCCGGGAGTCTGCTTCCCCTCTCCTTTCCCCTCTGCCCCTCCCCCTGCTCATGCACTCCCTCTCTCTCTCTCAAATAAATAAATAAATCTTAAAAGAAAAAAAAAAGAACTACCCACCATAAAGTCCTAGATGACAATCAGCTCTCCCACACATGCACAGGAATGCTCATCTATAAAATGGACAGGATGATAACCTTCCAGAAAGTTTCCTGGAAGAATGATATGAGATGTAAAAGGCCTGGCAATTAGAGGTGCTCAATAAATAGTTGTTAAATGAATAAAGAAATAGTGGGCATTCTGCAAGTATGATTGCTCCTTCTCCCTCTTTTCCATCCCTCCACCTTCCGAACAGAAGCAGGTAACCATGAAATAGAGAAGTATTTTAAGGACTTCCATGCACAACTCTGGGGGTATTTTTTTTTTAAGATTTTATTTATTTGTCAGAGAGAGAGAGAGCACAAGAGTACAAGCAGGGGTGCAGCAGGCAGAGGGAGAAGCAGCCTCCTCACTGAGCAAGGAGCCCGATGTGGGACTCGATCCCAGCACCCTGGGATCCTGACCTGAGCCAAAGGCAGACGCTTAACCGACTGAGCCACCCGGGTGCCCTAACTCTGGGGATATTGAATTGCAGAAAAGCATCACCACAGTTGTAGCATGTAAAGGCCAACACAGAACCGCCAAAGAAAAAGCGACTGCTGCAGGCAAAGGGTAGGACTGAGCCATGGAGCAAATGAGAGAAAACTCTAGCAACATCAGTTACAAATCAAAGAGCAGTCTTAATGCACATACAGTGTGGTCAGCTCCGAAGCCCCTGCATACAGACAGGCTCATCTCCTTAGTCAACAGATCACAACATGACGACATGGGCCAAGCCACACACCACATATACAATCTCCACTGCACCCAATATTGCTTTTCTTCTTGTGGTGAATTAGATAGCCCCAACCTCCATGCAGTTTTTAAAGATCAGTGTCTTCAGACAGTCAAGTAATCTCCAAAGTACTTTGCATTTATAAAATGCATCAAAATGCATTTATCCATAGCCTGTGATGCACTAGAAATTTTGCTGGATGCTGTACAAATTAGTTTCATATTCTTGGGCTCAGGCTTTGAGGAATCTGGCTTCCACAGTCATCCCTCTCTAAATATTGCCATCTGATGGCTCGCTGACCCCCAAATCCAGCAGCCTTTTCTCAGACCTCATTGGCTTCAACTTTGCTACAGCTCCTGCCCTCTCTCTCTTTCCCCTTCATTCCCATGGCACAAAACTGTCCTGTGTCTCCCCTCTCCCTCACCACCTGTTTCTTCTGTTTCCATTGGTTTCTATTCCTCCTGAGTCCTAAAAGGAGATACTCCTGAGGGTTTTGCTCTCTGCCCTTTTATTTTTGGTCTACAGAGTGGAGATCTTCCTGGATGATCTCTTATACCCAGAGCTTCAGCATTTCTATTGCTGTGTGCTTGCTTCCAAACTAGCTTCCACCTGCTCTGCAGCTACCCAACACGTGAAATCTTCAGGGGTAAGGTGAAGCTCATTTTGTCTCACAAACCAGCTCTTCCTCCTGACTTTCGTGTTGTGGGCACTTGAACCAGTGACATGCTGGTAAACTGACTCTGTGGGGGAAAGGGACTTGTAGCATTTGTTGATTTCCATAGAGTTCCCATATTCCCACCATGGCCAATTTCAAGCTATCAACATGAACTCAATGAATAGAGTGGGGAAGAGACCAGTACAAGACAGTTCCAACAAACCACTGAACCATCCTCCAAAGATCTCATTCAAAACCTTAAAGCCACCTTTTCCCTCTCCCACATCTTCACCAAGACACCCTATCTGTTGCAAAGCACCACTGGGCCTCTTTTAACATGGATGATGCCATCCAGTGTCTCCTTTCCATTTTCCCCACTGTCACCCACCTGACACTGTCATTGCTACCTGTCCTGCCCACTGTCTATCAGTATCCTAATTATTCTCCCCACCTCTAGGCTCTTTCATTACCATTACATGACTGGAAGGTTAATCTTCCTAAAGTGCATTTCCCATTGTGTTACCCCAAACCTTCAGTAGTTCTCCTACTGTCCACCATATAAAACATAATTTGGCCTTTGGTGCCTAATTCAACATGCACTGCCTATATCAGCCTTCTGTTAAGATTAAGTTAAGATTCTGATAAATGAAGATTAGGTTGGCTGCAATCCAGCTTGAAGACCCCAAATAGTAGTGGCTTTAAGAAGACAGAAGTTTATCCCCCCTCTCGTGTGAAAGTCCAGATATAAATAAATAGGCCGGGGGTTTAAGGAGACTGTGCTCCACGAGGTCCTCGAGCACCCATGTGCTTCCAGCTCACCATCCCACCAAGTTTGATAGATGATCCCCATGCTCACCTTTCAAGATGGCAGCCATCACCTCAAGTTCCAGACAGCAGAATAGCAGAAAGAAGAAAGGACAAGGAGCACAAGCTGGCTGACATGCCAGGAAGTTTCCAGAAAATGCTACAGGACATTTTCACTTAGCCTTTGTTGCTAGAACCTAGTTATAGGGTCATACCTAGCTACGAGGAATGCTGGGCAGCTGTGGGGATTTGGGGAAAAGGGAGACTAGATTTTGGGGAACAACAATCTGTCTCTGCAAAAAGACTTCAGTGTTCCTTTGAAAGCTTATTTCCTATTTCCTTATGTCTTCTGCCTAAACATAAGAACAACCAGAGCTTTATATAAATCTGACTATGTGCTAGGCACTGTTATAAGTGCTTTACATATATATCACCCACTTAATCCTAACTGCAGTCCAATGAGGCAAGTACCATTATTATCCCCATTTTATAGATGGGAAAGCTAAGAACCAGAGCAATTAAGAAGTCCAGAAATTCCCAAAACTGCTTGGGAATCAGTACATCTGAGAAGCTTACTAAAATGTAGAATCACATGGTCTGGGCTAAGATGAAATTGCTAAGAAAAAAAAAAAAATTAAGGAGCGAGAAGAAAACCAAAAATGGAACTCTGAGAAAGAGCAGCAACATTTATGGGACAGGTTTAGGAAGCAAGTGACCTCAAGACGTACTGTGAGAGATGCCAGGGAAGCCAAGGCTGGATGCTGTCTTAGAGGTTCAAGGGAAGATTTTCAAACATGAAGTCATGTCAGCCAGGTCAGGAAAGGTGTTGGGAAGGATTTGCTGAGGTTGGCAATTAGGAGGTCACTTATGACCCTGGTGAGATGAGTTTTAATGGCAGGCTGGAGGAAGAAAGCATGTCTCTATTCTCAAATAGTATGTAAGACCCTCCAAGGAAGCTCTCTCTCTCTCTCTCTCTCATTGCATGTGTTGTGCCTAAGACCACACCTATATGAAAACAGTGCTCATTTTGCTGACTTTGCCATTACCGAGGAGCGTGAGGGTGATACCATTCCCAATACTGCTGTCATGAAGTCAAGAATAAGATGGTGTGTATGGGAGCTGAGCTTTAGAAACGTGGAAGCAGGAGGCTCAGTCCTCCCTTTCCATTAGGTAGGACAGGTTTCATAGAGAAGGAGAAGGCAGGCAGACAAGAGCATCTTCCACTGGCAGAGAGAGAACCACGGACGATGACCCCATCTGCTCAGACACAGAAGGAGACCGCAGCTCTCAGATAACAAACGCAGGTGCTCCCCTTTTCGGGAGAGGCAGTGGCCAAAAACTGAGGAGATGGTTCATGGTCACAGAGCCCACCCTGAAACGCCATCCATCCATCTGCCTCCAGTCCTTCTAGTCCAGCTCCTACAGCCGATCGTTCTTCGTAGTCACCAACACTATCCTACATCTTGGAGAGGAAACACGCATTTTCTCAGGGCTTGTCAGTAGTTGAGGGAGGTCTGTGAAAGCTGACTTGCTCCCACAGCTCCGGGAGCATCAAGACTTCAAAAGAGGAACTACTTACACTGTCATCACCACAGTGGTCACTTCTACAGGATTTCTTTATCCGAGACGGCATTGGAGGGACCGGCGGGGCTCATGCCTGAGAAGAGAGGAGGGTGTTGCAAAGACACTGACTCATGCCGCCCTTCCTCATGCCCTCCACGGCCGCCCCTCGAGGCACTTCCTCCTCCTCTGAAGCCAAAGGTCAGCTCTCATGCCCATGCCAAGGTTTTTTAAACACACACACACACAAACACACACACACACACAAACACACACACACTTGGCTTCCAAGAGGGTAAATTTTTTTAGCATGAAAATAAATAAGGAAAGGCGCTCTCAAAAAAATAAATTTAAAAATAAATAATCCGTCTCCCAAACTACTTAATAATTCCAGGATGATAAAATTTTCCTATTGCAAACGTGTAAAGAATAAAATAAAAGGAATGAATGCCCCACTGTATTAGCCCAGGTCTCTTAAAAAAATGATCCTAATTTCTTCCAGAAGGCTCTGTGGGGTAAATTGCAAAGTTGCCCCTTAATATAGAAGAATTCCAGCAGTAATATATCAGCTTCTCTTCCCTTGTCTCTAGCACGAGTGTGAACACAGCAACATTTTACAGTTGGCGTCCTATAGACCACTGCTCACAACTGCTGTATTCCAAAAGGGCCACAATCATGCATTGTGCTTTTGAAATGCCTGTTGCTAAGAGCCAACATCAACCCCGGGACGACCCCTCTCAGCAGACCCAGCCAACTCCCACCGGAGGCCACCACAAAGAGCTTCTACTTACCACCAAATACCCCTGCTTCTGGTAAGAGATAAGCAGCCTATTGAACGCCGGACGGAAGCAAGTGACCCAGGCCTCCTGAGCGGGGCTATTGAAGAAACTTTCAATCACAATGTCTCTATCTTCATTAACTTCTGCCTCCCATCCCTCACTTGTCCCAATTTAGGAATCTATGCAGCCCTTTTATATACCAGGAGGACTTCATTGCCGAGAAGAATGTGAGGTGGGTTGGGCAGCGGTTATTACAGTATGATTCCTAGTTTACTGATAGACTGGCCCTTGGAGGTGAATGACACAGCTTCTGAGTGACGGTGTGGGCACCAAAGCCCACAGCTTCCGTATCTCACCACTACCTGACCTTACTTCCGGCCCCATTGCACAAGAAGCCAACCCAATGCTGAAAACAGGGGCTGGCCTGGTTACAACAGGTGTCAGGTGCTTTCTCGTCCTGCCAGGCATGCCCACCATGGCCTGGAAGGTTCCTGACACGCACACACTGTGTTTTTATCCATGGCTCCTTGTACCTTTCACAAACCGACATCTAACTGCACGGCCGCCTGTTTCCACGCCTCCTGCTCTTTCCCCCACACCAATGATAACCTGCTTCCGATTAGTTTTAACAATTTTCTCTGGAGATTTCCCCCAAAACCTCCTCAGCCAAACAACCAGGGAAACGGATGGGCCTGGCGCCCGCCCTACCCAGTCCTATTCCCACCACCCCGGAGATGGCTCCTGGGGCTCGGGTGACGTCCCTCAGGAAACTTACAGAAACTGGTGAAAGTTATAGTTCAATCATGTGAGAGAAGTAATATTTGGGGTTCCATCCCTGTGCTTCCCTTTTCTGCATTTCTCTGTAAATGACCTTCTTCCTAGTAGATTGGGGAGAGCTGGGGGGGAAGTATATTAGGGTGTGAAAGTGAGAACGCCAAGGGAAAAAAAAGGATCAAGGTTCCAACTACTAACATCCATAATATGATTATCAAATCCCTGGAAAGGCTTAGTCAAGACTGAGTGGGGTTTTCTACATCCCTTTATCCACCCTTCTTTAACATTTCAAAAGGCAGGCCTGGCAAACAGCTCTGGGAGTGTCATCTGAGGGAGGTGTCCTCCAGGAAAGAGGGCAGGTGGCCTGAAGAATGGAGAGAAGACCAGGAGAGGCAGAAATTAGGGGTTGGAGGAGGTGTTCCCCACACCCCCAAAGGTCCACATCTCTCAAATGGGACGAGGCTTTACATGCATCGGGTTAGGTATGGAGAGTCCAAAAGCATCAGGCTGAGCAGTACACCCTGGGGACCTTCCAGAGCAGCCCACCATTGCCAACCAGGAGCGGGAGCAAGGGTGCTGAGGTGGGGCAGGGGGAAGCAAGTAGATGGAGAGCTGGAGGCAGCATCCCAGATCTCTAGGCCTGTGTAGCCCACATCAGAGACCTGGATGTCCCCTGTGCCTCGGTGAGGAGAAGCAGAGGCGGTGAGAGGCAGCTGGGTTGGCCCAGACTGAATGGCAATGAAGCTGTCACAGTGGGGAGGCGTGAGACACGAGCAGATGTCCATTATCATGACGCAGAAACGTTGCATCATTGGCTACAATCCCATTTGGGTGTTTACCTTCAACCTAAGCAGAATCCAACCTCTTCTCTGCGTCTCCACCCATGCCACTCTAGTTCAAGCCACTCTGGTTTCTCACCCATTTCCACCTGCATCCCCTTCCTACTGGTCATCCTGCCTGCACGCTTGAGCCCCAGCAATCTATTCTCCACCCAGGAGTCAGGGTGATTCCTTTAAAAACACGACTAAGGCCATATCACTCCTGTGGCCAAACCCTCCAATGACTTCCCATTCGATCTGGAGTACCACCTGAAATCCTTACCATGGCCAACAGAGTGCTGCTACCTGATCCGGCCTCAGCCTCGGTCTCCCTCACAAACTTCATTTCCTATCTGCTCACCCACTCCACTCCAGTCCAGGGCCTCCTGGCTGATCCTCAAACGCATCAAACATGCCTGGGTGGCTCAGTCCGTTAAGCGTCTGCCTTCGGCTCAGGTCATGATCCCGGAGTCCGGGGATGGAGTCCCACATCAGGCTCCCTGCTCAGCAGGGAGTCTGCTTCTCCTTCTGTCTTTCACCCTGCTCGTGCTCTCTCTTGCCTGTGCTGTCTCTCCCTCAAGTAAATAAATAAAATCTTAAAAAAAAAAAAAAATGCTCCCAACCCAAGCTCTTTGCACTTGCTTTTCCCTCTGCCTGGAATGTTCCCTCAAACATCCCTATGACTTGCACCCTCATTTTATTCAGGTCCCTTCTGTCATCTCCTGTCACCTGTTTAAGCATTTATCACCATCACCCTCTTTTAGATTTGTATCATCTTTAATAGCAGTAAAATATGCAAGATATAAAATTGACCATCTTCACCATTTTTATGTATGTGAGTCAGTGGTGTTAAGTACATTCACATGGTTGTGCAACCATCACCACCACCATCTCCAGAACTGAAACTCTGTCCCCATGAAACACCTCCCCAATCCCCCTCCCCCTGCCCTGACAACTACCGTTCTACTTCCCGTCCCTAAGAATTTATGTGTACCTTTTGTAAGGGACTCTGGGTGCCTCATATGATTGGAATCATACAGTATTTGTCTTTTTGTGGCTAGCTTCTTTCACTTAGCATAATGGTCTCAAGGTTCATTCATGTTGTAACGTGTCAGAATTTGCTTCCTTTTTAAGACTGAATAATATTCCATCATGTGTTTATACCACCTTTTGTTTATCCATTCATCCATCAGTAGACATCTGAGTTGCGTTCATCTTTTGGCTATCGTGAATAATGCTGCTATGAACATGGGTGTACAAAGATATATATCATATTTCATGTTTATTCACTCACTGTTTGTCACATAGGTTTTGTGAGAGCACCAGTACAGTGCCTGGTATATAATATTCAATGAACTCAATGCACTTTTGTTGAATGACTAAAAATGGCACAATCAGGGTATGAACCCAGGTCTGTTCCATCTGCAGGGCTCAGGCTTTTAACCATGATTCTAATCTACTTCCAGCATCAGGGTATGTTGATTAATCTGTAGGGGGGCTGCGACCAATGGATACACTGAGGCATGTTTTGGCAGTCCCCATTAAAGCACTGGCCGAGGGAAGGCATGTCCTGGACCTGGCTTAGCTACCCTGTTTCTGGTGTCATGAATTTACCAACTGTAGAAAGGCTGGTCAGATAAGAAGTGTGAATCAATTAAATGTTTGATTCACTCCCACAATATCCTGTTTTATACTCTTCATGCCACCTAATACTATTGGAAATTACTTTGTTTATCTGTTGTTTCTTCGTTCATCATTGGTTCCCTTCATCACCATGGAGGCATCACCGTGAGAGCAGACACTTTGTGCTCAGTGCACAATGATTGAAACAATAAATAAATGAATGAATTTATGCAACTGACTCTTTCAGTTTTGGTTCCGTAATTCTCAAGAAACTTTCCAATTATAATTCTACTTAGGAGGAAGATAAGACCCAGGTCAAACGAATGCTAATATAATACTCATTGAGCATTAATGAAGTGGCATTTTAGTTTACACATCTGTAAAGGAAACTCTATCTTTCTCCTCTACTCTCAACACTTCTGACACCAGATGTGTGGGAGTTTTCCCCACCTCAAGCAATTCTCCAATTCTTAGTGACACCACCTGTGTGTCCTACAAATTTAATTCAATCCTGATACTATCTACCCAGAGAGAGCATGAGATCCCACAGGTTAAGGACTCAGTCCCACAACACAGCCCCCCATTTCAGAGGCCAATGGCAAGTCCACGTTGTCACCTGCACTTTTGACCAACCAACCAAGCTATAAATCAGGGTTCCCATGACCCCCTTCTTGGGTTCAGTAATTTGCTAGAATGGCTAACAGAACTCAGGGAAACATGCACTTATGTTTACTGATTTATTATGAAAGGATACAACTCAGGAATGGCCAGATGGAAGGATGCATAGGGCAAAGTATGAGGGATGGGTCAGGGAGCCTCCATGTCCTCTCTAGTTCACCACCCTCCCAGCACCTTGATGGGCTCACAACCTGGAAGCTCATCAAATTTCATTGTTCAAGAGTTTTTATAGAGCTTTAATCTCCAGGTCCCCTTTCACCAACCTTCCTGGTGGCTGGCGGGTGGGGCTGAAAGTTCCAACGTTTGGTCTTTCTGGTGACCAGCCCCATCCCAGGCTATGTAGGGGTCCAACCCCAAGTTAGCATTACTCATTAGCATAAACTCAGGTATGCTCAAAGGGGCTCCTTATGAATAACAAGGAGCTCTGTGTCAGAAATGGGTACAAAGGCCAATATATTTATTATTATGCCACATCGGTTTCCTAAAGTTTGGTTAGTGTGAGTCTGTCGCTGAAAAATCAACCTTAATCTCATTACGCAAAAAAATAAAAATCAGACCAGTCCCTGAACCAGATTGAAGTCCCCCAGATCACCTTCACTTTAAGAGACTTCATGACCACGATAGTAAACTGGAAAAAAGGAAGAGTGAAACCTTTTGACTGATGTCAGTCTCTTGTTGTCTTGTGATTTCTAATTTATTCCAACTAAAAGGACAAAGTAAGATCTCACACAGGATGAGGTGGTCTTCACAATTATATAGATCTCAACATAGAAAAGTTGCAAATCTTAGCAGGAAGAAGTACCATGATTAATCGATGATGTCTGCCATGGCATGGGAAGGAAGAAGTTAGCATATATGCCATGTACCTGCCATCCCTCATCTTGACAGTCTTTCATCTTCCTATTTCCTTGGAATGTTCAGACACCTCTTCAGAGGCCCTAATTGTAGAGCACCATAAAGATTCAATCAAGAGAGTCATCTCTCTGGGGGTTTATACTTCACTTGCCTCATTGCTTCCTGGATGGTTAATGTAGGAAAAGTTACTTTTCATCCTACAGTTCCTACCAAGTCGATTTCCTAGTTCACAGAGAGCCCGCCAAACTATCTCAGCCACTCCAGTAGAAAACTAGGATCTATCAGCAATTATCTGTTTTTGTAAATCCCTGTGCCCTTTGGTTTCCCAGCACTCAGAGTGAGAGCAAGAACATTCCATCTCCAGTGTTTATTGGAGTTGTTCATATATGCTCAAATTCATCTCCTCCCAGTCTGCTTCTAAAATTAGGCATTGGAACAAAAGTCATTCCTGCTTCTGATGGGTTTGTTTGTTTTCTTATCTCACAGGTCAAGGGGACATCCTCCACTCCTGCTTCCTGACCCCCATGTACTACCTGAAAACAACAATAACAACAACAACAAAACTCAGGCTTCTTATCAGACGCCAAGTTTCCTCATTGAGGGCTGTAACCCTCATGTGACCAAGGAGAAGACCCAAGTGTGCTGGGCTTAGGGGGTGGAAAGCCTTTCAGGAACCAGTCACTAAATACAACTCAAGACCCAAAGTATAAGTCTAAGGTTTGATTCAATCTCACTTCTCATTCCTCTACTAATGGACCTTGAGAGCTTACCTGAAACTTCTGGTTAGGGAGCCAGCCATGTGTGTACCTATAGCAAAGAATGATATCGCTTTTTCTAGAAAGGTTGTCATCTCGACCCAACCTGCAGCTTCAAAAGGGCTGGGCTGTGAGGAGGACAGGGAGCCTATCCAGGGAGCCTGATGGGCACTCAACACAGAGACAAAAGTAGCAATTGCCTGGCCCTGCATCCGCATCATTCCCAGGGAACAGCAACAAAAAAATTTCACAATGTTTTCTTTCACTTTGGTCTATAAGGCTACGTAGTCAGTCTATGGATGTCTCACACTTGCTTTGTATTTCTTGCCAAAATCAGCCCCCAGTAAATATGTATGCCTTGATAGTCATGGACACATTTGTAGGGTAGCCATGAGAATCACTTTATAGATGGGGACTGAAGACAAATAAGGTTGTCTGAATACTACTTAGAAGTTTAATGAATTAATTAACTAAGTGAAGAGCAAGGGGATGATCTGACTCTTAACCTCAAAGCAAACAGTTTTGAAACATGACGTGTAAACTGGTAGAAGGTAATATCTCCTTTATTTAGGGTACTAGGAACATTCCTCAATTTCATGTAATTCCTACCCCCATGAAGTTACATCATGTTTAGGTTAGATCATGATATGGTCTCAATATCCAATAGATTGCAAAAAAGGAGGCATAAGAATTCCTTGCAAAATGAAGGAAACAATTTCTGAACATAGTATGAGTAAGGATCATCAAACTAAGGCACTAGTAAATATTCAAAAGAACTGATATTTATTGATTGTTGTGAGTTAAGCATTGTGCAAACACTCTATATAAAACATCCCACTTAAATATGTTCATTTCAACTTCCAATAGTATAGATTTTTGCATATTATCAATCTCATAGACTTTCAGATCCAGATACTTTGTGGGATGGTCTCTGAATAGAAATGGGGAAATACACACCCAGTGGATTATTCCCTTCTTCCCTTTAGAAAATATACAATGTGAGAGCTCTCAACTCTGTGTAAATTATTTTTAATTAACACAGACATGTATGAAAAAGGAGAGGGATGGGGCACCTGGGGGGATCAGTTGGTTAAGCTTCCAAGTGGTGATTTCAGCTCAGGTCATGATGTCAGGACTGTGAGATTGAGCCCTGCATCGGGCTCCACACTTAGCAGAGTCTGCTTAGGATTCTCTCTCTCCCTCTTCGTCTGCCCCTCCCCAGCTTGGTCTCTTTCTCTCTCTCTCTCTAAAGTAAATAAATAAATACTAAAAAAAAGAAAGAAAGAAAAGGAGGGGGACAATAAAATTTCTGTAGCATCTCTAAGGCTAATGGCACCAGAGCTGTTCAGAATAATGTTTACAAGCATTTAACACGCTGCAAATGTAGAAAGAGGAATTACTTTAATATGACTCATTAGATTGATGGGCTCCTCTTAAGAGGAGATAATCTATGGATTATTTGAAGTGTGCATGCAGAGTTTGATCAGGCTGTGGGCAGATACCTCAGGTCAGAGTCACTGAGGCCAAATACCAATTGTTTGTTGTTGTTCTGTTTTGTTTTTAACATCAGACAGTAAGTGGCTCAGAGTACACCATGCCCTTGTCAAGTCAAAAAACAACACTTCATTTGCAAGAAACTAGAATATTTTGCATAGGTTTGGAAAAGAGTTTCTTAATGGAAAATCTATTTTAGTCAATTAAAAGATACACTTTGATATTTGCCTGTTTTCTCATCAGCTTCCCCAAGTGAGGTTATGCATTGACCCCATTTAAAGTGTTTATAGCTAATATAATGGATACCCTGTGTTAAGCACCTGCCATGTTTTAGATAATTAACTCACTTAGTTCTTCACAGTCTAACCTTACAAAGTAGTATTATTCTCCCCCCCACCCCATTTTAGAGATGAGGAAATGGAGGCTCAATGAAATTAAGGAACTTGGCCAAAATCACCCAGATGCAGAACTAGCACCAGCAGCAGACAAACCACCACCACTAACCTCACCAGGACCACCGCCACCAGCACTGTGGAAGTGCCAACGCGACCCACAGCACCAGCACCACCAGCTCACCTCCACTGCCCTTTGTCTCTTTTGTTCACTCATCCTTTGTGAGGTTTTTTCCCTATGCCCTCTTCTTTGGCTGTCTCCCACTAACCAACAGAAAGGCGGGAAGCTTTTTATCACAGCGTAGAAGAAAAGAAATCATTCCGTTTCTTGGGTAACTCCCACTCAATCATTGGCAGGGCTGTAGAACTAAACTATGATGCTTATTATATACCTACATTGTGTTTTCTAAAGTTCATGCACTCGTGAGACAAAACTGGGATCCAATCCTGAATCTGCCACTTAAGCACAGACACTGGACAAGTTACTTAATATCTCTGAGCTTCGAGCACCTTGTCTTTGAATAGGGATAAAAACTCTACATGTTAGCAGCATGGTGGCAGGAGACATGGAGGAGGAGAGATTGGTACGTTCCAAGACAGCTGAATCTGCAAATGAACCTAGAGGCAGTTGAGTATGGGGCAATCTGGCATCTCTTCTCCAGCTGGCCACCCTAAAGTCTAGGTCCCTTCCTGACTCCTGACACCTGGGAATGTAGGGACCACTGGCAAGAAACAGTGAAGGAACCAAGAGAATGAGACATAGGGATGACAGGGAGAGATCTGTGAGAGGAACTGGTCATTGAGGTGGGGGGCCGGGAGGAAGAAGGAAAAGTAAATTTCAGCAGGCCTAACATTCGTGAGGGGCTGAAAACCTAAACACTGCTTGTTTCCATCAGATACAATGCAGGAAACATCATTTTAGGCATATTAAACAGAAAGAGATTTAATATGGGGAACAGGGTGCTCACAAAGTCTTTGGAAAGGCTCACATTCTAAGGTGAGCCTACAGCAATGACTCCCAGAACAATGAGGACTGGTCCGCCAGGCTAGCTGCTCCCCTGAGGCTCCTACTGAAGGTACGGACTCCAAGAGCCATAATCCAGAGACCAGGAGGCTAGAGTCGAGATCAGCTCTGCCTCGGCAACTGCTTCTCAATACCCAGGAGGCCGAAGACAGCACGCTGCCAGGCTGCTGTAGGGCACCCGCACCAAAACGGCAGAAAAAAACAAGAAAGTAAGATGGCCCCCACCTCACTCCTGCCTTCCTTCATATAACTAACAGAGCCCAATTCTCGTTCAGAATCCTAGCTGCAAAGGACTCTGGCACACATTAGTTTTAGATTTCCAACATCTGCGACCAGAGGACTGAAATGGAGATTGAGGGAGCAGTCCCCAGCAACCCTTTATTTGGAGACGTCTGAACTCCACAGGTTCTGACTCTGACTTTGCCAAATTCTCCCGCCCACTACCCTCTATCTACTTTTCAGTGTCCAGAACCTAAAACCTTATATAATCAAGTCACTTTTTTCTTTTGTAGCTCATTTTATCAATTTGATAAAAACAGCCTTCTTATCCCATTCCAGTCCATTTTAAAGTTTAACTAAACATGTGCTTATCTTTTTTCTTTTGTGTAATATGTAAATTTATCTCTTTTTCACATATGAATTTCAAGGTCTAACTGATAAACTTCTAGTTTAACTTTGGGAACTAATTTAGCATGCAGTTTATGTAAACAACTCTAGACAATTTTTCTTTGGCTACTCACACCCAATAGCATTATTGACCTTCAAATGATATAGGGGTTAGGAA
This sequence comes from Phoca vitulina, assembly GCF_004348235.1. NCBI lineage: Eukaryota > Metazoa > Chordata > Mammalia > Carnivora > Phocidae > Phoca > Phoca vitulina. The sequence goes on along the minus strand of NW_022589708.1, from coordinate 61,809,664 downwards.
TGGGGCTGAGAAATTCCTTATTTTATTATAGGATTACTACAAAGAAGTCTTCTTTAATATCGCCAGATTTATATTCCATTCATTTTGCTTTAAGTGGATTTGTGTTCAGATTTTGTTTTTGATGACCCAACACCTTAGCATGAGAAATATCAATGAACGTATAGGGACGCCTGGGTGGCTCAGTCGGTTAAGCATCTGCCTTTGGCTCAGGTCATGATCCCAGGGTCCTAGGATAGAGTCTCACACTGGGCTCCCTGCTCAGCAGGGAGCCTGCTTCTCCCTCTGCCTGCCACTCCCCCTGCTTGTGCTCTCTACCTCTGACAAATAAATAAATAAAATCTTAAAAAAAAAAAGAACATATGGCTTTCATTCAATGTGTCATGGACACAAGGCATTTTACACTAATTATTCCATGCTGCAATCCTTTTTTTTTTTTTAAATTGCAGCCTAGCCTATCTTTTGTATGATGCCTTTAATTTAGGCAATTTTCAAACTTGTACAATAACAACCACTTTTTATTTCATTTTTACCCCCACAAACACCAATTATTTTAAAGTAAATCCCAGAAACCATTTTATCTTTTCAAAACATGTAAATCCAAACTGCCACTAACATACTTCTAAAAAAAATAACATTAACTCCTCAACATAATTAAACATTGAACAGTGTTCACATTTCCCTTTTTTTTTTTTTTTTAACTTCTTATGATGTAGAATTTTGAACATATACCAAAGTAGACAAAATAGTACAATGACCACCTGGCCCCAACAACCATCAACCCATGGTCGGTCTGGCCTCATCTCCATTCAGACAGACCACTCCTCCTAACCCTATGCTTTTGAAGCAAATCTCAGACTTCATATCATTTCTGTAAATATTTCAGCATGTACTTATAAAAGATAAAGATTCTAACATAACCAGTATCACATTAACAAAGTAATTCCTGAGACAATGTTCAAATTTCCTCATCCCAAAAATGTCATGAACATTTTTATAGTTTTTAAAAATTAGAATACTTAAAAAAATAATATAGAAAGAAGGTCCACACATTATAATTAATTGATGTCCTTTAAATCTCCTTGGATCTTATAGGTTCCTTATCCATCCCTGATTTTTATTCCTTGCAATATATTTGTTGAAGAAAATGGATTGTTTGTCCTATAAAATTCCCACAACCTGAATTTTGGTGATTGTAGCCCCATGGTGCAGTGTAACTTGTTTCCTCGCCCTCTGTATTTCCTATGAATTGGTAGTTGCATCTAGAGACTTAATCATATTCAGGTATTTTGTGAAGACATATTATGAGGGTGCTATGTTCTTCCATTGAGGGGTGCACAATATCTGGTTGTCTCTACTTTTGTGATATTTACTATTCATTCATGTTCAATGCCTAGATCCACCAATTCACTAGTGCATACAAAATATTAATATTCCTCTTTCAATTATTACCTGGAATACTTCTGCAGCAAGAAACTTCCCCCTCGTCTACTTGGCTATCACAATGGCACCATTCACATTAGAAAAAAAGAACAGATGTTTGATTCTTCCCCCCCTTGTTTGCCCAGTTTCGAATCATGAGTTACCCAACTTTGGCATCCTCTGATGATGACAAATTAGTTTTTACTTTTTAAAGTATCATTATAAACTCATGAATTCAAACATATGTGAACTATTTCTATTCAATGCAGTAATTACTCTTATTGATGCTCACATTTCCCATCTCTTGAGTTCTTTCACTATGGCACTGGTAGTCTTTGATACCTTCCTTGCTATCCGATATGACAAGGTTTTTTAAATTCATACTGTATATCATGCATGGAACTGGCCAATTCTCCAAGTAACCTTAGTTCCTCTTAGTGAAGAGTGTTATTAAAGCCCACGATCTAAGGTCAGTAATGCTCATTGCTACTGGGCTGTCCTGAAGTTATTCCAAGATTATAAATCTTTTATGTAGTTTGTTTATTTGAACTGGGATCCAAGTAATTACTATAAATTGTTATAGATCTTAATTCTCTATTAAATTATAAGTTGCCCCATTCATGTTTCCCATGTGTTGCTGTTGTTATTGTTGTTGTTGAAGGAGGAGGAGGAGGGAAAGAAGGAAAAGAAGAGGAGTGGAGGGGGGAGAAGAAGAAATTAGATGATTTGTTCTTTAGTTTCCTATATCTAAGTTTTACTAATTGCATCTCATGGTGTCTTTTAACACGTTCTTCTGTTTCTTGTTTTTCTATAAATTTGTCATTGGATCTAGAGCCTTGATTAGCTAAGACTTTATGGACTTTATTTTGTCCCCTAGCTTTCAATTCCTTCAAGTTTTATATAACAAAAGAAATACATTTAATTTACTTATCCCAAAGCTTCAAAAAGTTTCAGAGAGAAAAGTGGTTTTAAAAGCACCCCATTCAATATTTATTTCTATGTGTTTCAGTATAATTTACCTTTAATTCCTATAAAAATAAAACAAGGACTAGGAGATAAGGAAGACTGAAAATGGCACAGCATCACATGCAAAGAGACTCCTCTTGCCTTTCAACACAAGACTTTCTTTGCTTTTCTCTAAATCACTGCAAGATCTGGACATTTTACTTAAATAGTAGACTCTGCATGGCCTTTCCCACCCCATCACTCTAGTATGTTCTAATTTAGAGCAATTAAAACATTCATTTTAAGAGAAAGAAGTTGAGCAGCCATGCTTGTGTCTTCTATGGTTATTCTCTACTGCAAATGAAAATAAACTCAGCTTTAAAAAACAAACAACAACAACAAAAAAAGACCCTTGCTCTTTATGAAGATACTTTCTATCAACCTTCTAGAAAGCTGCTAGATATTAATCTGAGGCTAAAGGCCTAGGACAGAGGATAGGGAAGGGAGGAGGATAAGGAACCCCCCAATCAACTGGACATGAGCATGATCTAAGATCATGGACTTACATGGAGAGGCATAATGTAACTGGACTCTTGGAGAACATAATGGACAAAAGGTGTTATTATCTACAAAATATTTTGCAGAATAAATAGAGCTATGAATGGGTATTAAATTTGAGGGAGACTGAAGGCATGCAGCAGTCTAAAATTAGCTCAGAGTATCATCATAAACAGAAGTCTGACACTTGAACAGCACACATTTCAATTATGAGCCAACTGAGGTCCAGCATGAAAGAGGAGAATCTAGTCAAGTGGGCTCAGAACACTTTCAGGGAGCCCCGGCATAGCCTGACATCATTGGCATTGCTCATTGCACTCAGTTGGTGGTACAGTGGTGAAGCAGGGAAGGCAGAGAAGCATCTTGAGGAAGGCAATTCTGTGAGCTAAGTTGTGAACCCTACATACAGTCTCTGTTGCTTGCAGCCCCTGTGACCCAGATTTGTGAGGCTTCCTTTCTCCTGAGCTTTTGCCATGCCTAGTACCTAACAAAACCTGATGAATGAGTATGATAACAGCCTCCAGCCTCTCTCAGCTAGGTCTTGGGATGGGTGAAGCAACTGATATCTCAGCTTAATATCCCTTGTCTTTCCATCTCTGACTTTAGCAACACGTTCCATAGCATTAGGCCTTTGCCTCAGTTTCACTTGTTTCCCACTAGATCGTGTTCCTCCTGAGCTTCATGTGGCTAGGCCCTGACACTCTGCTGTGGACAGCACACACTGATTCTGACCCTCCTGAATCCACAGCCCAATGACAGTCCTTTGGTTGTTACCAGTGGAGACAGCACTGGAACAAACTCTTGGGTTCAAGATCTACAAATTTCATTAAATTTAGTCATTAAACCTGTGAATTCCCATTTCTTCACCTGAAGATTAAGGATACTCTTAACTGCCCTCCTGATCTTTAAGGGTGGTTAAATAAAAGCAAAATATAATGAATTAGATGGTGTTGCCTCCCTCCTGCCCAGGGCTTGTCTTCCCACCAACTTTCTGAGCCCTAGACATTTCTCAAGAAATGGCCTATGAGAAACCCAAAGCCTTTATCTCCATATGGTTAGCTTAATGGGAATTCTGAGCACCAGGACATGGAGGACACCAGTCTTCCTCGGTAGCAGTTTCCTACAGTCTACCAGGACCCTTGTGGATCATCCAGATGGGCCACCACATGGTTTAGAACACCCTGGAGTAGGTCAAATGGCCAGAAGCATTGCAAGAGCCTGGCTAGACCCCCAGGCAGCTATCAAAAGAAGGAAGTTGCCACTGGTGACAGATTCTTCAAATCTCAGATACAGCAGTTCACCCAAGAAACAATTCCACATGTGCACAGAGTGAAAAGTCTAACAGATCCAACACTGGTCTCATTCAGCTCAAGTCACTCCCACGAAAACTACTGTCAGAGCCATCTTTGGAAACAATAGGCAAAATTAAACATAATTAACTACATCTATGTAATGTGGACAAACAGTAATGTGACCTATGTCTCAACACACTTGGCAAAACCAAATGAATATGGTTAAAACATTTAGAGAAAGTTGCTCCAAAAAAAAAAAACCATACAAACAAAAAAGCATACTGTTCAACAACATAATTTAATGTCCAATATATTGCAAACAAATCAAGAGGAATAGAGTATCCCAACAACTAATAACTACCCTTTTCTAAGAAATAGTTTAAAACCAGTCTTTTGTCATGGTAAAGATTGGTCCTTGAACAGAAGTTCTATTCCCCACAGAGGAATGAGGCTCAGCTGATAGAGAAAACATGCAAACGCTGCATGTCAGGCATTGGGCTAGGGACCTGTGTCTACTTTTTTGGTTAATTCTCAGAGGATGCCATCAGATGAGGAAACCAGCTCAGAGAGAATTAGTGATGTACCCAAGGGTGCACAGCCAGTAAGTGTGGGAGTTAAGGACTTTTCCATTTCAACCAACTGACTTATATGCAAAAGACAGATTTAAACACAAAGCCCTTCCTATTCTAGCCAGCCCAACACACCTCCCCATACATGTGCAGTTGTCATAGTGCAGGTGGAGGGGACAAGAGGTGGGAGCTCTACAGAGAACGTCAGAATGGGCAATGCTTCTGCTTTCATTCATGAGTCATGGTTAACATTTTGTGCTTATGAAACCACAAACAAAATGGTGCTCTATGGGGTAATTTTTATATTTTAGAAGGTCAAAATGGTGCCTCTACCTTGCACAGCAGATTCTAGCCCTAGGATTCTATTACTTAAGACTATCAAAATGCAAATCCAACCAAGAATCTAGCTAGCATGGTGGTGGTGAGTATGTAAATTGGTATAAACCTTGGCAAAAGCTATTAAAATTTAAAATATGGAAATCCTCTGACCTAATATTTTCTTACCTAGAAATTTAACTATGGTAATACTATGTAGTACTCAAAGATATATGTATTGAAGGACATTCATCTCAGAATTGTTTATAAACATGAAAAATTGAGAACAACCCACATATTCACCAGTGGGAACTGACTAAATAAATTATAGTACATATATAAAATGGAATATTCTTTAGCCACTAAAAAATACAAATGTCCATTGATATGAGAAAGATGCCCAAGACATGTTGCTGAGAGAGAAAAAGCATATTGAAAGTCAGCATGCATAAAATTACCCCGTTTTTGTAAAAAATAAAACATATGGGTGTATATGTATAGGGAGAAAATCTGGAATGATATTCGGCAAACTATTCACAGTGGGTTTTTTTCCTGGGGGGATAGAACAAGGAAGTTTCCTACTTTCTATTTTTATATTTCTCCAATTTTAGAAATTCTTATTTATATGAATATTTATCACTTTTATCATAAAAAATTAATAAATATTTGTGTTCTATTGTTAGTCTGGGGCTTGGTGTTTGGGATATGAGAACCTAACCAATATTTCAAATCTGGAACTAGAATGAAGAACAAAGAGAACAGAACATCTCTAAAATGTAATTCTCATGTGAGCCATACTTGAAATACAACTATTTATATGAGCATGGATTTGCTGGTACTTTCAAACACACAGCTGCAGATATACATATTTTTAATGATCTAAAATTTTCTTTGACATTTCTGGGGAAAATAGGAGAGTTATAGTACGTTTGTACTACATAGTATAGAGTATAGTACCTATATAGTATATAGTTCTATATAGTATATAGAACCTCTCCCTAAAATTCAATTAAATGAACAAAAATGTATTCCATTTGTGGTTGGGTCTATAAGTTTCTCACTTAAGCCATCAGACTTTTTAAGGAGAAAATTCTCTAATATTGTGTTTTGAGACCTTCAATCTTAATATAAAGACTCGTTATATACAAAGCTAACTATGTTTCCCAATCAATTCTGTTCTGGAAGCATCTGAAGGTCCCATGTTAAGAACATTTGCTGTACAACACACAACCTTCCACAGCAATGCTGAGTGACGGAGCCCGGGGAAAGCCTGCAATCTGGCTGGATGGCTGCCCAAAGACCTCACAAGGTGGCCTGCCAGCAGGCCCCAAAAATGAATCTGATTTCAACAGCACACTGAGAATGGATCCATCTCTCACGGGTGAACTTACTGCCTTAGAGAGTCTGACTCAAATAACTAGATTGCTAGAGAATTAATTTACCATGAGAATGAGCTGTCAATTACATCAGCTAATACATATGATAGCACATGGGGTCCTTCTCTCCTTGGGAGCAATCTATCGGCAAGTTAAGTATTGCCAGAAAGTTATACTGCAAGTATGACTTCCCAGCAGGAGCAGGAAGTTATATAACTGGAAGGTGTAAAGGCATCTGGCCCAAACAGCCTGGTGGGTCCGTCTCCACAGTAGAGTTATATCTTCCAAAAGGCCCAGATGCTGCTTCCCCATTCAGCTAGGACACCCTCTCTCAAGGACATGATCAACTTCTGTCTGTTCATCTCTCTTTTTACATCCCCCTTCTGAAACACAGGACATCACAATGGATTAGATTTCTGCTGTTTGTTTATAATCATATTCTATTTCTGCCCCATGAGCTCATTCTCTGAATCACCTTGAATGTGATATCTGACGCCTGCAAATTCTACAGATAGACTATTTCCCACTTGGCTCTCCCAGATGACTAATCACCTCCATTATATGGAGATTTTATTAGCTTTACTTTGAGAAGATATAGTAGTCAGGATGGGGCAGGCTATGCTGAGGTAACAGGGAAATCAAAATCTCACTAGCTCGGCACAACAATTTATTCCGTATTTTTGCAAAGCCTGTCATGAGATGGCAGGGCCCTCCTCCCATCTAGTGAGTCTGGGTCCAGGTCCCATTTATTGTCATCTACACATCAACTCAGGCTACAGGATCACTGCAGCAAAAGAGACAAAGATGGAGGCGAGCGCTGGCTCTTAAGAGGCCCTGTGAAAGTGACATCTGAGGGCCCGTGACCCATCCGACCGCAAAGGAGCCCGGGAAATATGGGGGCCCGTGGGATTGTTTGAGCACTAGCTGTACCTAAAACAGAAAGTGTCCCTATTTCCAGGTTTTAAAAGGTACTTTACTGTCACCTCACACCAGCAGTAGCTACGATCAGAGGGCACTGATGCTTCAGAACTGTTCTTAGTCCTTTTCTAACTTTACTCATCAATGTGACTCGGATCATTTTCAAAGGGTCTAAAAATCTGTTAGGCTGGGATACAGAGTAAGACCCAGCTTCACCCTTGAAAAGTGCATAATCTAATGATGAGACATTATGTTAATAAAAGCAATATTATAGTGCCACTATATGACTACAACACAAAACAGAGAATATGTACAAAAATATAAATATATAATATACACATAATGATCTATAACTGTAATACAGAGAAAAATTAAATGGGGACTAGATTAAATGTACAAATCAAGTTTTGTTGGAGAAAGGAGTCCCTTGTGAAGAATACGGGACATGAATCTAGAGGAGGCAGAATTTTCCCTGTCCTTTAACAAAGGCTCATGGAAGGTAAAGAAGTGTGAGAAGCACACACGAAGGCAGGGGGTGTGAGACTAGTGATATCTCAGGGCAGTGGAGTGCAGGACAGTGTGATGTCTGGAACCTAGGTTAATGCAGGGGAGGAAATGGCTGGACATGGGCTGGTAAGGTGGGTTAAGGCCTTGAATGCCACTAGACTGGCTTGAGCCTTAATCTAAGGGCAACGGGACAGACTGCTTGTCTAGGGGAGAGGAGAATAGCTAAGCTTCCTTTAGAAAAATAACTTGGTGTCAGAGCAGAGACTCGCGGAGAAGACACTGTAGCCCCTGCAGAGAAAGGACCTGTTCTCAATGGCCCGCCTCTCACCAGGGGCCCCCCGCACCTCAACCTTCTGGCATGCCCACGGCCTCGGAACCTTTCCAGATGTCCCCATCCTAGACAGAGCTGGTACTAATCCGAACAACTCATTCCTTCTCTGCCCCACGCTCAACACGTCAGCAAACGCTGTTGGCTCTACCTTCAGAACACATCCCGAAATTTAACAAAACAAAGGATCATAAGGGAAGGGAGGGAAACATAAAACAAGACAAAATCAGAGAGGGAGACAAACCATAAGAGATTCTTAACCATAGGAAACAAACTGAGGGTTGCTGGAGGGGAGGGGAGGGATGGGGTAACTGGGTGATGGGCATTAAGGAGGGCATGTGATGGAATGAGCGTGGGGTGTTACATAAGACTGATGAATCACCGAACTCTGCCTCTGAAACTAATGCATATATGTTAATTAATTGAATTTAAATTAAAAAAATAAAAAAGAACACATCCCAACTCTGACCAGGCCTTCCCGCCTCCTGCACTCCCACCCTAATCCAAGCTGCCCACCCCCCAGTATGGTCCTTTAAGAACCTAAATTAGAGCTCCCCACCCCCGCAGAGACTCTCCATCCCACTCAGAATGAAATCCAAAGCCTGCCCCTAGTCCTTGTCTTTGCTCTGCCCCTCGCCTCACCCCGCCCCAGCCGCACCGACCTCCTGGAGGCTCCTTCCCATTCCACGCCTGCTCCCACTCCAGCTTTAGAGCCTACTGTTCCCTGCACATTCGGGCTGTCAGGAGCCTTCGCTGAGCCTCCTGTCTACAGAGCAGCGCAGCCGCATCCCTCCACACGAACCCTGCCCCTAGCAGGACCTCTGTTGCTCCAGCCCTCTGAACTCCCCACAGTGGCACCCCCACCCTACACCAGTGCCTGGCACCCAGGAAGCCCTCCAGAAATAGGCGTTGCATGAAGCAGGGAATAAATGGCAATTTTTGTAATATCAAGTGGAATAAAAGTGGGCCTAATAGGCTAAGAGAGAGGCAGCTCTATTCCTCCCTTACAGAACTTAGTATCTCAGACCACATTCGCAGTCCAAACACCTCTATTCCAGTTTAACTTGCTCAGGTAGAGGCTCCTGCCTCTAAGGTAGGACAGGAACATTTATCAAGAGTGATCAGAGGCCATAGCAAGTGCCCGAGAGTCCCATGGAGCCAAATCAGCTGCATGGCAGGTGCCACCCCTGCACCTGTTTCAGAGGCTGTGACCACTGAGGCCATGGGGAGGGAGCCCGGGGTGGAGGGGGGCCTGGCACACAGGCCAGGAAGCCAGGTTTCAGGGCTGGTGTCTGCTCCCTGCATGGAAGTCACTTACCCTCTCAGATCCAGCACCAGCCCCCAAGTATTCTTATAAGTAAAAGTGCTGGGCTGGAACCCCCGACTTGCAGTTCCCACAATGATGGAACCGAGTGCAATGGGTGGAGGGGGGCGAGCCAAGTGCACCCTGAGTGCCTCATGAAGACGTCGGAGCAGGTCTACTCAGGGAAGAGGGGCAGGAGACCAAGTCCCTCACCACACCACACCCACTCCTTTCCAGAGCCCTGCGGAAAGGTAGAGCTAATGCTTAGGAAGTATGGGGAGAAAAGGTTCACTTGCAATCCTCTTGAGAGCCAAGGAATGGTTGGGTTCGCAGGCTCCCAGAGACTTGAAAGTTTACATCTGTGACGTCTCATGTTGTTTTGATGGAATTCTTTTTGTAAGCTGAAAACGGGGAGCAGGAAATGTGTCCATTAAACGAGTAAATTAGCAACAGTGCCTTTTGAAGGCCCCCTTTTATAAGCCCTCCCAGGGGTTCCAAATGGACCACCAATCTATTTGCATTCCAGGGTCTGGAGGTCGGGAGCCACCCAGGCGCCTCGGGACACGACTGCACGTCCTGAGTCCATCTTTGCCTGTTTCAGGCATCTGTCTCTTAAGATTCAGGTAAGAATGATTCAACAAAGATGACAAGAAAGAGAGACAGGGATGGATGAGAATAAAAGGGAAAGTCCATGTTTCTGTGCTGTAAAAAAAAAAAAAAGCAAAATCCATTTCTTTGCCCTTCAAAACCTGACCCATTTTCTCCGGCTGAAAGGTAGGTATGTCAGGAACTCCCTGAGTATAAATTAAGAGCACTGGAAATTGACTAAGGAGTGGCCCGAAAGAAGTCGGCAGTGGCTATCACCCCAGGATGCACTGCATCATGCACATGCCCTCCATGCCCCGCCCCAGAAATTCCGGTTCAGGGTATGTGTGGGTGTATGTATAGGCGTGAGGGCCATCTGTGTATTTTAAATGACCCCAGGTGGTCCTGACTCACTCGAGTGTAAGTTGCAAACCACTCTAACAGAGAAGAGGCTCTGGAGTGACACCTGATGCAGAGGATTCTGCCCACTGATCGAGATTCCTTTTGGAATCTTATCAGCACTGCCAAGCTCCAAGGTGCAGAGAGGCTCACAAGTCCCCAGGATATTGGCCTGAAAACTTTAGCCATGCTCTTTATCAGTAGCAGCTGTGAATTTGAATATTGACTTGAATTTCAACAACCCACTCCTTCCCACTCTCAGCCTCTCCTGACTTCCATTCATTTGTCAAGTGCATGTTGAGCACCTGCAATGTGCCAGGCCCTAGGGATACAGCAGAGAATGGAGGGGACACGACGACTTCCCTCGTGGCACATGCGGCTCCAGGGGGAGACAGACAGTAAGCAGTAACCCACAGACAGCTGTTGAACTAAAGTTGTTAACAAAAGGCAGCAAACACATGGGATTGTGTAGAGGTATGTGACAGGGGCCTGCTATGGCGCAGGGGACCAGAATCACCATCCTGAGGAAGGAGCCCTCAAGCTGAGATGTAAATCGCAAGAGTAAGCTGGCCAAAGAGTTTTGGGAAGGAACACGTGGCATGCATTTTTAACTATATAATAGTCAGTAAGATTTGTCCCTAGGAGGAGACACTCACCCACTTCCCTGTTGTGATCCCCCAGAGACATGGCACTCAGGGCAACAAAGTAGAGCCAAGGAGCCCACAAAGGACCCTCGAACCATCTCACACATTCTAGCCCTGTAGTGACCAAGGGGCTGGGTTTGCTTTGCCTGCTTTATGCATTCATTCATTCTTCACTCAGCAATGTCTTGAACAACCTCTTTTTCTCAAGCACTGCGCCAAGCACAGAGGATGCAAAGCTTAATCAGTCACAATCCCTAGCCTCTAGAAACTCACCACCTCTTAGGGGAGACACCAACAGGTCATTCTACACTAGAATGTAAAGTGGGAACGATGATGAAATGTTGTGAGATGAAATGGGATAATGGGCAAGCATGCTAGCTGCTTGAAAGAGCACCTGGCACGTAGTCAGTGTTTCATAAATATGCCTCATTGTCATTAGAAGATGATAGTGTGTAGGACACCATGTGGGGCAGAATATAGGATTATGGGAGCCACCTAACTGGAATGGTTAGGAAAGGTGGGGATAACACCTGAGCTGGGTTTCAAAGGATGAATAGGAGCAGTCAATCTATCATCTCAATTAGAGGACATTAATAGTAATAGCTAACCTATACAGTGTGCTAACCATGCATCAGGCACCGTGCGCAGTGCTGTCCCCATTTTACAGATGAGGAAACTAAGCCCTCAGAAGGTGAAATAGCTAAGGGCCACACACACAGCAAGTGGAAGAGCCAAGACTTGGAGCCAAGAGGATCTTATTCCAGAGACCATTCTTTCCCTAGTAGTTACATTTCTGAATTTCAAATAAATAAATAAATAAAGAAGTAAACTTCAATAAAGAACAAAGAATGTATAAATCCCCATGTATCCGTAACCTGAAATATATGTAATCATTTTCATATTTGCCTTCAGTGATTTTTTTTTTTTTGTAAAGGGACTGAAGTACCTCTCCATCCCCAAAGATAACCATGGTGGATCCGGTGTGTGCGCGTCTAGTCTTGTAGCTTTTACTTGTACCACCTGTATAGATATCCAGAAACAGTAAGATCTCTGTAATAGCAAGTAGTTGCACTGTGTTTGTTTTTAAAGATTTATTTGTTTATTTGAGGCAGGGAGGGGCAGAGAGAGAGAGAATCCTCAAACAGACTTTGCGCTGAGCGTGGAGCCCATCTCGGGGCTTGATCCCATGACCCCAGGATCATGACCTGAGCTGAAACCAAGAGTCAGATGCTTAACCAACTGAGCCACCCAGGCGCCCCAGTTGCATTGTGTTTTAAGTATCCTTGTAAATTGCTTCATTCTCTGTGTGTTGTTCTGTAACTTGCTCTTTTTTTCATGCAACATTATGCACTGTATATAATACAATGATACTTACCGACTCAACTTGTTCACTTGAACTGCTCTACGCTCTTCCATCTCACACCATCGTTGATGGATCTGTGGCCCTCATGATGAACACAGAGTTGTTTCCACCTTCCCACCATTAGAAACACTGCTGCTCTGGATATCCTTGCACAAGGCAAGAATTTCTTCATTAAGTGGAACCCTTACCCTCAATATGTTATTAATTCCCTAGCGAGATAGCAAGACAAAAGATGGAGATCAAGTATAGCCAGTAGGTGCCCTAGAGTGAGCACTAACCAAAACCCCTGCTAGCCACAGTGATTCCTTGACAACTGAATGGGGAAATTTGTCATATTTGATAGAAATTAGCACAAAGGAGCTAGAGCCTGGTTATTCTTTTCAAAGATCCCCCCTCAGAACTTAAGAGAGTTGGTTCTCTTGGCCATATATGAGAATCACCTGGAAAGCTTTAGCATCACCAGAGATTCATGATTTATTCGGTGTGGGGTGGTCTCCATGTCACGACCCAGTTCCTCACACCTGGTGGAAAGTGCTGCCCTAATAAACACACCCTGAGTTGACTCTGACCTTGGGACAGACGGGACAACTCCTCTCCCCTCTTCTTGGGACTCTTCTCCAGCCCCCGCGCTCACCCCCACCCTGCCGTTCCTTGTTCCACAGAAGGACCCATGTAGGCTTCTCTGGGTACACCAGTCTTCCTCTGGCTGCCTTGACAGAAACTTTGTCATACTGATTCTGGAAGAGCACAGCACGGTTCCCTGTCTGCCATTCATGTGCAATACTGGAAGCTGAGAAGGAAATGCTAATCAAGAAAAAAGTAGGGCAAGAGGAGAGAGTTTACCCCTGTTCCAGCATCCCTCCATGCAATGACTCATTTCGCCAACACTGACATTGCTGTCTGCTCAGTGTTTGGGGCGTTTATATCACACAAAGCGTACAGCACTTTTGTCTATAAAGAACGTCAACCCATGAAGATGGAACAACATTGCTGCTGGGGAATCCCGGTGAGTCTTTGCCCATTTCACCAAGGAACAAATGAGGTTCCAACGATTAGGTGACTTAAATCAGGGTTCCCAGACTTTGGGACTTCACATATCAGTAAAAGAAAAAAATGCAATGGTGACACAGGCATATGTATTTTGTCTGTTGGCATTTTTAAATACCACCTAACATCACCATTATTTAAAAACTAAAGAAGACGAATAATTCAACACATTGACAAGAAGAAAATAAAGACCCTTATCTCGAAAAAAGTCCTTAAAATTGAATAAATTTAGCCTTAGAGAAAACCGAATCCATCGTTCTAATCTTTCTGCGTTTTAATGCAGATGGTGAGACTCCGTCCTAGACCAGCATGGTCCAAGGACTGCATCTGGGAATGAATGAGTTAGAGCCCAGAATCTTAGAATTACAAAATATCTTTAAAATAACCATGTCCAACCACCCCTATGATGCTTGAGTTCCTTGTATAATATACTTGACTAGCGTGTGTCCAGGTAGTCGTAAGAACATTTTGATGAGGTCATTTTGACACGTGGACATCTTGACATGTGGAGTATAAAATTGTAATTGAGGCTTTTTGGGAATGGCAGAAAATAAGCCACTCTAAAACACAAATCAAGATGCGAATGCTTTCGATTTTTTCAGCTCTAACCCCAGATCCACCCCAGAGATCTGTTACTGACCTTCACTGTCAGCTTATCCCCATCTTTAGGCTAATCAAAAGGGACAAGTGACAGGTAGGTGGGTCCCACAGATGTTTCAGGAGTGGAGCCTGGGTCAGAGAAGAGCTGTGGGTCAGGATTGGGGGGAGGCTGAGGGAGGGCGTGGGGAAATGGGCGGAAAGCATCTATTCCGTACCTAGTTCAAAAATAGAAGAAAGTTTAACAGTAGGTATGAAGCTATGTTCTGCTGTTGCCAAGAAAATGTGCTTCTATCTCAAAGGCATGTTCACATGTTCATGGTATTCATATACTGACACACTGCCCCAAAATTCCCATGACATCAAACAGAATTTGGTCAGATGATTCCCAATAACAGTGATGTGAAGTATCTTTAGCCATTTGCAACGATGAGAAAATATTCCTCATAGACAACCAAAATATATTTCTCCATGATCTCCACCACAGGCCCAAACCTCACCTCGAGGGCCTCACCAAAAGAATCTCACTCCTCTTCCCCGTGACAGCTCTTCAGAGAGTCACACCTTCCCCCAAATCTCTTCTTCAGGCCAGGGGCCCCAGTTCCTCCGGGAGTTGCTGAGGCCTTGTGGTTTCACATCCCCTGCCTGCCCTGGACGCCATCCTCTGAGTGTATTCTGACGTGTGCCCAGTGCTTTTCAAAGGCGGCTGGCAGGTCAGAGTTCAGTTCTCTGGGCACACACCCTCCCTTCTCGCTGCCATCCTAAAAGCACACCAGGTTTCTTGCGGCCGCGTCACCCCACTGATGTCGCAATTATGCTGTTGGCACATGGGCCCAAACCTGAGTCTTCCAGCTTGTAAGCCGGGGCACTCTCCACTGCACCGCACAGTCCTGAGGCCTCCATGGCACCATCCCAATGGGAAAGGATGAGGTGAACCATCACTGCTGGAACGGGGCTCCAGAAGGAGACAGACACATTCGACTCGAGGTGCTTTCCTTGCCTTTGCCTCAGTGAATGCTGGTTAGTCACCCTCTGTGTACAAGCAACATGGCCCCCAGCTGCCTGCGCCATGTTTGAGGTGGTCCTACTCCCAGCCCTAATCCCCAGGGCCCAGTATTGCTGGGAGAAACAGAAAACCAGCAATTCTCAAGGAAATGTGCCTTGGCCTCCCCACCCCCATATTGCCCTTGCAAGTTGCCTGCCTGGGGGCAACACACAGGTGTCTCAACCCCTCTGAGAGTCACAAACAGCCCTTGGCATAATAGGGGGATGTGACATAGTGACATTCAATGCTTGAATAAGCAGCAAAAATTAGAGAAACTTCCAAGGGGAATAGAATCAGTAGGAGACACATCATCCACCACTTTTGACTGACTTTCCCACAGCATGAAAATTTCTCTTCTGCTATGAAAGAAAGTTTCCCTTGCTGTGCCCCCACTTCCCTCAGTGTATTTCCCTTTAAAATATTTCATATGGCAGGTGAGACAGTCATTAAGACATTGAAATTATGAAATGCTTATGGATATGCATTAAACAATGGACCCTTGCAGCAAACCTTCTCACAGAGAATTAATCCTGATTAAACTGACTGTTAACTACAGATCCCTATACATAAACATGCACACACATATCACACGCACATGCACACGCACACACACCAGCTGTAAAACCATCAAAGATAGATTTTTCTCTCAAACTAGGGCTCTGAGAAGTTCCCCATTAGCGAGAACAATTGCCAGGCGACAGTGATTCACCATAGCCCTCATTTCGAACAAAATAACTCTTCTGAGGGTCCCAGAAGGATGCAGCTCACTCACTTTCAGAGTGAATCTTGAACTTCTCAACCATTCATCTCTCTCCCCTCCCCACTAATTCTGGGTTCTGTCAGAAACCAGCCTCCCTAATTCTTACTATTACCATTAATATTAACAAATATGGTGGTGCTAATGAGAAGAAAATGTGTTTCCGCACAGAGGAGGCCATCCACCCACTGCAGGACAGGTTTTCGCATTCAGATTTCATTAGCATTAATGTGACTTCTGCTAGCAGAAGATTTGCACGTGGAGACAGGGCTCTGCTTAGACACATATTGTTTTCCTCTCATTATATGGACATTTTCAAGAATATTCAAAATGCAACACAAATTAGGTGTGTCATGAGGCTACAGAACTCATTGTTCACTGTGAAAAATGTCAAGTTGGCTGGGATAAGGCATTCGTGGTATGGCAGGTTCCTTTTCTGCATGGCAGAAGTTGGAGTTTAGACACTCCTTAGGGATTTCCGCTTGGTTACACAGGCTTGGAAAGCACCTTGCCCATAGCCCTTGGCTTGAAAGAAACCAGATAGTCAGAAGCCGTTCTCTGTTCTTTGGTCTCTGTAGACAAGAGACAAAAGATAAGGGTCAGGAAGCCTATTCCAGTCCTGTCTTAGAACGGCTGTGGGTACCAGGCTCTCTGAACATTCAGGCCAGAAATACCTGTCCAGGGCTCTGCAGAGCTAGGAAGGCATGAGAGATGAAAGAACACTACTTATCATGGAATTCTCGAGGGTCACTGAAATAGCCAGTTATTACTGTATGTTGCATGCTTCCCCCAGAGAAGAAGCAGAGTCAATCAAGGCCCACTCACAGGGTGCAGGGGAGTATGCAACATCAGGCTATAACCTGCTTCACTTTCTCCTCCATGAGCTGCCATATTTCTCTAGGGTTGTGTGTGTGTGTGTGTGCGTGTGTGTATGTGTGCGTGTGTATGAGACAGAGAGACAAGAGGAGACACAGCTAATGATGACAAGAGTTGGCTAAAGTGATCAAGCCCAAACCATTGAACTTGGATTTGTCATTCATCCCGCTCCCTGAATATCTGAGTCTGACCATAATGTTGTTACATACATGTACATGTGCACGTGTATGAATGCACACACACACAGAAACTGTGTAAGACAAAGATCCATCATAGTTTCCCTTGGTCTTTGGGAACACAGGGAAGCCTAAGATAGAAGTGAACTGAGGGTGGATTCCTGGCCACCTCTGCCCATTCTCTTCCATTTAAGGTGACCTTGTACATGCTCAGCAGGCTAGCATTCCTCTTTATGACAAATGCCATCATTCGTGCATCATGGCAATAATAATGTCCAGTCTTGTAGGTCTTTGGGTGGTGGTAAGGTGTCTCATTGGTCAGAAACTTCTCCTGGTCCTA
Organism: Phoca vitulina; assembly: GCF_004348235.1. Classification (NCBI taxonomy): domain Eukaryota; kingdom Metazoa; phylum Chordata; class Mammalia; order Carnivora; family Phocidae; genus Phoca; species Phoca vitulina. The sequence continues at coordinate 61,792,305 of NW_022589708.1, read as the reverse complement.
GATTTTTGAACTGCTAAGTCAGTTTTGCCCTCACAATCTGGAGACACAACAGAGCTGGAGGAAAAAAGCAGAGTTGACCACAACCTCATTCTTGAGTAAACAACCATTTACATACTAAAAATGTAAGACAGAATCCTATCCAGCAGCATTCCACCATGCTGTGCAATTTCCCCATTGGCCCAGATAACCTGAGTTCTTGAAAAATTCCAGATGGGGTATACCAAATAATACAACACACATTCCCATTATCCCAACAGAGAGTCGTCTTTCAATGAAAGTGTTCTCATTCTTCTTTAACATCATTAAAATAAGAATTTAAATTTCCATCCTTCTCTACTCAAGGTTATGAGCTGATAGAAGCAGACCGGATGAACTCTATTTCAGGATCTATTTTACAAAGTAAAATGCACATGAAAACCAATATAAGCAGAGTTCTGAACGGGCCTGCCTGCACTGGCCAAACAAAGTCAGCATTTGAAATGCTGCCTGGATAATCCAGTCCTGAGACAATGAAGCTATCTCCTGGTGAGTCTAGCTTGGTATCAAGACAGGCTTAGTATCAAGCAGGAAGTAAGTATTCAAAAAGAGATTCAAATTCTTTCACAGTCTTTTCACTAGTGGATGTTTTCATGACATCAGCAATTTAACCACTATCTTAAAAACAGTATCTACTCAGATTTGAGTAGAGTCTAAAGTTTGAGTGAATGAGTCTTAAAAAATTCTTGAGGGAGTCTAAAATTTGGAAGTGTCAATGCTCTGAGCTGGCCGTGTTCTTCTCAAGAGAAAAAAATGGATTCCCCACCCCTCAGTTCTCCCTTCTCCAACTGGGCCACTTAATAGAGCCCTGTAGGTACATCACAGCCCAAGAAAATGCCCAAAGGACTTGAAAAGAGAAAGCGTTTCACACCTGCTAGCCCAGCAAGAACCACTCACCCTCAAGTGTAAGTACAGGAAGAAGCCAAAAATGGCTCTTCAACAGGGATCCCCTAGGGAGGGCAAGCTGTGTCTGCAGCTAGGAATCTTACTTCCTTTAGTCTAGGACAGTAATATTCAGAGCAAGCTCTCCAGCTGCAAGCAGATCTGTTCACAGGAAAACATATTTAGTGAAGCCCTCCCTTTCTCTACTAAAAATATATACTTTATCTCTCTCTGAAAAATACATATTCCACCTCTTTTTCCAGGGCAGGACCAAGTGAGACTTTTGTTCACTGGTAATTGCAAATATGATTCCTAGCATGTTCACCTCCAAGGAACACTGATGTAAGGCCAGATCCAGCTACTCTTACCATGCCATAGAAATGACTTTCACCTTCATCTTCTTTGGGCCCCTTTGCAAACTGGAACCTTTAGCTAGGTACTGAACCACCAGTCATGATGGGGAGAGGGAGGGAGGAATTTCCTAATCCTTTTCTCTCTTATCCATACCAGCTTCTCCAGGGAATGAGCCCATGAAGGGGAAATATTCTCGCACCAGCCCAAAATGTGTATAGACCAAGTCACTCAGGTCCTATTGTTTGTCTGCATGGACGCTGTCTCAGCAGAGACTCAGGAATGTTAAGCCACCTGGAAATTAAGTGCCAGAGCCATTACTCCAACCTCATCCTATTGTACTCCAAAGTGCATGATCTTTCCATTACATAGCACTGCTCACCATTTTTCTTAAGGGTTCTCAGGGACTAGATTAGTTAAGGTAACATCCACTACTACTATAACAAACAAGCCCAAAACTACATAATGACTCAAACAGGACAGATTACTTCTTGCACACATGAAGTCTAAAATGAATATTCCTGATGGGGGCTGCTCTCCTAAAAGTAGTGACTCAAGGACCAAGCTCCTCCCACCTTGTGACTCTGCCATTTCAACCTATGGCTTCCATGCTGGTCATGCTCACGTTCATCAAGAAGGTGCAAGGAGAAGAGCATGGAGGATCACCTGTGGACCAAGCCTAGAAATGGCACACATCACTTCTTCCTATACTCTTCTGTCTAGAATGCAATCAGATGGCCCCTTTTGAGAAATGTAGCCTAGCTATGTACCCAAGAAAAAGAGAAAATTGGTTTGGTGAACAGCCAACTGACCTTTTTCACAGAAGCTGAAGTATTTAATATTTGAAAAGAAAAGAATAAACATCTCAACAAAAGCTTGTGGCATAAATTATTTGTGTTTTAAAACACAACATCTGTTAATATAGTTATGTGCATCAACCAAAATTAAGACTTGAAAGAAACTTTTAAGCCAGGCTATGATCAGCAAACATCTTAAGTCTCCAAAGAGGGATACAGATTAATTCACAATCTTTACATTAGCGGATATGTTTCATGATACTTAGCAATATAACCAGCCTCTAAAAACAACTACTAAAAATGGAATCAGTAATATGAAAGGGTCAGGTTCCCCTCAGTATGACACCATCCACAAGTACTAGGCCTGACCCTGAAAAGTACCTTCCCACTTAGATAGACCCTATTGTTTCATCAGGAGAGATGTATCCCTGAACTTCCAAAACGAAGCGCCCTGCGGGGCAGGTAAACTCTGGTTCTTCGATGTTGATGGCAGGAAAGTACACAACTCACCTAGTAAGCCCCAACCATTCTTAACACATCAGGGTCTGAGATTCCATCTATATTGGCTCACACTGTTTTGGCCAGTGATGACTTCTCCCAAGAGACCCTTTTCAGCAGCAAGAGAAAGAAGAAGGTCTTATGATGATAGTGACAATCCATGAAGCACTTTTCTCCATGCAAGAGCTGGGCAGGGACCAAGGGAGATGAAACCACATCCCCTCCATGCCTGTTCATGGACTCTGTTCCAAATGTCCAGGTGCATATGGCAGTATTTGGAAAGTGAAGCTCTGAGCACCCTGAGGAATGAATGCAACATCTATGTTCTCAAATAAACTTTGGGGAGAAAAAAGTGAGATGCTTGAGGCAGGAAAACACTGACTTTATTTTTCTGGTTTGTTAGATGTGGTTCAAGCTAATGTCTCTGCTACTCTGTTAGCAGCCCTTGCTCTGTCCGCACCCCAATTTTAGCTTTCTTCTTGGCCTCTGCAGAAAATCAGAAGGGTGGGAATGAGAGCTTGACACAGAGTCTGGCAAATGCCAAGTGCTCACCTCAATTCTACCAACATCTATGAAGTGTCATCATATGCAGGCCACCATATGCAGTATTGGGGTTACAATATGGTCCCACCTTAAAAGAGGTCCCACTCTTTCTGAGAAAAAAAAAAAAAGATGCATATTCTCTTGCATATAGCAGAAACTCAGGAACTATTTGTTGCATAACAGAAGGATCAGACCCTACAGTCATACTGTATGTCAAGGAAAGACTCCCAGCTTTTTCTAAAAATGAAGAGCATATCAATTTTGCTGAATTATTGACCCCCGTTTCCTTCAATACAGTAGAAGATAGATTGCACAGTTTTCGCTGATAAGGGTGGGTGAGAACAATATTAGCTTCTCCATGAGACAATTTGATAAAATGATCATCAAAAATACCCCAAAAAACTGGAAAAACTTTTAAATATTCTCAATGTTTAGCCTTTCTTGGTTTGTTTTTGTAAAGAATAAACACACATCAACACCACTGAATTATACAAGGTACTACTTTAATGCAAACCTATGAAAACTAGGGAATGGTTTTTAGGTTATTATTGAGAGTCAATAAAAATATTATTGTCGAATCGAAATTCATTTCAAATCTCACCAAAGATTCTGATACCTTTGTAACAGAGGTAAATTATCATATAACACATGAAGTCCGTTTCTCTTCAAATACATTCTGCTATAAAATTAAACTGGGAAAAACGAAGGCACATCAGACACCAAGAGCCCACGGTGCATGAAGAACAAGCACATATGGTAGCTGGTCAGATCATATTGTTTAGTTTACCCATCATCATAACACACGGTCTCTCTGAAGCCAAACCCTACACCCAGTAAGTCCCCTAACCAGTAGGCCTATCCCTCCACAGAGCAAGAAACCGCCTGAGCCAGAGAGAGATGCCGATTTTAAGTAGGGGACATTTTACCCTGCATGGTATTTTATTCAAGATGCTTGCTGATTTATTTAGAGACTCTTCCTTAGAGTTCATGACCCAAATCTTAGCGTGCGCGCATGCGTGCCAATGTATATGGGTGTGACCACTCTTTATAATTTTGGGGTTCCTCCCCAATTGCACAAATTCATTCTTGAAATGACTTTGGTGACTTCATTTTCATACCCTGAAATGCAAGTACACCAAGCCTTTTGAGTTTAATACTCTTCACCCACTTACATCTCCATCCACCACACCTATGTCCTCCGCCCTCCAAATTTATGTGTCTTCTCTTCCTATTTCCTATTCTTTTATAAGTATAGAGGTTCATTAAAGGAGTAGCAAACATCTCTGTTCTTCTGATGGCATTATTATTGGCTGTCCATCCCTGCCTAATGAAGAGGAGAGGTAACATCTTCTCCTCTCTTTTGTCCTCTGTCTTCTGCAAGTGATGTCTTATGAGCTGCTTTGGCTAGCTTGACCTTATTCTCCCCAGTCTGTCACAGCAGTGTATGCTACTTGGGAGATCTGCCCCACTTTTTCTTTTTCTTTTCTTCTTCTTCCCCTTCTTCTTCTTCTTCTTCTTCCCCTTCTTCTTCTTCCTCTTCTTCTTCCTCTTCTTCTTCTCCTTCTTCTTCTTCTTCTTCTTCCTCTTCTTCTTCTCCTTCTTCTTCTTCTTCTTCTTCCTCTTCTTCTCTTCTTCTTCTTCTCTTCTTCTTCTTCTTCTAAAAATTCACATTTTTATTTCAGCTTTTTCTTACACAATCTTGTTTTCTTCCTCCTTTTTGAGTTTCACTGGAACCAAAGACAATATTTTCTGTGTCCTTCTCTTTTCTTTCTCCTTAAAAAAGAAAACCCAGTTATTCAGAACTCCTCTGGTCCTTATGCAGCTAAGCTCCACAGATTTTCTTCGACTTTACATAAGCTTGTTAAAGTTTATTTTCTTAACATTTGTTTGATGAAATCAATGGTTAAATCTGTGAATGCTAACATCGACTATCTTGTGAAAGAAACAGTTGAATTGTTCTCATTTCTATAAATTGATGGCCTAAGACCTTCCCATATATCCTCTTTTTGCAGGAGCTGTAGATGAACAGCTTTGTTTAAAATGTTTAGAGATGACTAGCCTGGGATAGAATTATAATTCTAAAAATCTTAAATCCATACTTTAATTAGTCTCTTGTCATTCTATCAAGCATTGAGTTGGACTAGAATTATCTCTGCCCCAAAGTTCTCGTCAGCTGGTTGACAGCTCCCTGACTCTCACTATTATTGATTTACACCCGCCAGAAAGCCATGCTGTTCCTGTTCAGCACCTACTGGTCCCAGAACAGTGGAAGCAAGCACATATTTTCCAAGTCTGGCTTAGAAAACCACTTTCACTTTCAGAAGGGAAGCCAGATAATTCTACCGCATCGAGCAGAAGACCACATGCAATTAAGCACTTAGCAAACGCCTTTGATAAGAATTTTAAAGATTCTTGAACAGAAAGAAAGAGTGGGGCAAATGAAAGAGATTGAGAGAAGAAATGGTCCTGTGGTCAGAATAGCAGAAATACACAAAGATAGACTCTTAGGTCCATTTCCGTTAAAATGTTAACCCCAAACGTTTATAAGAGACATACTCTGTGTCACACACGGTGCTAAGCCATTGATGTGGATTAGTGACTCAACTAATCAGTGACTCAACGACCAAGGTATTACTATTATTCCTATTTACAAAGGAGTTAACAGGCATGGTAAGATTCAGTACCTAGCCTAACATTCAGCTCAAAGGTGTGTTAAACCAGAGCCTTCGCGCTACCCACTGTAGATCGTGATGTTGGTTACATGGGGCCAGGAGCTTCCTCATAAGGCATCAGAAATGCTGTTTCCTCACTGACCCTCCCTCCTCTTGCCCTTTCCTGCTCCTAAGCTTTCTCTATGTTCCCAACAAACATTCCCCCTGGGTCTCAGATTCCAAGTCTTCCACCACTTCCGGTATGACCTCTCCTCACCCAACCTGGGCTCACTTTGCTGTTAGCCGCTCAGCTAGATCCTGAGCTCCTTCCAGTTCTGATGTCTCCCTTAGCAATCTAGCTCTCTGAGACAACTTGCTAAGGTCCGAGCCATCCCTAGGGTGCAGGGAATAAGGCGAGAGGCCACACGCCGTCTGGCCAGTAACTGGAGAGACACGGCCACAGCAGCTGGCAGGGGCTAGCTCCCTCAGGTATAGGCAGTTCCACAGACTCAACTGCACTGAAAGTGGGCCACAAGGCACCCTAGCAGAGTGCAAATTTGGAACCAGTGTGATTGGCTGTGGGCTCGCAGAGCCCCGAGCACCGACCAGTACCCTGTGTAGGCTCACCTTTGTCATATCACCTGCTGCATTGTCATATCACTGGCCCTGCATTTTAACATACTGAAGTATTTTGGACACTTCTCCTAGTGCTATTGCAACATCGTAATGTCTCCCTGCCATCAAGGAAACATGGGTGAAACCCACTTACACAAGCACATGCGCACGTGCGCGGCACGCACACAGACACTTACACATCTGCATGCCCTCTGCCCCTCTTTTCCTCCCTCATGTTTTTCTTTTAATGTTTACTTTAAATTGAGTCTATCTCCATAGAAACAATACTATGATCATTTTAATGTCTACCGTTTATTAAGCATTTCCTAGTGCCAAGGACTTTATATGGGATCATTCCATTGAATTTTCAGGGCCACCTATGAGAAGAGAAGCATCACTCACCTTTTCAAGACACTAAATATTAAAGCTTAAAGAGGCTCAGAGACGTGCCCTGGGATACTCGGTGGGGGATGAGTGACTGGTAGACATGAGTATCAGACCCAGGGCCGCCCTCCCTAAGACACTAGTCGTCTCTACATGTGTGTGGTACGTTCTGGCAAGGACCTATCCCCCATGACCTTCAGAGAAGGTCCAGGAAACAGTATTAAGAGGTAATACTTTAGAGAAAAATCGCTTGTTCTAATAGTTCCTTTTTATTGGCGTTTTCCAATTTTCTGTGGAGAAATGTAAAGGAGGCGCTTGACCATCCCTGACTGTTTACCTGCTATCATTTCCCCCTTCTTGTTCCTCACAGACTATGTTAGCTCCTAAAATGGCCTACGAGGCACAGACACAGGTCAGACCCAAACTCCAAGGGAAGGAAAGGGCTCTAGTTAAGAAAAAGGAAGTAGGACAAGAACACATGCCTGTTTCATTGTAGTGAGGAATCGCTCAAGTTAACCTTCTGCTTTTCAGAATGAGCATTTTCATAATCTTGGATGGGTCGGAGCAAGAGCGTTTCCATTAGTGGTCTCCATTAATTTCCAACGGCCTCCTTCTGATGGGTTTGGAAAATGACAAGCTATTTGCGAGCTTCTAGCACTATCACATTTCCTTGCGTGCGGAGGGAATGAAAGTCTAAAAAGCACTCCTGTCTCTCATGTAAACAGTTCCAAACCCAGCTACGACATCCAAGAAAGGTGGAATATATTAACCTCTCTAGAGAACTCTGTGAATGCAATCTGTCCAACGCTGAGAAATGACAAGATCTATATGAAAAGAGTAAAGAAAGAAATCACCATCTGAAAACAAGAGTTCAGAAATTATAGAGGTCTGTGAGCCATGCCTAAAAATATGAACCAAAAGGTGTTCTAGGAAAAAGGGTTTCTGCTAGGGAATACCTACAGCAAATTACAAAGCAGGTGATTCACGTGAAAGGGATTAACCTTTGGTATTTAGATTGAAGTCTCAGATGGCGCTGGCTGCTGGCCATTCTCACCATCTAGTACTCAGAGGGTGCCAGGCTTACGGGCTCGGAGGTCAGGCCGGGGCAGGACAGACATGGCAGCCTGCCAGGCCTTACCAAAGGGCTGACAAGCAATTTGATACAGGAATTGGAGCTTCCCTTTTGAGTCTCCTGAGCCCCGGGCCCACATAAGTATCTTCTGCTGACAAAGGGTCTCAACCCGTTGTTCAGTACAGACCACCGTGTTTTCTCCACTGCAGCTAAAGGCTTTAACACAAACTAAATGCTTTTTCAAAACTAGCGTGGTTTCATGGCTTCTTTTCCTTACTCAGGGGTTTAACCAGGAAAATGTACCATCATACCTGTTCACATACAGACCACTTTTGAAATGACTGCCCATTCCATCAGTTGGATATTATAGGCATTTCTGGATTCAAAGTAAATAATAGGTAATAGAGGCTGACTATAGAGAATCGTATCAACACGATGTTTTAGACAGATTTGACCCTGCTGTATACATGCAAACTTGGACGTGGAGTCTTCTAAATCGTGTCTTCATTTGATGCTACCTATAAAGAAAAAAACTATCCAATATGATAACACTTGCTTGTAAAAAATAACCTTCCCATCACTTTCATTAAAGCAAAGTTGCAAATAAATATATCAGCAAAACCCTAAGTTGATCTCAAAGAGGATTCTACTTCAAGGCAGGTCTAGATGCATCGCAAGTACAACGTGTGATTACTGACTCCCTGCCACGTGCTCAGGATTTTATCAGGCTCGATGAGCTGTCTCGGGCACTCTCACTTCTGGCAGTAAGTCTGGAATTTACTTCAGTTGATTTAAAGAATTTGTGAACAGGAATTTTATCTGAATTGTCATCACCCTCCAGCCACTGGCCAGGCTGAAAGGTGTCTTCAGCTGGATGGCTGGGCAAGGCGGGTCAGTGAGACCTGCCAGGTATCTCATCACTCAGCACGGCCACTTCACGGTAGTAACAGGATCAGCCCTGGCTGCTTGCTCACAGACAGCATCGTAGGATTACCCCAACCGTCTCTACGCAGACTCTGATAAGAACTGACAAATTGAATAAGGATGTGTGCTGGATGCTGTTCCATCGGCACCTCCACTTGGCTCAAGAGCCCCAGGAGTTAGAATAGGTTGGTGTAACTCATACCCTGGTAAGAATGCAATCTTCAAAACAGCAAAGCCCTGATTGAGAGGTTTTGGGGGGGTTTTTTGGCAAAAGAGGCAGTTTACAACTCCAGCTTCTGCAGTCAAGGGACCAGTTAATAATGGGGAAAAGAAAAGAACCACAGAAAAGAGAGCAGGATAAAGATGAGGACAACTTAGAGGAAAGGGTTATAATTGGGAAACACCTTCTAGGCATTTTCAGCCCAGAGGATGTCTTGTCCTACAGCATAAAACAAGGAGGCCTAGAAATTCCCTCTTATTATAGCACCCACAGGCACGGCCTGGATATTTTACAGAGTACATTTGCACTAAATTTGGTCTTCTGACTTCTGGTTTTGCACCAACTAGTGCAGTAGTAAATAGGAACAGTAATGGCTAGAGCTACAGAAAATGATGAAGATTAGTCAGAGCAGGAAAACTAAGACTGAATTCTGAATAACCACAGACAGAGGTCAGAAGCAAGTATATATCAGCTCTCAAAGAGGTTAACCGTTGATTAGACATAAGTGACCATGGATCAGTGGGGTACAGAGAGGGGTAAAGGTACATCTGATAAGCCACCTCACCTAATGTGTGTGCGTGCACGCTCAGCTCCCCACATCCACAAAGAGTTTCAGCATCACCAATGCCCTCGTGAGGAACCCTGGACCTGACACCAGACCCATACTCTAGATACACGAATAAAGATGGTACTTTATGTTTTAGTTTGGTGTATGCACACACACTTTAACAAGCTATCAATAAGCCATTCCATGGAATATATTTCTATATTCTCAACCAATTCTTTTCTTACATTTCTAGAACTCCATGCTTTAAAATCTCAGAATGCCCTGGGCACCTGGGTGGCTCAGTCGGTTAAGCGTCTGCCTTCGGCTCAGGTCATGATCCCAGGGTCCTGGGATCGAGTCTCTCATCACCTCCTTGCTCAGTGGGGAACCTGCTTCTCCCTCCTTGACACTGGGTTTTCTTTTCTCTCCCATTAAAGGAAAAATCCCATTCTGGGATTGCTCAGTCTCCATAAAAGACCCCAAAAAATGAATATTCATTACATGTTTCTGAATTTGCACTATACATTTAATCATTTCTATGTTATTTTATTTTGAAGCTTTCTCTTGTTTGGGTCTACATCCTAGGAAGTAGTTTGGTATTCCAAATCCCTCAATTTCTAAGATCTCTAGTGTCTTATTGCAAATCAAGTGTTCAAGTTAATTATATCCCCTACCTCCCATTAAACAGGAGGAATTCTTCAGAGAGAGTGTTATTTGAATAAAGCTTCTTGGAATTGTTGTGTTGGAAGGATTTTCCTGAATCCCATGAGAAGAGTTCCACATGTGTTAGGAAATGTGGCTGCCCAGAGGGTACGTACAGGTTTCCCCCACTCTCCAAAGGTAGAGTGTTCCTATGAAAACTTCCCTAAGTCAAAATGGCATAAAGTAAAGAAGCACTTACCATGAACTTACATGAAAAAAATTTTTTCAGTGTTCTCAGACCCCAAAAAATAACCTTTGTGAGGCTTTTCTGATACCTTAGGGCACATGCTAGCAGATGCACAAAATAAATCAGGATAAAGCAGAGATGTTCACAGACACAGATCAAAGCTCCAGCGGCTTGCTGGTGAGATGTTGAGTGTCGTTCCGGGGAAGGAGCTTGGCGGGGCAGCTCTCACTGCTCAGCGCGTGCCCTGCTTCTTTAATGGCTCACTGCACTGCAACACAACGCTAAACACTATTTTTGCTTTTCACCTTTTTTCATAAAAGTGAAAATCTTCTTTGGATTTCCTTGGGTTAGCAAAAACAGGTACTGATGGAGGGCTTTCATAAAAGAGAGGTGGCACAACGCGAACTTTTGAAAAGTGGGGGATACTTGTAATTATTCAGTAATTTGTACACTGCATGAGCAAGATGGCACGTATCTGCCTCAAGTGTCAACATGTGAAAGTTTAATTAGCATAGAAACAAGACTTGAAAAGTATCAGATTCTGACCCAGGTGCAGGGGCCTGCTAAAACAGTGGATATTAGATCACTTCCGTTCTGTTGTATCAAAAATGGAGTATAAGACAAGACCCCACCCATTTCAATAGGAATCTCCTACATCTATTTGCTGTTAAAAACAAAGGCAAGTCCTTCCATGGAGACCAAGTAGGATTCTACCCTGAACAAAACTCAAGTGTTTCTTGCTTTTAGTCAAGCAGTATATAAAAATAAAGACTCAAGGGGCACCTGGGTGGCACAGCCTGTTAAGTGTCCGACTCTTGGTTTTAACTCAGGGCATGATCTCAGGATCGTGAGATCAAGCCCTGTCTGGGGCTTCACACTCAGTAGGGAGTCTGCTTATCACTCTCTCTGCCTCTCCCTCTGCCCCTCCTCCCCTCACACTCTCTCTCTCTCAACTAAATAAATACATCTTTAAATTAAAAAAAAAAAAAAAGACTTCAAGTTGTATAAATTCTAGTGGCAGAGACCTTGAGGCATTGATTCCAGAAACTACCTCTCAGCATGATGTCCCATCATAGTATCCCTGGGAGTAACCCTTACTCTTCTGCTTAAACAGCAGATGACCCGACTCCATACTTGGGCCCAGCAAGGCCCAGCTTGGGTGTCAACTCTGGCCAGGGGGAGTTTCGGTGTAAACACGGGGCAGAAGGGCTCATCATAGAGGCTGGGGGCAGTTATGGAGAGCCACTATCATGAGCTAGGCAGGTGCTCAGAGATGTGCACATTCTACTGAAATCAGACCATATACTGGTTTAGGAGGTGGGATACCTAGGGCTGCAGTTAGCTGCTTACTATGGGGTGACTTTAGGAAAGCCATTTAACTTGCCTAACTCTCAGTCCCCTCATCTGTAAAATGGGCTTGTTCATATTACCTGTGTGTCTTACCTCACCAGACCAGGACTGGCTACATAATTTGTAATGCAATGCAATGTTCAAAAGTATTAAGAATATCAAGACAGTGACAGCAGAGCATTAAACCAAGTGCAGCGCCAAGCTTGGGCACTCTACTTAATATAAAGTTTTCCCTGATATCCAGCTCATAGGGAGTCATGGGGAAGCTTGGCCCCTTAACCTGTACTCACTGAAGCTAACCCTTAATTCTAGCCCACCTGCAGCATTTCTGCACCCTCTTCCACAAGCTCATCACCACTTCTCCCTAATATCACACTCAGCCTCATCCGTCCACACTAACACAAGTGAAAATCAGCTCAGATCTCCAGCTCACTCATACACAGCTTGTCTCTAGCTCCCCCCTCCCTTTTTTTTTTTAAAGATTTTATTTATTTGAGAGAAAGAGAGAGTACAAGCGAGTGGGGCGGGGAGGAGCAGAGAGAGAGGGAGAAGCAGAGCAAGAGGGAGAAGCAGACTACCCACTGAGCAGGGAGCCAGATGTGGGGCTCGATCCCAGGACCCCAGGATCATGACCTGAGCCGAAGGCAGACGCTTAACCGATTGAGCCACCCAGGTGCCCCTCTACCTCCTTTAATCTACCAACTTTATGATCCTGCTAGGGAGGCAAAGAGTATTAAAGCAGGAACCCAGAAGCCTGAGTTCCAGTCTCAGCTCTGTTCCAGGGTGGCCAGAGCTGGTATCCACCTTGCGTCAGTCTTCCTTCCTCCACCTTAACAGAACATGGGTCTTATTCTGCTCATGTGTCCGCACCGCAGATTCCTAAAGGTAATCCTGTCCCCTCACCATTAGAATCACGGAGAACTAAATTAGAAATCATAGGAAATGTGGAGAAGCTTGCTGGTAGGCCTGGGAAAGAAGCTTTGTTGCCCTTAAGAGAGTTTCCATCCTCCTCTGGGGCAGCTGCTGGACGACGGACGGGATGGCAGGTGTGACCTCACACCCCAGGAGGACACCAGCTACAGATGAAGGAACAAAGCCAAGAGCATCACAGGAAAAGGGAGCAGACCCACTAGGTTCAGTCTACCCTAAAGCCAATCTGCTTTCTCCGAGGTTTTTAAGAGTATCACTTTTATGGGTACCATGAGGTCCATCCCCAGGTAAGCTAAATAAATGATACTTCAAAAACCTATCTCAGCCAGTCAAATAAGTCCCAGCAACTGCCCTCAGGGGGCGCTTTCTGTGCCTGCTCAGAGCTGGGTTCTGCTTAGGGCAAATCTGCCTCTAAGGACCCCTCATCCTTCTGAATCTGCTGTTCCCCTTTCTCAGCCTTTTTCCATCACTTTTCTGATTCAGCGTTTTCCTTTTACGTCATTAACTAAATGAAACATACAAATAGGAAAATCATGGGGCACCTGGGTGGCTCAGCCGGCAAAGCATGCGACTCTTGGTCTCGGGGCTGTGAGTTCAAGCCCCCACGCTGGGTATAGAGATTACTTAAATAAATACATATTTTTTAAAAAACAGGAAAATCATATAAGTAACACTGGAAAATAGTTTAAAGATTGCCTTTGAGGGTCACATTCCTCTCCGTCGTTTGATTTGGTTTTCCTCCCACTGGAGGAAGCGGTCCTGCACTCCATTTCACAGACAAAAACCTAGGGCTCCTCAAGCGGGGAGACTTGCCCGAGGTCAGACAGCTGCACCGGGGGTGGCAAGGGGACCCAAACCCAGGTCACCTGTGCCTAATCAGGTGTGCTTTCTACGGAAGGGAGGTTATTTAGAAGATCTGCGGGCTCTTCACGCTAGCTGACTAAGCTGCCATCACTGAATGATTGATTCCATTCCCAGTTCACAAAGCACAACCTTGAGAGCAGCCGGGGAAAAGGCCCTGACAAGTCTTGCTTCCTTCCATCAACAGTTCTCTGCCGTACATTGTTCCCAGCATTGTCTGCACTTCCCCGTTAGTCACTTGGTGAGTCAAGAGCCGGCCAGCGCCAGCAGCAGACACGCACCACTGGCTCTCCTGTGTGCGGCAGGCCTCCACCCGGGGCCCAGCCACCACACTGCTGTCCTCCCAGGACCGAAGGAGGCGAGCCGGCCAACAAGCCACAGGGGACGCCCTGAACCACCTGTTGTTGTGACCATGTGCATGGCCTAATCGGTTTGTTTTGATCAGTGTCCCAAAGAGGAAACGAAGCCTATATTTATGTTTAAAAAAAAAAAAAAAGTTCACTTGCCCAGCCCCCCCTCTCAAATATTTGGAATTCACTGGGCCTTTCCTAAAACCCACTGGAGATTTCAGTGAAGAACACCTTCCCACAGTGAGGGTGATCTCCTAGTTTGGGGGATTAAACACTGAGTCTATTGGCAGCTTTTCTGAAGCTCCGTTTTTAGCCAGGAACTAAGTCTGTGAGGAGCTAGAAAGATCCAAGAGAAAAAATGACTAACTTGCATGCCTTAGAGGGCTGTTATCCAATCAGAGAGGAGAAAATCCAAACAAACATACGTGAGCACATAAAAGCTGAATTATATCTCCCCCACCCCGCAAAAAATGATATGTTGGCATCCTAACCCCCAATATCTCAGAATGTGACCCTACTTAGAGACAGGGTTTTACAGAGGTAATCAAGTGAAAATGAAGTCGTTAGGGTAGGCCCTAATCCCAAGTGACCCCTCTTCTTACAAAAGGGGAAATTTGCATGCAGACACGCACACACGGAGAAGGTCATATGAAGATGAAGGCAGAGACCCACAGCTAAGGAACGCCAAATATTTCCAGGAAAACAGAACTAGGTGAGAGGCATGGAACAGATTCTCTCTCACAACCTCAGAAAAAACCAACCCTGCCAACACCTTGATCTCAGACTTCTGGCCTCCAGAAGTGAGATGATGACTTTCCGTGATTGAAGCCACTCAGTGGGTGGTGCTTTGTTACAGCAACCCTATAGCAAATGGATATGGGGGGTAGCAGTACATTCAGGCCACACAGTTCCCTGGAACAGCTTCCCCTAGTGAGGGCCTTCACACTGGAAGTCTCTCCAAATCCTCCCATGGCTGGCTCCTTCTTCCTATATGGACTTTAGCTCATATAATACCTCTTCAGACCCTTCCTGACCATTCACACTAAAGAACATCATCCCCACCCTGCATCACTCCATCCCATTACCTAATTTATTGTCTTGATGGCACCTGTCACTCTCTCACTCAGTTGTTTTGTAGGTTTATCATCTTTCTCTCCTCCACAATGTAAGCTCAGAAAAGCAAAGTTCTCATGTGTCTTGATCACAGCTGTGCATTTTAGTGGGAGCTGAATACATATTTGTAGAGTAGGAGCACAAAGAGAAAGGAATTAAGGAATTACAAATGGGAAAAAAATCTTATTTATTCATGTTTTCGTTCAGTTTATTTGGTAAACATTTATTAAGAATGTATGAGTGTCTAGAACTCTACAAGACTCTGGAGAAATTCAAAAGACCTTCAAGTCCTAGCCATTGATAAACACAGGAAACTTCCAAAGATAGTCCTATGCAATACAAGGTAACTAAGAAAGTCTTCTTTTCTTTCTTTCTTTTTTTTTTTTTTTTAGATTTTACTTATTTATTTGAGAGAGAGAGCACAAGCAGGGTGAGGGGCAGAGGGAGAAGCAAGCTCTCCGATGAGCAGGGAGCCCTATGCTGGGCTTGATCCCAGGACTCCGAGATCATGACCTGAGCCGAAGGCAGACGCTTAACTGACTGAACCACCCAGGCACCCTGCTAACTAAGAAAGTCTGATTACATCCTATAGCATCTGAAATTGATTTCAGCATTAACAACACTTCACACCTACCCTCTTCCTTCCTTCGCCTTTCTGCATGCAGAGCAAGAGCCCTGAGAAAGGAGACAATGGAGCCACAATGTACCTAGATTCTCCCTGAAGGATAAACTCCCTCACTGGCCCTTCCTTCCCCACTGCCAAACTCACAACCCCAAAAGCTTCAGGAAAGTCTCAGCAGCTTCAGCTCCCCGTGGCTCCCACCTGTGTCCCTCTCTTCCCAACTCCCAATAAGACAATCAGGGACAGACTGATTTGAGAGTAGAATGAATATTTGTGATGATGCCTTATGCTGTTCCTCTATCCAAATTAGCCTTCGAACAGTGACTAACAGTCAATGCCCCTTGCAGTTTACAGCCTGGGCTAAATGGCACTGCTGCCCACCCCTAGCAGTCACTCCATAGGATCTGCCCAGGCACAGGTGCCCTACAGGCTCACTCAGGTTGGAGCTGGACCAAGAGGTGTTGCCTGTGTCCCTTTCATGCCAACCCTTGATCCCTTGCTAAGAAAGTGATTTGGTTTGTGAATCCTAGCCACTGTGTGTCCACTCACTAGCTGTGTGAACTTGTACAAGTTCTCTAAATACTCTATTTCCTTCACTGGACAATGATGATCCCTACCTCACACCAGTGCCATAAGACAAGCATATATGAAAGCACTAGTAAGGTGCTTTTTCTACAGTAGAAACTCATAATAAATATCAATTAAATATGTACCTTTTCAGTTGTATATATGCAGTGTGCATCTTTCATAATTATAGATAAGAATCATCTTATATACAGCATATGTCAATGAGCAGGTTTTGCCAACATTAATTTTAATGGGCCACAGATTATCTAAGAGGAAGTTGGACAGGAGATAAAAGTCAAATGACCCAGGTCTGGAGTGGGAGGGGTGATGAGGATCCCAAGAAAAGACTGAGGAAGTTAAAGGGAACCACACCATAAGGAGGCCAAGTTCTGGGACACCGCTGAACCACAGTCTAAAGAACAGCAGTGCAGCTCAGAGTCTTACAGTTGTTGACAAGGTAGCATGGCCTGGATTCAACTGCTGTCCCTGGAAACAAAAGGAACATTTTTCTACAAGGACCAAAAACATTTACATAGAGCTCTGACTCAACTGTGGCAGAAACAAGATGAAACTAAGAAAAGAAGCATAACTTCTAAAGAAGGCTGTGTTAGGACCCCATGAATCTAACAAAAATCCCAACCAGGCAAAAAAAGAGTGAAGCAGAGGATAGAGTGGGAAAGCAGGTATAAAGTGCTTGCATTGTGAGCAATTACCTGCCTGGTGACACTGCCTATAAAACACTGCCACGTGACCCAGAGGTCACAAGGTCATGATCTCTGCCAGCAACCAACAAATTTCTTATTTATATGTAGTTTGTGACGCTAGATTCTTCATATTGTAATACACGAGTTTCTTAGTGGAATGGCTTGGTGGGTGGGATGTTGCTGACAACATGAAACAGAACAAAGAGAAGAAACAATTGATCTAGCTTCTAGGTGATGGCAGAAGGCTTCTATTAGGAAGCCTGGAAGTTCCACCATTGATGTGGGAGAGGCCTCTGACCTTTCAGCTTAACCATTCTTCATGACTAAGGTATGAATTAAAAAAAAAAAAAACCATAAACATGAGACCCTAAAGTATTTATGAATATTTTGTTATATAAAAAAAGGGAATGGAGTCTAGTTCGGAAAGATGTCACAATTGTCTTTCTGGGGTGCCATCTTTCCCCTGTGGCCGTAAGGAGCCATCAGTGGGTGGAGAAGCTCGATTGCAAGCTGGTGGCATGAACCACACAAGCCTGGCTAACATAGTTGCCTTTTCTGACATCCTCATGCCACATCTCTGGCCCAACTTACCCACTTGCAACCGGCATCCATGTAGGCTCTGTAGGAACAATTTCACCAACTAGTTTTTAGCAAGCATGTGAAGCAAATGACATATGTTTACGGCCCCAAAATTCAAACATCCAGGAAAGATCAAGTGTCTCTTCTGAGTGTCTTGGTGGTCCTCATGGTCTTGCCCAGGAAAAGTAGATCCCTGATGTGTAAGAAATCAAGCTCCATCTTCTGTTGGGCCTTTCATTTGTTGAATGGTCATGGCCAGGTCTCTTCACACCTATACCTGTTTCTCATTTGCAAATAGGATAATGATCTCTTCCAGTCTCATTCTTGAATGACTGGAGAGGACTGTAATGACATCCTAATCCTCTCCAGACTGTGGAAGTGCTATAGCACTTTGTCATCATCACTGCCATGACACATTCATGGGATTGATAAATAAGTGACACAGAAATCATTAAATATTTCCCAGTGGCTTCTTTGAAAGTGGTAGAAACACAGAAGTAAAACTAACCTTACAGATAAGCAACAGAATACCAGATTCAAAGAGACTTTCATTTGAGGGGTCAATTTTCTCTCTAGGTATATATTGCATTGTTACATCACAAGCAAAAATATGGGGCATAAAAGCACATTAGTACCCACATGGCTAGAATAAGCTACCTCATCACCAGTGAAGGCAGATTCCAGATAAAACTGAACAGTTGAAAACATCATCTTTATTGCCTTGGGTTTGTTTACTGTTCCTCCCTGTGGATGAGAGAAATTAAAGTAATGGAAACCTAGACAATAAACCCATTAAATCAAGAATACAAAAACAATCACTAATAAAATGGAAAAAACAGCTATACCAAAAAGCCTTGACTTAGTTGAAGTACAAGCTATAGCTCACACTTTCTGTTCTTTCTGTAGTTGCTGTTCCTTCATAAATGTGTTAAGTTACTGTTTCTGAATGCTAGGGAAGATATTCAACTCTGAAACTCTCAGCTTTAACCTGCTAAATAAAATTAGATGTTCCAGGAAAGTAGGACATGGATAGATGTGACCCAGATCCTGAATTTAGTGTACATTTTTGTCTTTTACCTCTCTATCCCCAACCGAAAGAAAAAAAAAAAAAGAAAAGAAAATGTAAAGGAGATTATCTTCCAACAATAACCAAACTGTCTCAAATGCTTGCATTTTCTTAGCCCTAAACTCTTCTACTGTGATCTTCCAGGGAAAGGACCTTGGTGGTTTGGTTGTCCTCATTTGACACATTAGCCACAAGCCTTTCACATACAGAAAACTGGAGTCATGTATAAATAAGAGTTCATGGAATCCCTTTCAAAACACTCAACACTGCATTTTCAGAGAGCAGTGTCTATCACAGGCCCATCAATTACTGTAATCACATCTCCCACTGGCTAGACACCAGTCAGAACATATTTTAAGAATTCAAAGGCCACTCTGTCAAAGACAAACCAGCTTGACTTTGGACCCAGTATTCATATGGGAAGCCGGCAGTGTCTGGTGGTCCAGGAGTTCACTGAGCTGTCCCAGGGGACAGCTACAGGGGACTGACCTCATTGTGGTTCCAGCCACAAGAGGAATCAGGCAACTGCCTGATTTTGCACAAGTTTTCATTTCCTCCCCATGGAGATCCTGAGGCTGAAGGCCCCGTTGTTCAGGACATGATTTGAAGGAGGAAGTTGAGTGCTGTTCCCTGTGATATGACCCTTTCAACTTAAGAGAGACCAGCAGAAACTCTGACCCTGGCCTTGGGTTCCACAGTGAACCAGCTCGATTCCCATCTTTGTGTAGCATGGGCTGACAAGTCTTCCTGGGCACTGGCTGAGCAAAATGGTCTTCTCTTCTTTAGCCAGGCTTAACCCTAGCAAAGAAAATGAACTTCTAGCTATGATGATCTTGCAGAGCTAGAGGCAAAGCCATTTTCTTCAGCCCCTTAGGAAGTGGCAGAGGAGGAAATGCAAAGAAAATGGCCAGTCTGAAAGCGTGTGTGTTTGAGTGTTCTGGTTGTTTTGAGGAATAACTTCCAGGTCCTTGTCAGGCATGCTCCATAGCTAATACCAAAGGACGTACAGCCTGAGGAAGGCAGCACTGCTCCCTTGCACAAGTCCCCAGGGCCATGACAATGTACTCCCTCAGGGGTGCCCCAGTGAAGCCCATATTTGGAAGGCAAGACATACCACAAGGTCACACTAGGTCTCATTTATCATATGCCTAAGCTCAGAGCCGAGGTGCATCAAACCCTGTATTCAATGGAATCATTCAGGGGTGTGTTCTGTGAAATCGATCATCCTGTTTAATTTGGAACCTCCCCATAACTGCTCCATCAGCCTATGTTATTCTGGCCTTCCTTTTCCAACTATATGCCAAATTTTTCATTTTCCAACTATAGACCCAATTTTTACTTGGCTGTGAAACTGTGCTATGAGAAAACTTAGATATTTAAGAACTTTTAGAAGCGTGTTCACTTAACTCACAAGTTTGCTTAGAATAGAGGTTCTCAAAGAGTGCCCAGGAGCATCAGCATCCCCTGGGAACTTGTTAGGAATATAAATTCTCAGGTCCTGCCCCAAACCTACTAAGTTAGGAAGTCTAATGGTAGGACTCAATGATCTGTGTTTTAATCAGACCTTCCATTGATTCAGATGCAGGCTCAGGTTTGAGAACCACTGGCTTAAAAGAGAGATCGCTCTTCACCATGGTCAGTGAAGGCACATACATAGTCATATGAAATGTCTGAGTATCAGCTAAAGGTAGAATACTTTTTCTCGTGAAAGTAGAAGAAACATGGGCACAATTTCTCCTCGTGGATCATCTTCAAATTTGTTTCTCTTGGAGCAGAGGCATATAAAACAGAGCAGAAAATGTCCTGGAAGATGTTTTAAACACCTGATTATTTTGGCAAAGGATGACATATTCTTTACCCCTCTGTCACCACCAAGCATCCTTACAACAGTGTGCAACTGTGGTCAGAGAACTCACTCAACCAGACTGGTGTAGAAAGTGGACCTGTTTGGTTTAACTCTTCCAGTGCCAGCTCCAGCAATACCATTTTCAAGATCCAGTAAGAAAGGAAGTTGGGGGAAAATGACAACCACATAATCTTCATCACAAAGACAGAAATAAAATACACTTAGCTTTCTCTGCTTACTTCTCACTGAAAGCAGGGATTGAGATACACAGTTTTTCCTTGATGACAATATTCATACCATGCCTGGCCCTCCCTCTGAGAAAAATGGCAGGTATAATAGAAAGTTAACATTTCTAATGTTTGATTCTCTTCTTTTTCTCCTAAAAGAAGCAAACTGAAAATCAGGTCTTCCCTTAGAAATTTGCCAATGTCTTTAATGATTTCACTGAGAGGCCAATGGCCTAGTTGAAAACTTAGCAACTTGGGAGACCTTAAGTCTCTCAAAGGATATAAGGACCCATTTTGTCAGAAACACGAGACTAGTTGAATGAGGATGTTCAATTTTAAAAGATATGAATAACATTTGAGTCCTTCTCTTATGTCTGACTTCTTAATCATTCAGATTAGTTACCATTTATGTATCCTAAAACTAACCAGTGAAAGGAAAAGAAGAAAGTTTTGCTTTCCTAAGTGTCTCCCACGATCATTCAAATATAATTGTTTTTCAATGAAGTTCATGGGGTGAGTTGCCAATTCTCACTTTTATTAAAAAAATCCACTTTTTGTGGAATAATACTCTCTTATCCAGGGCATAAAAATGGAGCAAATTTAGCAAATTGAGGCAAGCTTCTTGTTTTGTTTGTTTTAAAGATTTTATTTTTAAGTCATCTCTACACCCAAAGTGGGGCTCAAACCCACAACCCCGAGATCCAGAGTCACACGCTCTAACCTGACTGAGCCAACCAGGTGCCCCAAGCTTCTTGTTTTGCAGCAAAGATTAGCTCTGACTACCAAAGGGAATGGGGATGAAGTTCAAGCCCAAACAAGGAGTGAAGGATAAAGGGAAAGAATAAGGTCGGATTCTAGAGCCAAGCAGACTTGAAAAAAGTCAGAGTGGGGAGGAAAGACGGAGGACAAAGGACACATGGCCCACCTGTGCAACCCAAACCTGGAACCAGCGCCAGAAGTCCGGCACTTTGCCTGGTTGTGTGCTCTCTCACTGTCCCTTCTAGACTGCTGGTCCCCTCCACCTCTCCAAGGAAAGCTGCTGGTGTTCTCCTTATGTCAGAGTCTAACTACTGCCCCCAAATTACCTCCTGCCCGGGGAATTGATTGATATTAATCGATTGTTCCAGGAGCAATTAATTGATATTCATTCAATTCTACAAATTGTCATAGTGTAATGTAACTAAAGTGTTATTTACAGAGTTTAAATTTTCCAAACCTTGCCACGTGATATCTGAAACGACACAGTGCATATATCTCTCAGAAGTGTAATTGAAAAAAAAAGTTAGTACAAATATGCAAAGCTGGGAATGGCAAGAGAGTTATGAAGAAGTTATTTTATTAAATGAAAACTATGGGCAACTCTCTGCTAATAACTCTGAAATAGATGATTTGGGGAAATGACATATATTGAAATAAGAAGTAGAACATTTTAAGAGATAGTCGTGAAAGAAATGGACACTATTCTCAGAGAATTGCCTCCCTAAAAAGTCTGACCAGTTCATTTTATAGGCAAATCATATACAGTTTTTGGAAATAAATACTTGTGTTCTATACAGTCCCATAGAAGGATCTTGATAAAGTTCTCCATTCATTTTATGACTCTATCATAACCCAGAATCTACAACCTAAAAAAGAGAACACAAAAGAGAAAACTGCAGAACACACTCACTTATAATATGGATATAAAAAAACTAAACTAAATAATAAATCTAGTGCAGCAACACAAAAAAGGTAATGTGACCCAATATGGCTTAATTGTGAATGTGCAGGTGGTTAAATATTAGTAAATCAATTTATATAATACATCACTTCAAGAACATGGGAGAAATATAATTATTTCGACAGGTATCAAACATTTAAGAACCATTCTTCAATTTTGAAAAAGAACTATTTAGCAAACTAGGAATGGGACACTGCCTTAACATTCCAAATAATAATCTTTTTCAGATTAACAGATATTTTAATTAACAGTGAGATGCTACGGGAGCCTCATAAAAATCAACCGAACAGGGGCACCTGGGTGGTGCAGTTGGCTAAGTGCCTGACTCTTGGTTTCGGCTCAGGTCGTGATCTCGGGGTTTTGGGATCCAGCCCCACGTTGGGCTCCCGTGCTCAGCGTGGAGTCTGCTTCAGATTCTCTCTCTCTCTCCCTCTGCCCCTCCCGCTTGTGCTCTCTCTCTCTCTAAAGTAAATAAATAAACCCTAAAAAAAAAAATCAACCAAACAAATAAATAAGGGACATATAAAAACAACTCATCATATATCTTCTAGCCAATGCAAGAAGATACCAAACAAATAAAACAGATGCATAGTGAGTAGAAAGAGATAAAATTTCTTTTCAATGTATAACTGTCTATATAAAAACAAAACAAAACACACATACACACACATACATGAACAAAGGCAAAAAGTAAAAATAAAAATTCAACAGCTTTTATATTTTTATATATTATCATAAATATATATACTATACCTACAAACAGCAATGGAAAGCATAATGAGAAAATTATCTAATTCACAATAACAGCAATACACAGACTGCATCGGGATACCCTTAATAAAAACGGTATGGGACATGTAGAGAATATATATGCTTTATAGAAGGACATAAAGAGAAAGCAAGTAGTCATGTACATTTATCAAGATGTCAGTTCTCTCCCAAAGAGATCCATAGGTTCAAAGTATTTCAGAAACAACAACAACAAACTCTAGCATCCAGTAAGCAATTTCACACTCTCAGACAAACTGTCTTTGGATAATTTAAGATGCCAAGGAAGAGAATCCAGTGTGAACTATTCAGGCAAATGCCCAAGAGAACTTCAGCCTCTTCAGGCAACGTTTACTGAGCTTCTAACTTTGGACAAACAGTCGTTACCACCACTGGCAATGAGACTACTGTGCATGCTCCTGGAGCACCTGGCCAGAATCCGGAGGCCCTGGCAGGTGCTCAGGTGTGCCAACAGTAATGAGAACAGCCGATGCCCAGCGGGGAGCAGCTGAGCAAGTTGTCCTCAGCTGGTCCCTCACGTCAGAGCCCAGCTAAAGCAGTCCCCACTGGAAAGTGAAGGGCTGAAGAGCCGCAGGCTGAGGCTCCTAAAGGAAGGGCTCTCTGGGGACCCCAGAAATGGTGAGAAGACAGTCCTGCGCTTGAGGATGCTGCTAACAAAAATCTGAGAGACAGAACCTGCCATGGTTTGACCCCCCAAAATGCAAAGTTGGCAGCAGGAGAGAGGAAACTGAGTCCAGTGGGGCTTCTCAAATTTGACTATGTGGCCACTGGGATGGCGAACTCCTGTGCCTTCAGAGAAGGAAGAGGGATGGCCAGACTGGTTACCCCCCTGCCCCAAGCACAGCCATACTGTATTATGACAACCACAGGCTAAGTTCCAAAAGAGAATGCAGATCAGCACTGCCCAATCCCATAGGCTGCCAATGTACCATAACCTCTAAAGCCAACGTCCATGGTAAGATAGAGAAGAGCAGAGTGCTGGCTGAATCATCGGTGGGGCAGGAATGGGGCTTGCCCTACAGGAGCCCGCAGCTGGGCTGCCGCCCTCCCACTGGTGTCCCAGTACCTCTGGCACATCCTCAAGACCCTGCTCTCCCCCTCCCCTGCCACAGAGGAAAACCCAAGAGCGGAGCAGGGAGTACATGAGGTCTCTGGTTTGTTGCTTGAATTCTGGCCTTCCTGGGACCTCTGGGGTCAGCACCAGCTGTGATGTCATCCCTCTCTGCTCCTCTCAGCACTCTGCATGTTTCGGGGCTCAGGGCAAATGCCTGCTTCTTTTCTGTGAAGTCTTCCCCAACACCATCCTGGCCCCAGAAAGGCAATTCTCCTGGAACGCGTCACTTTGAGCTCCACACTCCCCAGCGCTCTGCTTACATCTCCAACAAGGCATGCGCTCCATGTGACCTGGGGTTCTAGTTCGTTGAATTCACATCTGCGGACTATAGACTCTATGAGAGAGGCAAGACCATCTCCTTTTTTGATGCAAAGAACAACAGTTTGCTCAACAAATATCATAGGGATACCCACTAAACATTTTAAAATGAACCTAAGTCGTACTCGGCCAGGGATTGAGTGTGGAGGGGAAGAAAATCCCAGTTCTTTTAGCAGCTCCCTGCGACCCTTGGGACACAAAGCAGTTAAGCTCCTGGGCCTTCATTAGCTGAAGAATAGAACCCAGCCCTCGGGTTCCCTGCTTTTCGCCCAATTACGCTCTGTCTGGCTTCTTGCAAAAATGTCAGAGTAGTCACCTCCGTCAGCTTGCTCCAATCCTGCGTTCATCCCGAACACTTGCCAGAGACCAGCTTAATTTAATTTTGCTCTGACAATATGATGTTCACACAAAAATTCTTGAATGTTTCACACTTGCCAATGTTTGAACATGGATTTCTTTCACACTCTCTGTTATATTTTCTTCTGGAGGCTTAGTTTGGCAAATTCTGCCATCTCCTTTAGGAGAAGTGCTGTCCTTGCCAATAAAAAGGTGTTTTCAAGCCAAAATTCCTTCCTTCCATCCACACATACATATATAGTGTATACACCTCATGAAAAGCCCAGTGCAGGGTCTCTCTGCCCCCGGGGCAGCCTACAGAGAGGGAAGAAGATGGGCGGGCCTCCCTCCTCACTGGGACATGAGCCTGGGGGACACGGGACACGCGCAGCCAGGCTCCTAGTGCCTACCGGGGTCTACCAGCCCAGGGGGAGCCAGGGTCGAAGGAAGCAGTGTGGAGCTCTTTACTTCAGGGATCTTGTCATTCCAACACACACACACACACACACACACACAGCCACTCTGCCATATGCCTGCCAGAGAGCAAGAAAGCTATTCCCAGCTGCAGGGCAGCCAAGAGCAGAGTTACAGCTGTGGCCAGGATGGTCCTGAGGGAGGACTGGAAAGTGGCTCCTTTCTCAACCAGGAAAGGCAGGTCCTTACCGCCCTCCCCGGCCTCGAGGGGTGTACAAATGCCGGCTGTGGGCGAAAGGACCTTGAAAGGTATGTCAGATGAATTCTGGTCAAGACCCAAAGAGGGGCTCGTATCTTGAAAGCTCTTGAGTGCAGGGTGGTATAAGGCAACTCGCTCCTTCGGTGGGCAGGGGGTTCGGCTGCAGCCAGGCGGCGTCACACAGCGCGCGATCACTCACGGGCCGGGGGCGGGGGGCGGGGCGGGGGGGGCGGCGGTCCACACAGGGCACAGGTGCAACGCACGGGGGCCGGCCAGCCGGGGACTCACCTGCAGCATTTGCCTCACAGTTTCAGTTGCTACATGGACCTCCGAGTCAAAAGTCCCCTCCTCGTTGCCTTCTAGGTGGTTAGACAAAGACATGTGAGTATAGCTCACAGCAACGTGCCCACGACAACTAAAAAATGATAAGTAGTAACAAAAGGAAGGAAGGAAAGAAGGGATCGGGAGAGAGAGCAGGGGAGGGAAAGAAAAGTGAACGAATGAAAGGAAGGAGGGGGCGAATGGGTGAAGGGGGTCAAGAGGTACAAACTTCCGGTTATAAAATAAGTAAGTCGTGGGGATGTCGCGTACAGCATGGTGACTACAGTTAATAATACTATTCTGCATATTTGAAAGTTGCTAGGAGAGGGGACCTTGAAAGTTCTCATCGCAAGAAAAAACACTAACTGGGAGGTGATGGAGGTTACCTAGGCTTACTGTGGTGATCATTTCACAATACATACAGACGTCAAATCATTATGTTGTTCACTTGAAACGAACATAATGTTAAAAAAAAATGGAACAAACGAACGAAAGCAAGCAAGCTAGCAATGTTTAACTCTCTGCCACATGCGGACTTGAGCGCTCTGGTAGAAGAATCATTCTCTCTTGGCCAGGAAGAAAGCTGGCTGTGTCAAGCGGTGAGAGGCAAAGGTCCTGGGCTGACTGCAGCCCGCACGGGAGTCATCCAAGGGACCACTTCTCCCTGTCCGTGCTGCAGAAAGATCCAAGGCCCTTCCCCACTCAGCTCCCACCACCCTGCCCACGGAAATGGCTGTGGGACTAGCACAAGGTTTGGAGACAGACGCCTGAGGTATTGAGCCCTTGTTCTTTTCCTCCCAATTAGTTAGGAGCAATTCCTTTAACCTCCGTGAATCCCGCATCATGCAGGTGGTGGCCCAAGGGAAGCAGAAAAGTAAGAATGGAGAAGTCAGTTGGAATGAATATTAATGAACCAGTCTGCCAGGCAACAAACACACTGGCTCCCCTTCTCTGATCATTATACCTCTCTTTACCTTGATTCATCAGCATAAAAATACAAAGGGCACACTACAGAGCACACTCCGCATCTGCACCCCTCTGGGGTGCCCTGGGGACATCAACTAAACCAGGCTTGAAGAGTCATTTGCCAGAAGCTGAGGCACATTCCCCTGGAGGAGCTCTGATTATCTGGAACAATCCTTGTTCATCTCAGCAAGGACTGGGAGGAGTCCAAAGACCCCTGGCAAGCCAACAGAAGGTGGCAGGCAGAGTCCTGTTGCCTTTTTTTTTTTAATCAAAGTAATTTACTAAGCTTAGTTTTGTTTTTTTAAATAGCTTTATTGCTATATAATTGACATACAATAAACTGCGCATATTAAAGTGTACAATTAAGAGGTCTAATAAATGTCCATGTGAATAATCTCCATGTTTTAATACCCAGGAGCTGTGACTACGTTAGGCTGTCATAGTAGAAGAGACTGCAGATGCAATTAACTTAAGGATCCTGAGATGGAGGGGCGCCTGGGTGGCTCAGTTGTTAAGCGTCTGCCTTCGGCTCAGGGCATGATCCCGGAGTCCTGGGATCGAGCCCCGCATCAGGCTCCCTACTCTGTGGGAAGCCTGCTTCTCCCTCTCCTGCTCCCCCTGCTTGTGTTCCTTCTCTGGCTGTCTCTCTCTCTGTGTCAAATAAATAAAACCTTAAAAAAAAAAAGGATCCTGAGATGGAGAGAGAATCCTGGATGATTCTGGTGAGCCCAATGTCATCACAAGGGTCCTTATGTGAGGAAGGCAGGAAGATCTAAGGTAGGAGCAGACAACTGAAGCAGAGATTGGCAAAAGAAGATTGGTGGGCCTCCCTCCTCACTGCAACAGCAGCCTAGGGGACACAGGACATGAGCAGTCAGGCTCCTTGCACCTAGTAGGGTCTACCAGCCTGGGCAGATCAAGTGTGGGAGGATGTCAAGGTATAAGGGCAGCCCCCTGAAACTGGGAGAGCAAGAAAACAGAATCTCCTTGAGAGCCTCCAGAAGAAACAAACCTGTCAACACCTTGATTTGAGCCCCCTTAAGACTCATTTCATACTTCTGACCTCCAGAACTATAAAAGGATACACTTGTGATGTTTTGAGTTTCTAAGTTTGCAGTAATTTGTTATAGCAGCCATAGAAAACTCATACCGTGTATAGCCTATCCCCAGGTAACCGTTTATCTGCTCTCAGTCACTACAGAATTACTTCTCATTTTCTAAAATTTCATATACGTGGAGTCATATAGCATATAGTCTTGGTTTCTTTTCTTTCAGCATGATTGTGTTAAGATCCATTCATGTTTGTTTGTTTGTTTTTTAAGATTTTATTTATTTGACAGAGAGAGACACAGCAAGAGAGGGAACACAAGCAGGGGGAGTGGGAGAGGGAGAAGCAGGCTTCCCGCCAAGCAGGGAGCCTGATGTGGGGATCGACCCCAGGACCCTGGGATCATGACCTGAGCCAAAGGCAGACGCTTAACAACTGAGCCACTGAGGCGGCCCATGATCCATCCGTGTTTTTGCATATATCTATAGTTCACTCCTTTTATTGCTGAGTAGTAATCCATTGTATAGGTATACCACAATCTGTGTATTCATTAACCTGTTGATGGCCATTTGCATCATTTCCCGTTTTTGGCTCTTGTAAATAAAACTGCTACAAATATTCACATTCAGATCTTTGGATGGTGTTAGGGGCCAAACTGTGTCCCCCAATAAAGGATATGTCGAAATCCTAATCCCCACTACCTCAGAATGACCTTATTTAGAAGGGTCATGGCAGATGTAATTAGTTGAAAGGAGGTCACACTGGTGCTAACCCAGGATGACTAGTGTCCTCATAGGAAGATGGCCATGTGAAGACAGAGACACGGAGAGACACCATGTGACCATGAAGGCAGAGATTGTGGTAATGCAGCTGCAAGCCCAGGAATGCCTAAGGTTCCCAGCAAATCCACAGAAGCTCAGGTTTCAGAGGCCGGCTGGCCCTGCTGACACCTTGATCTCAGACTTCCAGCCTCCAGAAATATAAATCCAAATATTTCTCTGGTTTTTAAGCCACCCAGTTTGCGCTACTTTTTTTTTTTTTTTTTTTTTTTTTTTTTTAAAGATTTTATTTATTTATTTGAGAGAGAGAATGAGATAGAGAGAGCATGAGAGGGTCAGAGGGAGAAGCAGACTCCCTGCCGAGCAGGGAGCCCGATGCGGGACTCGATCCCGGGACTCCAGGATCATGACCTGAGCCGAAGGCAGTCGCTTAACCAACTGAGCCACCCAGGCGCCCCCCAGTTTGCGCTACTTTGTTATGGCAGCCCTAGGAAACTAATATAGATGGATACGCATATGCTTTCATTTCTCTTGAGTAAATACCTAGGAGTAGAAAACTGGATCACATGATAAGTCTATGCTTCATTGTTCAAGAAACTGCCAAACTGTTTTTCCAAAGTGACTACATGTTTCTACGTTCCTATCAGCAGGGTGTGAGAGCTCCAATTTGTCCACATCTTTGTCAACTCTTGGTGTGATCAGTCTTTATCATTTTAGCCATTCTAATGGGAGCGTAGTGATAATTCCCTGTGGTCTTATTTGCATTGCCTCCATGACTAATAATGTCAAGCATCTTCTTTAGTGAAGTGTCAAGATAATTTGCCCATTTTTTAACAGGGTTGTTTGGTTTTGTTCATATTGAGTTTGAGATTTCTTTATATATTCTAGATACAAGTCCTCTATTAAATATATGCTTTACAAATATTTTCTTGCACTCCATGGCTTGTCTTATCATTCTCTAACCACTATCTATCAAAGAGAAGAACCTATGAATTTTGATGAAGGCCAAGGCAAGGCCTTTCTGAGTACTCTCCCCAGTGTCCCAGGTACCAGGAGATTTTCCAGTCCTGTGGAAACAGGCTCTCTCCATGGCCCCATGTGAGTGCTGTGCACTATTCCTCCCAATCCTCTCATGTGGTTCTTGTCTTGGCCTCATGTAGATCCCTACTCTGCTAAAATACACAGGGGAGCTTCTGCAGATCTCCAGAGTTCCCCCTTTTTGTAGATCTCTTCTCTAGTACTCTGTGCCGTGACCTCTAGCCCTGTGAACTTGCTCTCCCTGGACACTCAGCTCCATCTCCTCAACTTAGGGCATCCCCTGGGCTCCACCTGGGTTGCCCCTCCCTGTGCCATGATCTGGAAACTCTCTTAAGGCAGCGAGCTGGGGCAATCATAGGGCTCACTTCATTTGTTTCTTCTCTCACAGGGATCACTGGTTTTCATTGCTTGATGTTCAGTGTCTTATTCATATATTTTGTCTGATGTTTTAGCAGTTTTAGGTGCAAGAGTAGATCCAGTCTTTCTTTCTCTATCTCAACAGGAAGCAGAAACCTGTCTTAGTGCATTCTGATGTGGTGCTACCCATGCGAAGGCATGCCTTCAGGAGAAAGCGCAGAGGCAGACTTGGCTTTGTGGTCTGGGTGGGAAGGCCCCCTAAGCGTTCCCAAGTAGTTTCCATCACCAGGATATGGGCATAAGCAACACGCTGATCTAGTTTGCCTTGTTCCGTTCTAACTGAAAACCCAGTAAGTCAAACACTTCCGTCATCCCATAACCATGCAGGAGTAAAAGCCATCTGCAGGCTCTCAGATATTCCACCTCAAAGGGGCAAACATCAGGGGAGCAGGGCCAAGGAAGTTTGGTCATTAAACTGTTTGATCTTCAGGGACTGCGTAGGATATTTCTATTACAAGTTGAGATTATTGCCAACAGTCTTATATCTCCTAGGAAAGGGGCTCACCCCAGAGGGAAACTGGGGCTGGGGAGGCAAGGTTAATCCAAGGTTCATGGAGCCATTTGCTGGTGATGCCCCACAGTTTCAAGGAACTGGAGGTCCAAAAACATAGTAGGAAACCAAGAGTCTATCAAAGAGATGTCTTCACAAGGTTCATGGAAGTTCCTCTCACAGACCACATCTTCACACAAACGTGATACCCGGGTTCCCGTTATGAGACCTCACTCCCTTCTTCTGAGGGGCTAACAGGGAACAAGAGATAGAGGACCTATGAACTCTGGGTGCTGGTTCTATCAGCCTCCCATCAGGGGCAAGCTCTTGCCTTTTTCCCCCTGGAACACATGGCCCAATCTAGAAGCAGGAACTGGCCCAACTGGTTATCAGTCATTCCTTCAACAAACACTTACGGAGTGTCTTCCACATTCCAGGTACTGGGCTAGGATTCTGGAGACACAGAAATGAATGACACCATCATCATCTGGTTGGGGAGAGAGATGCATATAACAAACAGAAGACTAGGTGGCAGATGCATTCTAGAGATAGACTCAGGTGAAGGCAGCTACACGTTGAATTTTAGCAACATAAAAGAAAGTAAAATAATTAATATTTATCAAACCAGCCACCTCTTAGGCCACCCAATGGTTACAAAGTTCTTATGCTTCTCAATGACCTCTAACCACCTACCAGAGCTGGATCTACCTTCTGGAGATTCCCAGAGTAAGTCCACTCACTTTTCCACATAGCACTTTTTCCTTATCTGAATTTAGCTTCCCAAATCAGCTCTTCTACAAGGAAAATGGCCACAGTTCCCACAAGCAGTGGTGGGTACTGGTCAGCCCTTTGGAGGTAAATGGAACTGAATTGGACTGTAGTCATTTATTAGCTCTGTGGCCTTGGGCAAGTGACTTAGCTTCTCTGTTTCTGTTTTCTCAGGTGTAAAACCAATCTGCCTCATAATATTATTGTGAGGAAAAAAGGAGATTGTGTACATTAAACCTCTAACAATAAGAATAGCATCAGTAAATTCTCAAGAAATGGAAGCACCATTAGGGTGAAAAATCTTAGTTTGATAAAGTTTGAAACTTCCAGAAGCATTTAAAACAAGTCTTTCAGGATAAGGAGTAGGCTCTCTGATTGCCCCTTTGCTTAGTCTCTACAGCATTTATGCAGCCTAGTTGCACTTCTATGGCAATTGGTCCATGGTGGTGAGGGTAAGAACCAGGACCCTTCTCCCATCTCCCACAGTGCCCAGGATGATGCTGTGAGCATAGGAATCTTACGGAAGTTGCTGCAGTGAGGAGTAAACATTCTGAGCAGGCCAAGTTTCCTGGCAGGCTTTCCCCCACTTTCCTTCTCGAATTTGCTGGAAGCATGAAGAAGGGCACTTATTTTCTATGAAGCTTGTTTTTCTTCCCTGTTCTGTGGAAGCCTTGGTCGTTTCTCAGCATATTTGGAAAAGTCAGTGTGTGAAGACTGAGGACAAAGGTGTTATCTCTGCCTTTTGTCTTTCTCCAAGATACCCAAGGTAGCTGCCCTAATTGGTCAGGAGAACACAGCTCTCTAGGGGTTCATTCTGTAACAGTTAAAAAAAAAAAAAATGAACGTACTCATGTCCGATTTTTAAAAAATATTATAGAGCTACCTATTATATAGATATATAAGATTTATAATTACTTATAGATGTATATGTGCTACCATACTATGAACACTATAAAATATACACTACAAATTGAAAAAAAGATGAGATGAAAAATGAATTCAAATAGAAGTATAAATGCTTTCTCCCCATGCCCCACTGAATCATCTGCACATCACGCTGGTGATTTCTGCTCTGCACCATCTCAGAGGAGACAGAGAGAGGAGAGGCTGTTAGTATTTACAACAGTGGATGTGGCAGGCACTGTGCTTGACTCAGAACTTGGCAGGCATTCTCTATTCCGCTTGTCCACCTCAAATCTCTCCCCAAACATTTAAAAACAGGTCGAAGTTTTCTCCACTCCTATCATAGAGGGGGGAAATAACTTTTGGCTCTACCCTTCTAAGTTCTCACCAGGGCCCCTGTAACAAAAGACAGATTAACAAGAGAAAAGCGTACAGATTTATGTAGTATCAGTTTTACATGACACAGGAGCCTTCATAAGGAAATGAAGACCCGAAGAAAGTGTTAAACTTGAGTTTTTACACTAGGTTGGATGAAGACTGGAGAATCGTGGCAAGATAAGGTAGATCAAAGCATATGAGCCAAGGGTAGTAAGCTGGAAGAACCTTAGCAAGGCATGTTCTTTCAAATTCCTGTTCCTTCATGGTCTCCTTTGGAGATACGGATGACCCTTTCATCCAGGTCCAAGGAGGGCACCGCTCACATGAGAGTTTTATGACTGGCTGCAGGGGTAGGTCCTTCCAGGACATGTCATTTCTCACATTCCTTCAGCCTGAAATATGCAATATGCCAAGGTGCCACATCTTGGAAGAATGTGACTTGAACGTTGTCGGAAGCAAAGAGCTGAGCTGTCCAGCCAAAGTTCGAGATCCTTCTCTGACATGGTCCCAGGGCACCATTTCTTAGCCGGTTCCTATCCAAGTGCTGGCTAGTATTTGTTAACCTGCTGCTAACTCTTCTAAAGAGGGGGAGGCAACCCAGAATAGTGAGTCAGTCAGTATCTTTGTCAAATATCTGTGTGTACATGGGCATGAAAGCTTTGGAAACTAGTTTCTTGGTTCACCTGACATGGGAAGAAGAGGACCCTCCAGCCTTTTCTTGCCCCTCCAAGGAAAAATGTGTTGGTAAGGCTCCTCATTTTCCAGCCCATCCTGCTTTGTATCTGTACAGCCCTTGCTGGGGAAAGGTGTGTGCACATGAACGCTGATGTCACTGGCCAGGTAGACGCAAACTATCCTCGAACACAACCCCACTGCCAACACACACAAACACATGCACACTCATGCACTCCTGCCTCCAGGCACGCACGCTCACACACATTCACACATAAGTGGACACACATGCCCTCACATACATGCACATAAAAATGTGCCCAGCCCACCCCACCCCCACACACACACACATACACTGGGCCCGAGGTTCTCTTCCCCAGCTGCCTGCCCCTTAAGGCAGAGAAGAGAGGAGGAGGAAGACTCCAGGGTTTCATATTTCTGGTAGATGGAGCCCAACTTGGGAACTGGAGCAAAAGCCAGAGAGCTGGTGTTCTGGCCGGCCTCCCTCTGAGAACACCCACAGTTCTGAAAGCTTAGTCAATAGCCCATTGTTTGCTGTGAAATTAAGAAGATAAGAGAGTAGAGGAACTTGGTCTAAAATGCTAAGAGGCAGGCAGCTACTATCTTAGATCTTCAGCAGCCAGCCTCCTGCCAAAGTGTTTGCCATTAGAAGCCAGATTGCGTCTGTGATCTGAAATTCACATTCCAGAGCCACTCTCCCCTACCACTCTCTACACCTCTACCCTGACAGCCCTTCCCTCCCAGCATCCGTCTCCTCTCTCCCTGCTCTGGGCCTCTCCCCTCCTCTTTCTTCCTCCCCCACCTTGTGGTGCTCCCAGTGGCCCCACCCTGGGGGGACCCAGTCCTGCCACAGGGCCCTTGAGGGTCCTGGAGGGCTGGGCCCTGATCCCTTCGGAGAGCTAAGTTCCAGCAGTAGGTGAACATGCTACTTGTCTGAAGCCCAAGAAAAGGAGAGGACCTTGCTGATCTACCTCACAGAACCTCATACCTGTAAAACAAAAAGCTCCATCTTTATATACTTATAAAGAAAATTTTAAGCACTAGGCTAGATGTTGTCAAGGGTCCCTTCCAGCTTTCAGGAGCTATTGCATACCTTTCTGAAACCCAGGGAAGAAAGTTGTCAGAAGCCCATGCTGAACTGAAGGCCAGCCTTGACTTCATAATGAGGATTTTGAATAAGTTTTCCAAACAGAACTAAGTCAGTAGCCTGACCCCTGGTGTAAACCCTTCTCACCTTGGGTGTAAGGAGAGTTGGTCACAGAGCCATATATAACTCGCAAAAATTCCCACCCACCAATTCAGTAATCTACAGCACCAACAGCACAAAGCCTAATTTAGCTTCCCTGAAGAGAAAGCTTATGCTTGACCAAAAAAGGTATTTGGAAGTCTTTGTGAGATAGACTGATTTTCCCAAGTCAGTTCGGGGCCAGGCAAAAAAATCCTTGGTCTAAGAATTAGGAGTCAAATGACAACTGTGAGGATTAAGGAGCAAACTGAATGTGTTAAGGATTCCCTTGATTTCTCTCACAAGACCCAAGATGGCAGAAGAGGAGAGGGAAGGCCCGGTGGTCTGAAGCCACCTCGTGGGGCTCACGGAGATTAGGGTGGTCTCTACTCAATTCTTCCATTGCTACGTTGAAAAACCAGAAGGAACCAGGCGTGCCAGGCAAGGCGTTTCAGAAAGAGGTAACAGAAAGAGTGAACAACCTGAGCCAGGAAAGGGCCAAGTGCCAGAGGGGCAGAAAAGCCAGAGTGGCTCAAGCAGAGTGAATGGAAGGAAGACAGAAGGGGGCGGAGCAGAAGGAGGCCAGCGAGGCCCAGATCGCGTGGCTCCGGGGCTCAGTGGGGGGTTGAGGCTGTGTGCGCCGGAGTGTCTTGAGTGACGGGACTAACGTGCTCTGACAGGTTGAAAAGCTCTCACTTGGGGACAAACAAGGGTGACCGACTAAGGGACCATAAAATGCATGAGGCAGGGGGAAAGATGACGTGAGGTAGCGTAGCGCTAAAATATAAACTGAAGCAAATTCAAAATGTCAAGAGCATATTTAAGCAAAATCGATTGGAATCGGGCAGGGCCAAACCGGAAGTGGTTAGGAGCGTTCCACTGACCGACGCGGAGGGGGAGACTTTTCCAGAGAAAAGGCAGAAGCAGAGCGAGGCAGTTAGTGGCCTGCTATAGCTGGAAGTGTGAGTGGCTGTTTGTGATTGGTTGTCCTTAGCGTTTTGATTTTGTAGCCCTGAGGTATTTGCAGGCGTGGATTTTGGTTCGCTTACACAGGTTGCCAGGGCATTAGACCCACCTCCGGCCCACGGCGTCCTTGTGTAATTAATTTAACAGTCGCTACAGAGTGCGTGGTGCCAAAGGTCCTGCTTGCGCGATAGCATGAAAGTCGTTAACGACACTTTATGGTATATTTGAAAGTTCCTAAGAGAGTGGATCTTAAAAGTTCTCATCAAGAAAAAGTAAGAACTTTGTAACCATGGAGGGGATGGACATTAGCTAAACCTATTGTGGTGATCATTTCACACTATATACATATGTCAAATCATGATGTTGCACGCTTTAAACTGATTTAAACCAAATTTAGATGTCAATTATCCTCAAGAAAACTGGGAAGATTTTAAGAAAAATAAGAATTGAAAAAAAAAGAAAGCAGATCCAATAAAACTTGTTCAATGATTAGATAGGGGGAGAGGAAAAAAAAAAAAAAGGAACGGAGGAGACGTGTGAAACCAGGACCTGGGTGGAGGAGAAAGAACTGACTGCAAAGGGGGAGACAGAGGACTGGGTCAAGGTCAAGATTCATGAGCTGTCTTGCACCTGTGGTGTGTGAGATGCCCATCCAGGCGGATGATCCGCAAACAGGTCTGGGGCTCAGGGCGGGGGGTCTGGCTGGAGCATCACCCTCAAGTGCTGTCAGCCAGGGAGAGGGTGGGAGGAGGGAAAACAGAGTCAGCAGAACAGAAGAAATGTTTTAGAATGAAGCATGGAAACTGGAGAGGTTTCCTATGGGACTAGAGTACAATCCCAGAGGGATTTTGATGGAACTCAGTTTAAGTCTTAGTAGGTTTAAATGGATATTTTGATTTTATTTTGAGTCCTTACTAAAATGGAAATGTGGGAAGGTATCTTACTAACTTCTTTTATTAACAACTCCTAGAGTTCCTGGAAGCATGGCCCTCATACCACAGAAAAGAATCACAGAGAACATTTTATTAACCATACAGATTCCTGGGCCCTACCTTAGACCAACTGAATTAGAATCTTAGACTTTGGAGCCCAAGAACATGCATTTTAAACAAGCTTTCCAAGGACTCTTTTTTTTTTTTTTTTTTTTAAGATTTTATTTTTAGGTAATCTCCACACCCAACATGGGGCTCGAACTCATAACCCTGAGATCAAAGAGTCAAACGTTCTTCCAACTGAGCCAGCCAGGCGCTCCTCTAGTTGCTCATTTTTAATATTAAAGAAACAAATGCCTTGCCCCGGCCCAGCTGGAGTAGGGAGGAAGAGGAGCAGGAGAAGGGTTTAAAACCCAAAAAGGAAATGGGACAAAATGGAAGACACACAGCACCCACTCCATCATTTGGCCGCCAGCCACTGAGCAAGTGTGGAGCACCTGGCCTGTGCCAGAGGCTGTGCTAACCCCTACTTGAGTTTTATTCCTTTTAACCCTATATCACTCAGCAAGGGAAGCACTGTTTTTGGTCCCATTTCACCTTTGAACCACCAGAGTCAAAAAGGAATTAAATAATTTATCCAATGAGATCCAGCTGCAAAGTAACAGGGGAGACATTTGAACCCAGGTCTTCTGGTTCCAGAGTACTTAACAACACTCCCTGTTGCCAACCCCATGGCACAGCTTACTTTCCCCAAATCAATAATGTGGGTTTCTTTAAGTTTCAGTGTTGGTGGAGGACGCGAGGGCCAGCTGACTACAGCACCAGGTGCCCGCAGATGGCCAGGATGGATTTGACTGATCTGAACCCTCACTCAGGGGTACAACAGGTGAATGGGTTGGTGTTTCTGAATCACCAAACTGGAAGTGGTAGGGCCCAGTGGTTGTCCACGGTCCCGAGGAGAGGGGGAAAGCAGTGACTCCATCAAAGTCTCCTTGGCCGTCATCCTGGAGACACCTAGGACAAGTGGCCCTCAAGGTCCTGGAAATCTGCAGGTGAAATGGTTAAACTCACACATTGTTAAAGACTGGCGCACTGCTCAGTCAAATGGCTTGACCAGTGATGAGTCAGAAGGGTCTGAGAGGGGGAAGGGGAGAGAGGAGAACCTAGGTGCCCCAATCTCCCACTAGTGTCATCTCACCTACTACCTCCTCTCTTTAGAGATTCAATTCAATGATGACTTAAACAATAAATGTGGGACTTTGTCTTCAAAATTTCCCAGGTATAGTATCTAGGAGACTTACATATGACAAGAGACCTCCCACTGGATAAAAATAGCAGTGGATATTTAATGAGCACCTACTGTGCAGCAGGTAAGATTCTAAGTGCTTTCTACGTATTATGACAGCAATCCTGTGAGGTGAGTTCTGTTATCAGCCCTAGTTTTCAGATGAGGAAATGGAGAACCAGAAAGGTTAAGTAAATCACCCAAGGCCACTTGGGTAGCAAAGGGCAGAGCAGGGATATGAACCCAGAAGTCTGACTATACTCAAAACCACTATGCCATACTGCATCTCGCTTGCCACTATGGTCAGTTGGCAGGGACTTCCTGAAGACCTGGGTGGAGAAGGCTCTGAAGCTGGATCTTAGCTCAGAAAAGAATGCCTTAATCAATCCAGAAAAATATCCCCATCACTGTTTGTGATGATGCCACAGCCCAGCCAGGACATAGAGCAATCGGATGGGGTGGCTCAATGTGCAAGCCCAGGACAGCCCACCAGCCAATTCTCAGTAGGCTCAGAACCTTCCAGAAACAGACCCGAATGTTAGATGGGTGTGCAAAAATGAGTAAATAATTGTGGCTTACTCAATACATCCTCAGTGTGGATTCTAATGTCAGCAGCAGATCTTGGGGAACCTCAAACACAGAAATGTATCTCCAGAGACATTCTTCCACCTTCCCAGACTCCTCCCTTCTGTGGCAACCTCTCTTTGCACCCACATCCAACATATTCCTTCTCTCCCCCTACCCTCAACCTAAGTGAGACCCTGCTCCCAGGCACCTTCTCAGGAAGGAAGGCATCTCTGTGAAATCCAGGCACTGGTCATACTTGGGGAGCCCTACCATTTCTTGAACATTTGCTCTGTGTGCTCGGGGCTGTACGAACATTCTTTCATTTAATCCTCGGAATATTGCCAATTCCAGGCTTCGCCTCACTTGACCACCCCCAGCGTTTGGTACAGCTACCCTTAAACTTTTACTTCACTTGGCTTCCCCAATCCCCCTGATCTTGTTTTCCCTCCCACCCAACCGGCTGTTCCTGTGCTAGATAGTTCCTTCTCGTCTTTCTGGCCCCTAAATGGTGGAGTGACCCAGGGCACAGGCCTGTTTCCTTCTCTAGCTACATCACCCCATATGGGATGTCATCTGGTCCCAAGGCTTTATTTTCTACTTCTATTGTCTCCTTTCCAGCTTCACCTGCTGAGTCTCAATCTCTTTATTTCCAACTTCCAGCTGAACATCTCCACTTCTGTATCAAACAGCCATGTCATATGACTAAAAACCCAACTGCTGACCTGATCTGCTTCTTCCCCACTTCAGGACACAGCAGCTCCTTTTGTGCAGTGGCTCAGCCCACAAAAAAGCAAACCTGGAGTCATCTTTGCCTTCTTCCTTTTTCATCCCACGCCCAATGCATCTGAAATCATGTCGACTCCGCCTTTAAAACAGATCCGGAATCAACCACATGCTACCATCTCCACCATCTCTCCTAACTACTCTTCCTGCTGCCACTTCTGACGATTCAGTCTATTTTCGACTCAGGAGCCAGAGTAACCCTTTTAAAATATAAATCTGATTTACCGCTGCTTGGTTCAAAACCCTCTCCTGGTTTCTGAGCTGGCTCCTGATAGATCCAAAGTTCTGACAATGGCCTAGAATATCATATGTGTCTCCCAGAAAGATCTCTGTCCCCAAATCCTACCCCTCTCCCTGCTCATCCCCCTCTAGCTACTTGGTCTCCTACCTTGGTCTTCACACTGTCCCCTTGCAGGGCTCTCTCAGTGTATTCCCGTGTTGAAGGCCAGTCCTCAGGGAGACTCTCCTTGGACACGCAATCTAAAATAGCCGGGGCAGAAACACACTCACACATATCACCAGCACTCTCTCCCATCACTCCACTTGGCTTTTCTGCAGATTGCTTACCTCACCTGACATAAGATGAATGTGTCTGCTGACTGTTGCTATTGTTTATTTTCTATCCTAGTCCAGTAGGAGTTCTGTAAAAACAGAGACGTTGTATCCACAGCATCCAGAATAGAGACTGCCATAGAGTAAGTTTTCAACAAATAATTATTGAATGAATGAATGAATGAATGAACGAACATACTGTACAGAGGAAGTAACTGAGGGTCGGAGAGTTTAAGTAATGTTCTCAAGTCCTTACAGTGGGGAAGGAGAAGAGCTGGTGTTCTAGCCCAGGTCTGTCTAACTTGGCCTCTCAGAAATCATGACACATTGGGAAAGCCTGATAAACCAAGCCCGGACCCATTAAATACAAATGCTTGCAGATATCAAATAGCACATTCGAGGCCCAAAATAGTTACTTCCTGAGAGACTTCACCAAAGACACTACCTTAACGGACCACACAGACAAGTGTCTCCAACCCGCCACTTCTGCGTCCCTTCAACATCAGAAAGTATGTCCTCACATGGTCCTTCTCTGAAATGCTTGGAATTAACCAAAGCAGACACAGCCCCTGCCCTTTGGAGGCTCCGAAATCTAGAACAAACACTGATGCACACGGGGCTGGTCTCATGAGCTGGCAACCACATGGTCTGATTTTAGAGGCTAGGAAAGCTTAGTCCAAAAATATCTACCCCTCCCAAATGCCACAGTGCCTGGAATTCCACCATTAGAGAGATATTTCTGGGAGCTTAAGCACTATCTCTGATTCTGAGTCACTCTGTTTTAGGTATATATATTTTTTAAGACAGTACATAGTTGTGTTTAGGGTTTTTTTTTTTTTACCCATTCTATGAGTTTATTTCTTTTAATAAATGAGTTGATCTCGTTTACATTTATTATTATAATACATTTGGCATAATGCTATCATTGTAAATATTTTTTTCCCTTTTTGTGCTTCACTTTTATTTTCTTGGTTTTCTTTTCCCATACAGTCTGAATTTTAGTTCTATTAGTGGTTACCTTTTCCATCTTAAATAAGACGCTTAAGTTTCTATTTTTCAATTTGCTTCAAAAATCCAATAGTATCTATTATCTCCCAACGAAGAAAGATGAGAAAATTAATGATTTTATCATTCCTCCCATTTCCCTCCCACCTCCCCTACACCCACCCTCCCAATAAACATGAAATTTTGTATTATGTTATTGGATTTTCCCTTCCTTACGGCTAAATTATTATCATTATTATTTTTAATTATTATTTGACATTTGGGGGGAGGGGGGATTCTTTATGGACTTCTTTTAATGCAATAACTCTCTGCAAGAGGCCACAGGGATCAGACAGACACCAGGATCTCTAGATGAATGAAATGTTCAAATTACTTTTATTTATGTCAGAGGGGCTCCTAGGCTGTGTGACAAGGAAGAGGGTGGGGAAAACACAAAAAGGGAAACTGGATGAGGATGGGGAAATAACACGGAAGGCAAAGTTTGTCTACTTCTCTGTTTTGCCTTTTGTCGAACATATAAAAAAAATAATAATGGAGACTAAACCTGCCCACAGGGCGGGGGCAGGCTGGTGCTCTTCTGGGGTAAAGGAGGACAGAGGTGAGCCTCCGCTGAGCACACCATCAAAGCCTGGCACCGCGGGGGTTAGCTGGGGAGGAGAAGAGCAGGGCGCTGCACTGGCCAGGGAGCTCTGCAGACCTGCTCCTTGACATCCCAGGCTTTAAGAACTCTCTTGGCTCCAGACCCTGTCCCACACCACGTCACGTCCTGTCCATACTCTGCCTCGGCCGTACCTGCCTCTCCAAGCAGAGTGGGGCCTGGACACAAAAGAATTGCCTCATGCTCATTCCAGGCTCAATTCTTTCTGAAACGGCCCTGGGTTTCTTTATCTCAACCCCTTGTGAGAACACAGGAAACCCTGCTTCCCCAATCCTGAAATATCTGCCTCAGGAAGGAAGGTATATCGTCTTTCCAGGGCCTCTGTTTTGCTTGTGAACCAGTTCGATAGCCTGCTTTGTAAATGCACTGCAAAAGCAAACCAATTCAGATCTTCCTTGGAAATGGCATGTTCGAAAGATAATGCCCAAATCCATTTAAACAACGGGGAAAATGTTAGGTCATAAAAGCAGGTACGAACTTTGCACAAACTAGACTAAACACGGTACTGGAGAGGTCTTTTGTTCTTGTCTTAGTTAGTTTGGTTCGTTGATTCGGGGGCGGGGGGGGGAGGAGGATGGGTACCAAGAATTGTTCAGGAGAAAAATCATCCATTTCTTCTTCACCATTCTTACAGAACTTAGGGAATAGTCTGTTAATTCACCTTTTATCAAGTCCGGATGAAATTCATTTCTCATGCTTTATAAAAACCTATAAACCTTCAGCTAGTTCAATATCTTCTAATCAATTTTTGTAAATAAATAGACTAAGGCAAGACATCTTACAAGTGACTATAATTGAATTAGAGAGCTACCATGCTCACTATAAAAAGATTTCAATTAAAAATATTTGTCAGAGATGGGGCGCCTGGGTGGCTCAGATGGTTAAGCGTCTGCCTTCGGCTCAGGTCATGATCCCAGGGTCCTGGGATCGAGTCCCGCATCGGGCTCCTTGCTCAGCAGGGAGCCTGCTTCTCCCTCTCCCTCTGCTTGTTCTCTCTCCGTCTCTCTCGCAAATGAATAAATAAAAATCTTTAAAAAAAAAAAAAAAAAAATATTTGTCAGAGATGAAGGGTGGGGTGGACCTGGGGATTGCGTCACGGTCCCAGAATTCTGTTTCTATAATTAATATATAATTATAGAAGTTACATAAAAATATAAATGTAATTATATAATATATATAATTATAGAAATTATATAAAAATATATATATAATGCTATATATATTTCTATATAATTCTGTTTATATAAGCACAAACAGTATTTGTGCTTGACAATGATTTCTGGGCCATCACCCTTGATTTCCAAGCTGGGCTCCAGTATTAATCACGCTCACATGAACCTCAGATGGCCTTTACTTCAGAGCCGATGACAGACCCACCTTCGGTGAATAATCATCAGTTATATATATATATATGTATATATAAGTATAAACTCTATCTTGAAGTCACTAAATTCCAAGGCAACTTCTCCCTCTGTCTGTTCCTAAGGACCATGGCCACAGATCTGAGGTGTTACTTGTATACCAAACACTGCAATGCAGCTAAAAAAAAATTAAAATTAAAAAAAAAAAAAGGACAGGCGTGCTTGGCCTCCAGCCTCTGAAAGCCATTTCTTAGGTGGTGTTTCTCAATTCAGAAAGGCTCTTCCCAGGAACAGTCCCCACGTTTTCCAGCCACCTCCCATGCCCTGCGCTCTGCTCCACCCCGGCTGCCTGGCCTGCTGCCTCCTGTTGCCCACCCAAGTGGGCCTGCCTCCAGCGTCCCCCAGCTCACACTGTGCCTCTCGAGCGGCTCCCCGAGGATGTCCGCATTGAGGAGTGTGAACAAAAAGAGCCTTTTACAGGATCTCCCAGGCGCAGCAAGAGCGAGGCAGGCTTTGAGGAACCTGCCAAGGAGGGCAAAGGCCTCGCTTTGAAAACGCTTCTCCAGTTTGCTGACTCGTGGGACTTGGCAAGCTCAGGGAACAGCGCTGCCGGGAAGAAAGCCCCTGGACCGGCCTCCCTGGCGGGCGCCCCCTGCCCTTTTCATCAGGCCCCATGTGACACCCGTGAGGGAGCTGGTGGCAGAGCCGGCTGAATGAAGACTGTTTGTCAGGGCCCCCTCCCCCGACTGCAGCCCATACGTCAGGACACACGCCTCCCGACTGCTAAATAATGGCTGGGAAAAGGCCAGCACCCCGTCACCCAGAAGGCCCGTCCATCCTGCGACTCTGGCCTTCTGATCGCTCCCCTTGGGCCCACCTGGCCGTAAGTTCCGTGTTTGTACGACATGCTGACATGCCGGAGGGGCCAGGCAAGGACGGGGAGCAGTCAGAATCGAGCAAGTGAGAAAAGGCAGTAGGAAAAATCCATCGACCACAGGAGACCCGTCTCCTTTGCGCTGGGGCAGCAGTAAGACCCCATGTTTCAGCACAAGAAGTCCTATACGGCGGCCCAGGTTAAGTTGGCTTCTGGGTCGATGGCAACTTCTATGCTGTCACTCAGTTTCTCCCTCTGTAGAACAGGCCTAGGAGACACGGGCCCATGGGAAGTGCTCCATAAAGCCCCATTGTTTAATCAGTCGACAAACTGCAATTCCAAGTTTTAAATACTTCATCCACTGACCACCAGGGATGGGTGAATGAGAGCAAGAACTCAGGGATGGCCACCTCGCCCATCTGTTTACTTTTCCTGCCTGAGTCTAACGTGGCTTCAAGGCCCTGGGCTCACAGTGGACTCACAGTGGCCACGTCTCTTCCTGTGGCAGCCAAAGGGGGCAAGGACGGACCTACCACAAAGGGCTGTTGTGAAGATGCAGACGCTCAAGAGCAAGGATCAAGGGCAAGTTCCCACACAGGAGGCAACCCAGGGCACCCCCTTGCTGAGATTTTAGGAGCAAAAAGAAAATGTGGTCACTTACAGAAGGCAGGAAGCACAAGTCAAAGCCTTTCTGTGAATCAAAAAAAGGCACACCCTCCAGGTGCAAGAGTTCCAAACATCCCCCCTGGGCAGACAAGTTCCAAACGGGGTACCTAGGTCGGCAAGACAGGTAGGACCTGGCATCCCTTTTTCCCAGACCAGGGCTATAGTGAGAGCAGCCCTGCCTGGGGGTCAGCCCCAGCCGGCCCCGCCTGTCTGGGCACCCTCGCACACCCTCCCGGGCCCAAGCTCCGTTGCTAGACAGGGAACGGTCAAGGTCGCACGGGAGCTCCTCACAGGTGCAGGAAGGAACACCAAAGCATCTTCTTAAGAAGTAAACAATGTTGCCTGATTTAGCTCTAATTTTTTTTTCTGAATGGCTTTGAAGTGGCAGTTTCTAGGGAAACCCCCAACGCCCTTTCAAGGGGGAGAGCAAGGACTCCAGCATGTTGCAGTTACGGAAGCCACGGCCAGGCCTCGAACGCGCAGGAAGCACGCCGTCAGTACTCCGACGTGCAGGCGAGCGAGCCCCGCCT
The DNA here is from genome assembly GCF_004348235.1 of Phoca vitulina. Lineage (NCBI taxonomy): Eukaryota > Metazoa > Chordata > Mammalia > Carnivora > Phocidae > Phoca > Phoca vitulina. Next base: position 61,747,526 of record NW_022589708.1, on the reverse strand, counting down.
CGCCTCTGGGAGCAGACGGTCCAGTGCCTTAGAGGGACCAACAGTAACATGTGGCAAAGGGAAGTAAAGAGGGCCCGAGAAAGTGCTGACAGGCATACAGGACTGAACAATTCATTGATTTTAGGAGAACCAAAGGAGGCTTCGCAGGGGAGTTGGCCTCTGCTGAGAGGTAGGCTTCCCAGGATGAGAACAGCCAGGTTAAGGGAAAAGCTTGTGAAGTGAGAGAGCTTGTGATGTGGCCAGAGCACAGGGTAGGTGGCTGGAAGCCAGCTGGGCCAACCCAGGAAAACTGTAAGAACAAGGAAGGGTCAGAACATTGCTGCGGTGGGGGGTGAGGGGGGAGGTAATATTCGACCTGTGTCTTAGGATAACTCTGACCAGACTGTAAAGACTAACGACACTAAAATCATCTAGAAGACTCGCAATGACCAAGGAAGGAGGCTGAGGCACGTGGCCAGGCCCGTAAGGACAGAAAGGTGAAAGCGGGGATGGGGATAGGGACAAGGTGACTCTGTTGTGGGGGTCTCTCATCAATTGGATGGGCCCGAGGTTGGCAGTGGATAGTGAGCACAGAAGTGAGAGCAGGTTTGGAAGAACAGCATGGAATTCAGTTAAGGAGAATCCCAGTGTGAGACGCTAACAACTCAGTCTTGTAGAAGCGTGTGACAATTAATGAACCAATTAGGTCATTTTAAAACTGAAAGGCAGCGGCACGTGGGTGACACAGGCAGTTAGGCGCCCGGCTCTTGGTTTCGGCTCAGGTCCTGATCTCAGGGTGGTGGGATCGAGCCCCGTGGCGGGCTCTGTGCTCAGCACGAAGTCTGCTTAAGACCCTCTCTCCCAATCTCTCCCTCTCAAATAAATACATAAATCTTTTTAATAAATATACAAATAAATAAATAAAACTGAAAGGCAAAGGGGTGCCTGGGTGACTCAGTCGGTTAAGCGTCCGACTCTTGATCTCAGCGCAGGTCTTGATCTCAGGATCAAGATCTCAGAGCACGGAGTCTACTTAAAAAAAGAAAAGAAAAATACCCTGAAAGGCAAAGAGATTGCTCGCGAACTAGGGAGCTGCATATGGGTTCCTGCCTTGTTCCCGTGGCTGTGGAAGTGACCAGGTCAGGGCAGTGGCTCTCAGGTACATCAGGATCGCCTGGGAGCACAGGGACCACGCAGGAGCCCTGACCTCGCCCCCAATTCATTGTTCAGCGGCTGGTGTCAGTACCTAGAGAGGGGAATGGATTCCACCTACTCAGTTAAAAAAATTAAAAGTCAAGGAGATTCCTTTCAACTTTTAACTTCTTTCTCATTAATTAACTAGAATATCTTCCTCTGTTCACTTTTAGCTAAATAGTCTCTTTAACTGATTAACTGAAGTTAATTCGCCTTGGCCAGCAAGAAGGTCAGAGGAATCAGCCTCAGGAGAAAGGATTTCAGATCACAAAGGCTATTTTGTCAGAGCTGAGAGTTGATGGAGAAACAGAGAAATAAAGATGTCAGGAGGGCATGGCTAGGGAGAACGGTTGGTCTGAGCACTGTGGCAAATACGGCTCAGCAGTTGTGGGTGGTCACTAGAAAATGCTGTAAGGAGCCAAAGCGGAAACTGGGGAGCCCTAGATCTTGTCCTCAAGGAAGGAGCACGCAGCAGGGAGTCCTGGGGCTCCCGGAGCACGGGCTCCCTGCCAGCCCCCTGGGCCCACCCCCAGATAAGGCCCAGGCTGTCTCAGCAGAGCGCCCCTGAAGGCTTTGCTGCTGTTAACCTTTGGCCCCACGACCTGCATGACCTGTGCAGAATCATTTCAAAGTTGACCGAGACTTGCTAAATTATCACATGAAGAAAAGACAACAAGGCACGACTGGAAAACATAGGAGAGCAAATGCAAAAACCTTGAAATCCTACCGGTCATGGAAAAGGAATATCTCAACTCAAACAAGCTTGGAATCAAAGGCCAAGTTCTACAAAACTTCAAATATCGGCATTTAGTATAAAGTGTCATTTAGAAACAAATGACAAAAGAAAAACACATGTATCTTAAAAGTTAATTAGCAAAGGGCCAGAGAAAGGGGAAAAAAAAGGAGGCTCTGTTTTCCTTTTATGTGGAACCTAGACTAAGTGTGAGCCCAACTGCCCTGTTTCTAACATCCCTGACCTCACAGGGAGGCTGACAACCATCCCAGGGGCCCCCACTCTCCTGGTTTGGGGGGGGTGAACCTCAGGTCCTGCGAACCCCCCAGTCGGCTGGTCACCTGGGTCCAGGTCTCAGGAGAATCAGGGCCTACAAAGCCAGGCTGTTGGGGCCATGAAGGTATGGGTTTGGGAGTGAGCCAGACCCCCCAGATCTGTCAGCTCCCGGGCTGCCCCTTCTTGGACAGGGTCCCAGCACAGGGCGCACAACTCCCCGGAGCTCAAAAAATGGGGCTTCAAAAACCCACTTGACGGGATTCAAATGGAAAGGAACCTAAGGTGCACAGTGTTTGGCGCCCAGGGAGCCCTCCATCAGAGTGAGCCACGACATGTGGGGCAGGCTGACCAGGGGTGATGGCCCACAGTGGGAGGCAGGCAGGCATGCCCACCCGTGCCGCCTCCCCTGGCCCACATGCAGTCCCTGTCGCATGAGGCCCCAGCCCAGGCTCCCCACGGGAGGCCGGCGCACTCAGGGCCCCGGGCAAGCTTGAGAGCCTCTGAGCAGGCACCAGAAGTCATGCAAGGAAGCCACGGCCCCGGCCACCGTGCCTCCCGCGGGCTGAGCAGGGAGGGAGGCAGGGAGCCGCTGAGAGAAGCAAGCTGCAAGGGTTTCTCAGTGCTCAGTGATGAAGAATTGTGTTCCCCAGGGGCATGCTCGACAGCACAGTTAGCGACAGCAGGGAGTCCTGGAGCCCCACTCCTGCCCACCGCTGTCCTCCTGAGCCCTCATGTCCTCCTGAGCCCTCGTAGCACCGGGCTGTTGGGCAGGAGCCTGGGCCTTCTCATCGGCCAGGGGGAGCAGGGCGTGCTAGCCTCGGCCAGGCGGGGCACCTGCCTCCTTGGGGGGGGGGGGGGCGCACAGAAAACACTGCTCCTGGCGCTGCGGCCATGCTAAGGGGATGAAATAAGACCCTTTTATTTTCAAAGATTTTGTGAGTGTCTTTGAAACTGCTCTGCTGGCTTTTTCAGCGGCTATGCAACATTCACAGGCGCATGACAGAGAGGAAAGATGCAGAGAGACCATGGAGATGCAAGTGTTTTGTTCACTGAGCCGTGTTCGCTGAGCTCCTACCAAATAGCAGCCTTTCAGTTACACTCTGTGCTTTGCCCCCCACAGCAAAGATGCCCACACGGTAGACTCTGCTGTCTTCTCCCCCCACCTCCCCCTCGGGCCCCACCTTGGAAGGAGCCTGTGAAAGCTCTTTTGTACTCAAGTACAGTTATTATAAGGTGTGGTTCCCTAGACATTGGCCTCTCTCTATTTTGACAGTATGACTTCCTGTGATATTACTGAGTCTCTCCTGTCGTCCCAGTAGCAAACGCTGATACCTGGGTGGTTTTTCTTTTTCTTTTTTTTCTTTTTTTTTTGTCTCTCAACAAAGTACTTGACATTTAATGCATCATCAAAAAGTTTCTGAGGTTTTGGGGCTAAAACTCTGAAAGTATTACTTCCTGTCCCGGCTGCAGCTCGGGTACGTGAGCAGCCCAGGGCCTCTGAAGGAGGGCTGTTGCTGTGCTGTCAGCTTCAGCAGATGGTCTCCAAGATTTCAAAACCCATCCTGCCCCCAGTGAACCCTCTCAAAGGCTGAGCAATGTGCTCCAGACCAGAAACCAAAAAGGCCACTGGTTCCTGTCCCTTAGGTCCAGGGTCCTTGAGCAAGTCACTTAATCTCTCTGCTACTCAGGAGGGTAGAATTGCAGAGTTGTGCAAAATGATCTCCAGGGAACAGTCTGGCATCCGATTCCCTGGTGAACAAGGACAGACTTGAACCGTCCTCAGGGCTATAAGGTGACCTGCAGTGGAACCACACATTTTTCCTAGAGGTAGGAAGAGGACCTTGGTCTCCCCCAAAGCCATCCTCAATGGCCTAGCACCATGGGAATCTGCTGGACCTGCTCTGTAGAAGCTGGAGTTTGCACCCAGCAAGGCAGACGAGCACTCATCATTTATGTGACTCCTTATTCCTTCTGCAGGACTTAGGGTGCCCATACTCTTAGAAGGGAGCCCGGAATTATCCTGAGTGATTGCAGAGAGGGGCAGGGAGGGAAGGCTTCCCCAAGGAACTAACCCTTGAGCTGACTCAAGATTTCAGTAGCAGTTGAGCAGCTAGACATTCCAGGCAAAGGCACCAGAAGTGCCAAGGCCACAGCCCCAAGACGGGGCACGGTGGGTAGCGCCACACGGATCAACTGGACCGGGCCACGGGGTACGTGGGCAGTGCCGGACCCCAGGCCGAGGCTTCGCCATCTGCTGAGCAGTGTGGCTCTTTCTCGCTTCCGGTTTTTAAGCGGGTGGGGGAGCACAGTAAGGCTATGTAGGTGGAGGATCAGGGCACTGGTTTTGGGGGCCATCCAGACTTCCCATTGGATCCCTGCCCTTACTGATGGTATAATCTCTGGTGAAATACTTAATCTGTCTGTGCCTCCATGGTCTCATCTGCAAAATGACATAATGCTACCCACCTCCTCGGATTGTCGTGAGGAGGATTGTGCCGAGCACAGGGGCTTGACATTCAGGTATAGCAGCTGGCTAAACCGAGAGGTGAGGTCTCGGTTTGGGCTTTCAGAATTCTTACTCTAGAGCCATCTGGGAGATGGACAGGAGGGAGTAGGACAGGCGGCAGGGGTGAATCCAATGTGTGCACACACACACGACTCGATTGTGGGGCAAACTACATACTACAGAGAAGATGTGATCTCATTTAAAGGGGAAAGAGGGGAGAAGTCTGGAAAGGGTTCACAGGGGAGGTGACGTAGGAAATGGGTCTTGTTGGAAGAAATGAAGAGAGAACAACACAGATGAGAACCAGAATCGTGGAAGTTCAAGGTGTATAGGAGCAATGAGAACAATCCAGAGCCAGTGCGTCCACACTCGGGTGGAAGGACAGGGAGGAAGGCTCTTGTGGCTCCAGACTCAGGAGGCACACGTGACATGATGAATGCGTCTGCGGGGGGGGGGGGGGGGGGGGACAGGGCTGTCATGATAAGTCGGGCCAGATCCTGTGCCGGTGAAGGCCATGCTCAGGAATGTGGAATGTATTCAGTAGGTAGCAAGGAGTGTTGCTACCTCTAATAAAGGACTAGGCTATACTCCTTTATTAGAATTACGTATTTCCTGTCCACTGATCCACAAACAAGTTTTCAAGAAAGGAGGGAGGCAGCAGTAGAAGTCTTCTGACCACCCCTGGCTCTCCCGTGTTCAAGGGAAATGAACCGAATCTATTCATGCTCCATTATAACCAAGGCAGAGTGTCCTCTCTCTCCCACGCGTGCTAACGTTAATAAGGACAGCTGACTTGGCTCAGTCTGGAGTGCTTTCACTGTCTTAACTCATTTGATCCTCATACTAGGAGCAATATTATTCTTTTCCCACTTTATGGATGAGGAAACAAGACACCGAGCCACGGCACTTAGCCAAGGTCACCCAACTAGTAATGGGCCAATGGGCAGTCCAGCACACAAGCCTGCAGAAAAAGCACCAGAGGTTTCTCTGCTAGCACAGGAAAAGATCCCAGCACATGAGTGGCCAGTGGGCTCCCAAGGGAAGTCAGATTGCCATGCGAGGACTGTTTATCACCTCCATCCTGTGGATGAGGAACAGACACTAAGAACCATTTTCCCAGTAACTGGAATGGCCAGAATATGAGCCAGGAGCAGTCCGGTTGCAAAGCCCATTTCTCCCCCTGCTGCCCAACCACGTGGCAGGCCCTTCTCCCAACACGCACTCACTTTCTACCCAAGAATAGGGAGGCCGTTTCATCAGCACCCCTGCTTCCTGACCCACACAGATGAGAAACAACCCAGAAAGTGTATGCCAGGGACAGGAGCGCCTCGCAACGGTGCGATGTTGGACATGGACATGGACAATGAATTAGTCCAACAACCCCATACTTTGTCTCCCTCCCCTTCTCCATCATAACCACCAGACCAGGAGCAAGCCTCCTCTGCTTTCAAGGGGGTGAGGGACCGAGAACAGCAACCTCTCCCCTTTGTTTCCAACTGCCTGAGCCTCTGGCAAATCCAAATTCTTCTGACAGTGGTAGGCAGATCTCATCTCTATCTAAGAAGCCCTCAGGATATTAGCTGTGGCGGCAACGTGCACCCCGGGAGGAAGCCAGACACATCCATTGAAAACCTAACTGTGTCTAGGCGACCAACTTCCCCCAGGTCCCTGGGGGACTCATTAAATGTCTATATCTTCATTTCCTCCATGGTAGAAAAGGGGTAATAATCCTGACCTACCTCACCAGAGTGCTGTAAGTAGGAATAACTAATTAACGCTAGCGAAGCACTTTAAAAGTAAAAAGCACTTTGCAATAATTAACGTGGTTTCTGCTTTCATCTCCTGCAGCCTCATGAATAGAAGCGAGGGCCCAGATAGCTACAGATGGCAAGGAGCGTGCGTGCCCAGGCAGCGGCTTTCCCGAGGAGGTACAAGGGCGGACCTGTCAGGGCCATCAAAGTGGTCTCGGGGCTCCCAGCCACTGGAGACTGTTCCAAGCTGACAATTCTCAATCCATTTGCATCCACTTAGCTTTCTAGAGACCGAGGCCTTTTTCAGTTACAGCAAACAACCATGAATGTGAAGCTCTGAGCAGGGAACGCAGGGCAAAAGGGACTGGGAAGTCTCTGGGGCTGCTGCTGACTTGTCTGGAAAAATCAAAATGAACTTTTTTCTTCAAAGGCTTTGCTTTTATTCATCATCATTATAAAAACAGTCAAGTCCTTGAGGTCTACAGCTGCAGAGAGAGCATACAGAATGGGCTTTCTGCGAAACACTCACACACACACACACACACACAACAGTGCTCCAACATTTCTTGTGAGCAACGGGCAACGGGGAATTCTGGCTTTCGAGTACAGTCTTCACCTCCATTGGGCAAATTTTGCCAAACAGGGTGTGTCTGCCCTCCCACAAAAGGCACCTCCTTTATGAGAATGTTCGTATCTAGGGAGGGGCCTTCCCTAAGGGAGAAGTTTCTTTAATAACTGTGCAAAGGGCTGGCCCCTGGAGGATTGTACCCCTTCTGCGAGCTGTCGCTATCACAAAGATGTCATCAGCACATCACGGAGCTTATTACGGACGGGGCTGGATGTCGCTAACCTGCTTTATTCGTGTAACAGCTCAGGGCCTATATGGTCAAAGGGCATCTGTGGGCTGGGCTGGGAATCACCATGCCTAGCAGTGTTCCTTAGGAAAATAAGTCCTGATCTCCAAGAAGCTGCCTTGGGATCCGAATGCAAGCCATTTGTAAGAAGGAAACTGCCCTGAAATATTAGACACCGTTTTCCCATTATTTCAGAGGTGAGGAATGTGGTTATCTTGAATTTCCTCTGGATAGACGGTGTTCCTTTTCTCCTTCTCCCCTGCTTCCTCTTTTCCTTCCTCCACGCCATTTTATTAGCTGATAAACCATTGGTGGGTCACATGGGCGTCCCAGAAGGAAGTTAGGGATAAGCTCTACCAGAAAGGGGCCGAGAGCAGATGACAGGCACCATGGTCCTGACCCGGGCACAGGGTGACACGGAGAGGGGAAAGGCTAAGCCTCAGGGCAACCTGGCGTAAGCTCCCCCCCAAGTCAAGGGCTTAAGAGAGAGACGCAAGGAGATAGAGAAAACCTTGAGGGGCCCTTCTGATAAGAAAGACATAAGCAGTCCTTGGAGGCCAGACTGTTGCAGAGACAGAGACTGGAAAGGACAATGAATTAGTCCAACAGTGCACGAGATGAGTGGACAGTAAAATTAAAATTACCTGATAGGGCGCCTGGGTGGCTCAGTCGGTTGAGCGTCTGCCTTCGGCTCAGGTCATGAACCCAGGGTCCTGGGATGGAGCCCCGCATTGGGCTCCCTGCTCAGCGGGGAGCCTGTTTCTCCCTCTGCCTCTGCTGCCCTCCCTGCCCTCCCCTGTCCCCCGCTCATGCTTGCTCTCTCTCTCTCTCTCACAAAAATAAATAAAATCTAAATTAATAAAATAAAATAAAATTACCTGGTGGTTTTGGATTGGCTTGAGCGAGAGTAGAAAGTAGTGTATACCAAAGGCGTAAAAAATGTGCTTGACAGTAAAGATGAAAAGGCCACCCCCTTCTACAGGGGAGGGGAAGTTCCTTCCCTGAGAGCCGTGTGATGTACCTCAAGACTCCCTCACCCTGCATGCCGGTCCCAAGGGAGGGCTCCCAGACAGTAGCTCTGGGGGAAGGTGGCATTCAGGCAGGGACCTCTCAAGTCTGGGCGCCCTGGCCACGTCCTGAAGCTCCCTGCAGGGACCCCTCACGAAGCTGTCCCTCCAAACATGGTGAAGGCCAGAACAGAGAGAGAGGCAGCAGAAGACGCCTGCCTTCCACCCTGATTAGTTGTGTGCAGGGGTGAGGCTGGAGACCACCCCTCAATCTCAACAGCAGAGGCGCCAGCCAGCCCGAGTGCATGCAGCTATGGACAACAGGCCAGACTGTCCCCGGGCACGTCGGCTAAAGATCAGCTCTCTTGGTCAGCCTTCACAGAAGCACAAGTCAAGTTTTCTTCTTTGAAAGAACATTTTAAGATTAAAACAACAAAACACGTAAGTGAATGTAAATGACGCCTTATTATATAGGCTTTGCATCAGATCATTATTACAGTCTTGCATGGGACGGGCTTCCCAGGGGTGAACTGCGCGGCCACAAAGGACTCCGCACCAAAGGCCCCCATGCTTGGTTTTGTGCTCTGCCATCATCACCTTGACATTCTTAGTCATTTTTGAACAAATAGCTCCACGTTTTCATTTTGCACTGGAGCCCGAGAACTAGGTAGCCAGTCCCCGTCCAGTGAGGTAAGAAAAACACCGATATTACCAACATGCCCCTTTTACAGATGAGAAGACTGAGGGTTAGGCAGGTCAAATGGCTCCTCTAACATCACTCCATTAGTAGGCAGCTCACTGCAGCTCCCAGGCATTCTACCTCCCAAACCGGTATTTGCTCTGATTCCTCAATGCAATGTGCACATTGCTGAGCACCTGCCCAGCTCACGATGAAAACCTTCCATAACTGCCCCCCACCTTCCATGCTGACCCCTCAGCCCTATCTACACAGCTCGAGATCACCATCCCCAGCCATAGCTGATGCCCAAGCTGGACCAGGCTGGGCCCATCGGATTGTCTCTCCCAGGAATCTGGAATTGGCACCCAGAGGGACAGAAGATGGGGGTCAGCAAAAGGGGGAATCGGAGCAATACTTGGCACAGAGGACTGGCAGGCCCAGGCACGGAAAGGTCACAGGAAACAACGTGCACCTTCCACTCTTTCCTGTCCGCACCCCTAGAGTGCAAATTCCCAGAGAGACACGGTCTAGAGCAAGGGCTCAGGTGTTACCATATGGCCCGGTGATAGTCATCTGGGAACCTTGGGAAAAAGTGCCTCATGTGACCTTACCAATGGCTGAAAGCCTGCCACACCTGCTGGCCGTAGGAGTGACCTGAGGACGGCAAATAGTGCCTGGCAACATTTCTTATTCATGCTGCTACTCGTGCTTCATATAGAAAAATGTATACAGCATTTACGATGTACCAGGTACTGTTCCGCGTGTTTTACAGATAATCAATGCATTGAATCCTCCTCCCAACCCTGTGAACTAGGTATTATTATCATCATCCCCATTTTACAGGCAAAGAGAGGTTATGTAACTTGCCTGAACTCACACAGCTGGTATGTGGGTTTGAACCAGGATTTGAACCACACGGTGTGGCTGCAGAGTCTAGGTTCTTAACCCTCGAACAAAGCTGCCTCTCAGAAGTGTCATTCTGGCCAGTCTGAGAGAAGCAAGGCAACGTGCAGTTGCTATTTTTAAGTTCCATTTTACCTTTTCAAGAGGCAGTCTCACAAAAGTCTTGGCTAACTGGAAACGTTGAGGGATTTGAGCAGTCAAAATGGACATCGCCCAGACTACACACCGTGAGTGAATGAATACTCAGACCCTCAGATTCCCCCTCAGCTCCTGTTCTCTCTCTCTCTCTCCCTGTCTCTCTGAGACACACACACACACACACACACACACACACACACACACACACATCCCAGTAGGTTCTTTTGCCCACTTTCCGAGCACACAATAAATTAGAAGGAAATGAAAGTCTACAGCAAGCCGGCAAGCTGACAGTATAAGAAAACATTACCATGAGCCCAGCAGTAAAAGAGACATGAAACATCCTAAAAGCAATCATAAACCTTATAAAGAATGGCAGCTCCACTTTATGTCAGAACATTCAAACAGCCCTAAACATTTTGACCCTCCATCCCAACCCCGTACACAAACAAATACTGTTTTCTCAGTGTGTAAGCCATTTTCAGTGGAGTTATCTATGATTTGCACATGAAGGCATCCTGCTTCCAGGAACAATTGAGATGATTTTGCTATATTCGGTATATTATGCTTAAGAAGGCAGAGGAGTATGTAATATATTTTAATATACTTTTTAAAGACAACTAAAATGGTTACTTTTTTTTTTTTTTTGGATAGCTTAAGTAGGTAGACCAGGGAGCAGAAATTTTTATTTCTTTGTTGTTTTGGTTGGTTGGTTGGTTAGTCTGGGGGCAGATGCTTGTCATTTTGGGTCTGGACTGTATGGCAACATTTTTTTTCTCTCATCGCCCTTTAAAATGTCATGTGCTCTATAATTCTCCATGTTTCCCACCATTCCTTTTTCCAAATGAATTTTTATTTGAAGATAATTGTAGGTTCACATGCGATTGTATGAAACAGTGCAGAGAGATCCCATGTTCCTTTTCCCCAGTCTCCCCCAAAGGTAACATCCTGCCAAACTCTAGTACCACAACACTACCAGGATATTGACATTGATGGAAACAAGACAATGACAGTTGAGTCACCACGAGTATCCTTCATGAACGCTACCCACAGCCCATCACCACCCCACCCCTGACCTCTTGGTAAACTCTCATCTGTTCTCCATTCCTATAATTTTGTCATTAGTAGTGGTCCATGGTATGGAAGGACCACAGTTACTGAAGGACATATCCACCATTCTTTTTTCTTTTAAACACAGACTTTTTCCTCATTTACATGACCTGCCTTCACCCTGTGGGCATCTGAACTTGTGACCCCTGGGGTAGAGTCTCACCGGAGATCTCGAAAACTCAGATATCGGGAATGACTAACTTCCTCTCAGCTCTGTCTGTCCAATCTGTGGATTCTACAGGTCCACAGTTTTGATCCTGGGAAGAAAAGATTCCCCAACACAGAGCTGGTTCTCATCTCTTACTACTAGCTGGTATGTGCTCAGGAAACGCAACACTGGAACCAATATAACCAGGACAGTGGTTATGAACCAAAACAATCATCCTATAAAACTGAAAGACAAATATGGACTTCTTTAGCAATCACCCCTGCTTTGTTTTTTGCCTTCTGGTAGCTCCTTTAATGAGCACAGATAAGAAGGGTTAAATCCATTCAGAACTCTGAAATTCCTTATCTTGTACTCTCCCACCTTTCACTGAGCCACTGCTGTTTAGAATGTTCCTGTACTAAGTACTTCACTCTTTCTCAGTTAATTTCCACTTTTTCATTTGCCTAACTTCTGTAACATATCTTTGTTTTTAAATATCTCATTCTTATATGATAAAAATTCTACTAGCTCTGAGATACTTAACAACTCAAAGTGTCTCATACTATATTTTATTCAAGAAATGTTTTTTGAGCACCAATTCTACGTCAGGGCTATATTTAATGATTATATATGCCCTTTTCTCATAAAATAAATTATTTAAGCCACTAACAGTTGAATTAGGGTCCTCCAAAAATGTCAGGTCTTCCCCCAGCATCTTATTCATAGCAAATGCTTTAAAATGTTCTTAACTTAATTGACTTGCTAGGATATCTTTCAGAAATTGGAATATGTGTAGTGTGGATCAGTCCACTAATCTACTAGCAGCAATAGCCTTCTCTTTCTTTCATGATATACTTTCCTTTTATTCTTTACACTTCTTTCCTTGAATTCTGAACCCTGGACTATTGCCAATACCACCCTAACCCAACACCATCAGTGTTGCTCACTCGTCATTCCTTATCACCCACTGAGGACGTTTCTGTGCACTGAGCACTAGGAATGACAGCAAGAACAGCCATTTCATTTGTCCCCACAACATAAGTATGGTAAGTCTGATGCAAGGTGAGCATGACAGCAAGGTAAGTATGACTTCCTGTGTCACAGATGAGGCACCGGATGTGACTTTCTCAAAATCTCTGAGTTGATAAGTAACAGAGCAGGATTCAAACTCTGGCCTGTCTGATGTCAAAGTCCATTCTCTTAGGACTTGGTCAGACCACTTTCCAGCCTCAAAGCCCCAGAGAAGACCTTCATCCACCTCACTGATAAGACAAATTCTTACCACTGATTTTCCTAGAAGAGAAGAACCCAGTTTGGCTCCATCCTGTCTCCATTCACTAGGTTTCATTTCTTTCATGCTGCAGATCAGGTTCCTAGGAAACAGACTTCAGACAGACACTTGGGTCCAGGAGGATTCATAAGGAGTGCTCAGTGGATCAAGACCTGTGGGGAAGTAAAGGAAGTGGGACTGGGTGAAAGGAAACATTGAATTTCAGTGTCATCAAAATCCAAGCCTCAGCTTACACTTGGGGAGGTCAGAAATGTCCCAAATGGAGTCAAGGGGGCCATGCCCACAGCAATCAATCATTGGGTGCAGACTGTCCCAGGAGGTGGGCATGAACTTGGCCCTGGCAAATCCCAGAGAGGGACTCAGTGGAGAGCTATCAGCCACCATCACTCATGGCGGCTGGGGTAAAGACAGCTATCTGAGCAGCTGCCCTGGCATCTTTACACATAACTCCTTCTCTAATCTCCTTTTCAAACCTCTCACATCTCTTAGTAGATTCCTGGATTGGGTCTGAGGGGAAAGCCCAGCCAGTTTTGTGCATTTTTCCTATACTCTTCTTTCAGAGACCCCAGTATTATTTTTTAATTTATTCTTTCCTTTTTCCCAATGAAGGTGACAAACTATCTCCACTGCCTGCCTGGGCTCACCTGAGCACAAATTCAGGGGACAGCTTCCTTGGTTCTTCAGTGCCCCCCTCTGCAAGGGTGGTCCCAGGTGTCCAGTCCTGCTGCTGGAGCTCTGGGAATAGACTGTCTTAGTTGGCCTCAGCTACCTTTTCCTGAAGCTTTCCATTCCAGCCTTCCACTCCATCCATCCCCAGCATTCGGCTCACCTGGGCTCCACCCCGGCCTCTGACCAAGTTCTCCTATCTGCCCCAATCTTGCCCTCTTAGATGCACCCTGCTCGTCTCCCACTGCCCGAGTGATCTTTCTGGATGCAAACCTACCACGTGACTGCTCTGTCCGTTGTTTCCAGGTTATGTGCTAAGTTCTGGACTCTCACATTCCATTCCACCTGATCCAGCCAACCTCCTCAGTTTCATTTTGTTTTTTCAAAAAAGATTTATGTATTTATTTATTTATTTATTTGAGACAGAGAGTATGAGCAGGGGGAGGGGCAGAGGGAGAGGGAAAGAGAGAATCTCAAGCAACTTGCCGCCGAGCATGGAACCTGATGTGGGGCTTGATCTCACAACCCAAGATCATGACCTGAGCCAAATCAACAGTCAGAGGCTCAACCCATGGAACCACCCAGGTGGCCCTCCTCAGTTTCATTTGACAGCTCCTCTCCCCCATCACCCCTACTACACACACACACACACACACACACACACACACACACACATTCTAGCAATACTTAACTATCTGTGGTTTTTCCACATCCACCACATTATTCCTATCTCCATGCCTTTGTGCTCACTGTTCCTTCTGCCTGGAATTCTTCCTATTCCAGGTTAATTCCTTCAAGACCCAACTAAGGTGTTTTCTCCTCCAGGAAGACTTCCCCACCACCAAGAGCTGGGCTACAGCGCCTGCCCTGCCCCTCAGCCTTACTCCACGTCCTCAGAAGTTATCTGCCATCACCGGCCTGTGAGACCCAGTGAACAGGTCAGAAGCTCTCCTTTCCTATGCCTGGTGCAGAGTAGGAATTCAAGATAATCCTGTCAAGTTGAATAGATTAAACCCCCTCCTCAGCATCTACACCACATATTTCCTTCATCTCCTACAACTCCTTGCTCTTCAAAAAACTGCCTGTCCCAAATGTACTCCTTTTCTTTATTTTTGCAAGGTGATTATCAAGCATAGGTTGTGCTCCACATTAAGCAAACTGGTGTTAGGAAAAATCTGTATTGTACAAGAAAATTTGGGATGATTATTTGTCTTTATAAAAGGCTGCTAGCCTAGGTTTCTTTAACTACGAAGCTCCAAGTCTCTGCACAAAAGAGCATATGAATGACAGAATGCTGATCATCAAACTGTGAATGATGATTACCTCGGGATTCTTTTACTTCCTTCTTTATTTTTTTGAGGGGGGGTTATTTATTCATTTGAGAGAGAGAGAGAGAGGGAGGGCGGGAGAGCATGGAGGGAGGGGCAGAGGGAGAGGGAGAGAGAAAATCTCAAGCAAACTCCCTGCTGAGTGTGGAGCCCCACGCGGGGCTTGATCCCATGACCCTGAGATCATGACCTGAGTGAAACCAATAGTCAGACCCTTAACCCAGGCTCCCCTACTTTCTTCTTCATATTTATATATATATAGTTTGAATTTTACATATATGATCATGCCTTATTACTGAAGAATCAGAAAGAAAACAGAAATCCATGCTCATTGTGGAAGAAATAAGGAAAAAATAGTAAGCTTCTAGGTGATTTTTTTTTCTCTTTTAAAGAGATAAAAAGGTAGAGTTATGAAAAAACAAACAAAACACTGTTGTAAGTGCCTTAATCTCCAGGCTTACTAGCAAGAATAAATTGTACATTTGTAGGACTTTATGCCAAATGCATTTTGAATCATTCAGTTTGAAAACTGTTTCTTTCTCTATAACTTCTGGGGGGTCCATGTTTTAGAAACGGAGTTTGATATCAGGGTACTATTATGACATTAAAGAGGCAGACCACAGACCGTGGAGCAAGTTCACAGTCAAGGAGCCTCAAATCCCAATCCGCACCCTAAACTAACTCTTGGCAAATCAATCAAGCTCTCTGAGCCTCCACTGCTTCAAGTGTAAAATGGGATAACCTGTGCAACATCCACTTCACAGGTTTCCAATAAAAAGAAGAAAACCAGACAATATATGTACACTTGCTTTAGAAAGTAAGAGTGAAGACACCATGTTAGCACCAAGTGTTAGAAGGGTGATGATGAATAATAATATTCAAGTAGCGGCCATATCCCATCCTTTGGAGTCCCTGCCCTGTTCATCTTGAGGAGAGCCACTTCAGTGAGGGTCTCCTTCTCCCTTCTGAGATTCTCTTTGAGGGCTATTTTCCAATATCCCCAGGACCAACTCCCAGGCACATGCTTTTTGCCCAACCCTCCCTGAAATATTAACCCCCAGGACAACACTGAGTATTTGCAATGATGGGCAGTTATCATAAGCTGAAAGGGAGTCCTGAAACCACATACTCTTGCCTAAGCATGTCCATGTTTTCCTTTGTCCTTTTTCATACTCTTTTTTTAGGGAAGAGTGTCTCACAGATTAATTTAATGAAGCATTTGCTTGCCCAATCTGGAGAATCTTTTTCTCAGCAAGTTTTAGGGCAGAAAGAGCCATATAACTCATTGGTTTACGTCATCCAATAGAGAAACTAAAATCACTGCTGCCTACATTACAGGTGGGAGGCAAACTGATCTCCATTAGCTTGTTGCATGATAAATGGTCAAGTACCTTGGATTCAATCACACAGTCTGTGAGTGAAGTTGCTCAGGCCAGAACTAAAGTCTCCACACCAGAACTGCTTGACTCATTAGACAGTATTCTTTTTTTTTTCCCAGTAGCTAAAAGAAGGGGAAAAAAGAAAAACAAAAAACAACTGTCTGTTAATGACAAAGTAAGCACCATCTTTAAGCTACTCCCCAGGACCTGATAGCAAATACCCCATTAAAAGAAGACTGGATTCCCAATTTGGCTTTCTTGTCTTTTCTTTTTTAATCTCCGAGTTACATCCTCTAAAGCAACAATAGCATCTTTGTTTAGGGGGGGAAAATTGAGTTTATTTATATGGGTTGATAACTATCTGGTGAGGCTAGGAGCAGAGGGTAGTCAAAGTTCATTAGTATCATGAAATCAGGAGATCAGAACGATTGAGAGCTTAGGCTTTGGAGCCTGAAACATTTGGGTCCCTTTCCCAGCAAGGCCACCATGCACCGTGTGAACACAGGCCAGTTACTTATCCTCCCACTGTCTCACGCTCCTCACCTATGCAATGGAGCCAAGGATACCTGACTCGCCGAGTGCCGATGATTAAATGAGCTAATGAATGCAGAGTGCGAAGTGGAGAGTCTGGTGCATGTCTGAGAGACCAAAGAGGTTATTTATCAAATGTGACAACAAATTTAAACACGTTCCGGAAATGCCTGTCACTACTGTCACCTTTCTGAACCACAACGCAAAGTGTGTAACATAAGTATTAACTTCTCACCATAGAAATAATCCAACTAACTCGCTTAAAAAGCAGGTAAGAGCAAAGAAGGGTCCATCTGCCTGAGTATTTGTTAGCTGGGTGCTCTGTGCTCACGTTGGTTGTTTCGTAGGGGCCGGCCCACAATCCCACTGCATAAGAGGCTTAAAACCATAGTAGACTTACTCCCGCTACTTTAATTTCGAAGTTCATATTGTTGTTTTTATCATAAAGGCGCTGCTACAGCCCCATGGTAGTCCCTGTCACATCAACTGTAACTTCCTACGGAACTTTTATTCGCTTATCTGGTCCTTTGTTTTAGGACATTCTCCCTTTCTCTCCAAACATGGGAGTCACATCAGCTAGTCTTGTTGTGTTGACCACCCTACAGAACGGCCCGTACCTCGTAACGTAAGAATGTTCTGCCCTAGTGGTACAAGCCATTAAAGTTTAAAGCACAGACTAGCATTCATGTTTCTAGCTCTGGAAGAAGATAAAGCACTGACTTCATGGCCATTTGTTTCAGAATTTACTCACATTACAGCCCTAAAAACATTCCACTGTTTTGGCCCAACTGGCTTTCTTGAGGGAGGTGTATACGCTTTTTCAGCAGAACCACTGTGCAAATTCTCAGGGTTAACCGAAGTACACTCTGGCTCTGGCAAGATTCCCAACAGCTGGTGCTACGGTCCCCAGATTAAGGGCAGTTACTGTATCAGTCATCTTCACCATCCATGCGGCAGTGAACCGATTTGGAAGGAGCCCCTGGAGGGCTTCGTACTTAATAGATAGTTACAAGATTAGTAACAGAGAGTCGTAACCTTTCCTGAATGCTCCAAGTACTTCTACTCATCCAGAGACCCATGAGGCAGCCGACCTCGACGTGCTGAAAAGCAGAGTGAAGGGATAATAGATTTGTTATGAGACAGAAGGTCTTGGAGCTCACAATTAACTTACTCCAAACATCCATCTTTGTTCCCCGTCCAAAATTCATTCACATAACTCAGCCAGCACCAGCTTCCGAAGAATTAACGAGTAGCTGCCAGTCCCTGCTAGGTCATTCTTTGTCAGAACATAATTCCGTAAACCCCCCCTATTAAATTTACAAAACCCGAGGGGGAGGGACGTATCTTCTGTGCCTTTATGTTTCAGTTCCTCGCACAAAGGACTGGCAGAGAGCAAGCTCACCATAGATATTTGTGCAGTGAGTCGCGTAAAGGTAAGCATCATACCCCAGGGCTTTGTTTTCCGAGGAATCCCCGGGCTTTTGAGGAATGACCTTATAGCTCAGTCACACTATGACTAGACATGAATATTCAGCCTCACAAACACACACCCCCTTCCCTCACCCCGGACCCTATTGTTTCCCTAAGCCAGAAGTCAAGTACTAGGATGCAGGTTGTCTGGAATGCACCTCCCTGGAATTCCCAGCAAATGTTGATTCAATGAGTAACAGTCAGACATTGGTTACCACTGTCTATCATCAGATAATATCCTTTTCCTCCCACTAGCCAACTGGATTTTGAACCTGAAATACCCTTAGAAGGATATTTTCACTTTAGTTCGTAATCTGGCTGCAGGGTCAGCCGGGCAGGCAGGCAGGCAGGATGCAAGGGTCACCACACATTCCTCCTGGCTTTGGGAGGCAAAGTACAGGCCTCTCATCATCAGGAACTTGCCAGCCAGCATCCACCCCTCACAACAACATCCATCTCTCTAAAGGCCTTACTCACCAGCCAACTTCCTCTTAAGCCTATTATTGTGAGGTAGTCGGCTCTCCTTTGTTCCTGTGGGGTGGCCTAAGTGGGTGGCTATTTTCTACGTGTCACAAAAAAGTGCTTCATTTTCTATGCTCTGGCATCTAGCTATATGACCTGGTGGGCCACGCTCTCCTCAGGGTGCTTTACGAATTTCTTTCCTGAATGTGCTTTCCAAATACTGTTCCCCAGTTTGGGGCAGCAGCTGCAGAGTTCATGTCAAAACTGTTCCAATATTGAAAGTGTCCCCTTGCTCTCCATGGACTCCTCACCCTTGGAGTGGGCAGAACGGGAAGAAAGCTAGAGCTGGGTCCTCTGGAGCAAGGGCCCAGAGCAGAAGCCCATCTTGCTGGGGTCTGGGGCAACATCGGATTCATTCCTCTTCTTTAATTAGATTGCTAAGAATCCAAGAGTGTATCCATTGCTTCTTTTCGACGATTTTTATCTTCCTAATGTATTGTTGTTTTTATCATAATTTGAAATTTTTTGTTACCATTGGATATGCTGCATCATCAAGTATATACTGGATAGAACTATTTTGATGAGGGATTGATAAGACTTGAATCCTCAGCTTAAAATTTTACATATCTGATCATTGGAATAGTTTGTCATAAAATAACTTCTGGTTCCTTCCCTTTCAAATCTTGATTATCTCCTTTTACCCACATAAGTCTAGTGTCAGGTGCCTTAGAGCTTATTCACATCGAATATCAGCTCAGTCATGGTGCTGGTTGAGTCAGTACAAGGCATTGGCAGTCTGTCTGTAACCCAGTCCTAACTAAAAGTGGCTAGAAATATTTAGCTGTATACAGAAGTGACTGGGAACCTTGTAAGTAAATCTCTCTAACCTGAACTAAATGTTTGCCTAACTCCACTTCCCTTAGTCTGATCCCCAAAATGCCTGCAGCCACCAATTCAACAAGTATAATGGAGAGGAAGTCATACTGGAAAGAGGCAGAGGTCTTAGCCAACTATAGTTAATTTATCTTAGGTGTACAAATTTTACAAAAACATATGACCATATGAATGAACACTTGCCTAGGGCCATCACACAGATGTGAAAGTAAAGGGTTCTGAAGCTGAGGCTTGATTATCTTTATGTAAATCCACGCTGGCACCAACGAATCACAGCAGATGATGGGCATGAACAACCAACTCCATCATCTGGCACACACCGGCTGAATGAGCATCCCTGAATGCTCACTACTGACATTCATAAATATCTATAAATGATAAATGCCCATAAAGACTAGGTTCTCGTTCAAACTTGTTAAAAGCTCTGTTTTGCCATCCCTTTCTTGTGTTAAACAGTTCATCTTTGCCTTTAAACTCTCATTTTCTGTATTCTTAATCTTTCTTTTTTTATGATACTCTAGCTTGATCTGATTATAGTAGATGTTTAAAACTATGTGTTGTATTAAAGGGCTTTATAAAAATAGGCTCACAGGACAACCTGTCTCCAAAAGAGGACATAAGAATAGCTTGAAGTAAAAGGCAAAACATGTAGATCAGGCAAAGAAAGGTATTAAGCAAGGAATGGACGACCCCAGCCAACCAAGTTATGGAAAGTCCTAGGAAGCATTTACCAATCCATTTCCCACCCACAGATTGGGTCAGGAGCCAGACATAAGTGACAGTTTATTGGGTTTTTCCTCTGCTGGAATGTACGTGTGTCAAGAGCAGGGTCTGTACTCTTCATCTTATGTGTTCAGCCTGGTACAAGAAGCTCCATCACTGGTGGATGGACACACAATCAGCATGGGAAATTGTCCTTCTTTGTTGGTGGTCAGGAGCCATTGGAAACTTTGGCAACTGTGATTCTGGCAAAGGTGAGGCAGAGGAAATCAGATCAGAGAAATTCTGGAAGAGTATTGTTTGTCAAGGAAACTCATTGTGGATGCATGCTGCAGGATGTAGGGAGAGGGAGGAAGGGAAGTGCAGCTGTAAGCAGAACCAAACATCTGGGTTTTATTTTATAAAAGAAAGTATCCAAAAAGAGGGGCTAGAACCCAAAGTAGGGAAGGGAGCTGAGAGGCAGGAGGTAGGAAAGGGAGGTGTCAAGATGAGGGGGACAAAGGGCACCCATAAAGGCAGTGACTGAAGGGGTTTGTAGGAGATAGGGTCCCGCATCATTTCACATGAGCCTCTGGGCCCCTCATAGGAAAACGCTTACCTCACAGGCCACAACACCAGCACAAGTGAATGAGTTTCTTGATGAGAAGGAGTGACATCACGAGAGACACTCTCCCACCTTCCCCTGGAAGGGGAAGTGAAGGTTGTCAGAGGCACAAGGTGATGGGAGAGAAAGCAACACCTAGCACTTACAAATGCAACGATGGGATTGGAATACTCAATGAGGCACTGATGGGTCACAAGAGGCATTCTGGCTCAGCCAAATTAACTAACACAACACAGTTTCTTTTGGTCTTGCCTCTAATCACCAATCATGCATTATTTTCTTCAGTGTTCTCCAGGATGGCCATCCTCCCATTTCCATCGAGGTTTCCTAAACTCGACATAATTATCGAATGGGTTAGAACCATGGTGAGGAGCAGTGAGGGAAGACACAACCTAATTTACTCCATTTTGAATTTATACTTTACTCGCATCTGATCTTTTCCTGCCCTTCTACTCCAAAGTTCACAAGAGTCCTTCCTTAGATGGGTGCATATTTTACCTAAGTGAAAACTCTGTGGTTATAACCTTTTAATTTCATCTTAATTAACTGCATTCCCTTCCCTGATGGGCTAGGACTATTTCGAGTTTTAATGTAACTCTCCAAGGTGCCAACTTTCCCACCTAACACAGTGTCACATGCAGATTGAATGTCCACACTAAACAGTTATTCAGGTACAAGAACCAGAAAGAAGGATCCTCGTATCCTCTTAAATTAGCTCTTTCCACTTTTTTCTTTATGCCCATTTGATTCTTTGACCTCAACACAAAGTGAACACAAATCTAGAAAGAGTGAGAGAGAAAGAGAAGTTCATTCTGGAAGCAAAAGACAGAGCCTTTTCTGTTTCATTAGCTGACACTGAATCCTGAAATGCCATTGCCGTGTTGCCTGGCAACCTAGGAAATATTGTTCTGATTAAACAAAAACTATCTGGAGTAAATTCACAATGTAATGGCTGACAAGTATTATATCATTCTGCATTCCACCATTAATGCATTAGGAGCAGACACTTTGGGACAGTTCACCCTCAAGAAAACAAAAACAAATATACTGACATCACCAAGAGGTAGTCTGAGGACCAGGGAAAAAAGTCTGGGCAAGTCTCATAACCTTTGGGGGACTCAGTTTTTTTCATCTGCAAAAAGAACAAGTGGAATTAATAGACTCTGACATTTCATGATTCAAAAGAAACAGTAAAAATGGAGAGCACAGTACCAGTCACCTTCTTGAACTGCAGCATTTATTATACTTGTGTAGGCCATGAACAATGATACACGGGATTACAGGGTGAAAATCATCCATCTTACTTTAAATAAAATCTGCAGTGAGGATTTGTTGGTTTCCTGTAGACTACCGATGCCCTTATTATTATAAGAAACTCTTTAATTTAGAAAGGCACATGCTCAGCATATGAAGACTGCTCATCTCATTAAGACAAAAATACCTGCTAGAAATTTCTTTAAGACTATTACAGTGAGCAACCCCAGAGTCAAGGAGCCCTGGCAAAGTTAAAGCAACTTGTCTATGGAAATCACAAATGAATCAATTATAAAGCTATTCAACAAGAGAGGCTGCAGTTGAAAACGGAAAACTGCAGCAACAAAGCTTTGCAGAGCATAACATGGCAGGTAAAAAGCAAAGACTCTGGGCTCAAGTTCTAGCCCTGCCACTTACCGGTTGGGCTGCTATTTAAACTCTCCACAGCTCAGTTTATCCATCCATGTATAGGTATAAAGGTAGTACATACCCCTCTTATGGTTACTGTAGGAACAAAATGAGTCAGCAATGTGCTTAGTATAGTGGCTGGCATGTAGTTAGCTGCCATTGTTATTTCTGGCAGGAGCCAGTGATTGTTCATCAGAGTGCCGGAGCCAGATGGGCCTGGATTCAGAGCCCAGCTCCACTGATTATTAGAAATGGCCCTTTGGACAAGCTTCTTAACTTCTTAAGCCTCAACTGCTTCACCTATGAAATAGGATTAATCATAATCCACCTCACTGAGCTTTTGTGAGGACTATGTGACAGAATGCCTGTGACAGGTACAGCACAACGTAGCTACCTACCATGAATCACTACAGTAGGGGATTCGTCGAGAAATTTCTCTTCAGTTTCTTTACCTTCTCGTTGTTTTTTTTCCATGACACAAAAAATAACAATGTTCAGTAGTCCCCTCTTCTCCATGATTTCACTTTCTGCACTTTCTGTTACCCATGGTCAACTGAGGTCAAAAAACAGATGATCCCCATTCTGACTTATTGCCACACCTATCTCCTCACTTCATCTCATCACAGAGGCATTTTATCATCTCATATCATCACAAGAAGAATAAGGATATTTTGAAAGAGACCACACATTCACATTGTTTTTATTACATTATATTGTTATAATTGTTCTATTTTATTACTGTTGTTAATCTCTTACTGAGTCTAATTTATAAGTTAAACTTTATCCTAGGGGGGTGTGTGTGTGTGTGTGTATATATATATATGAAATATATATATATGAAAAAACATAGTCTATATAGGGTTTGGTACTATCTGTGGTTTCAGGCATCCACTGTGGGTCTTGGAACATGTCCCCCATGAATAAGGGGGAACTACTGTATGCTAAGACAATTTGAAAAGGAAAAAACTCAACAAATGGATGCATGGAAAATTGGATATCTACATGTTAAAAAAAAAAAAAAAAGAATGGTGGATCCCTTCCTCACACCATATACAGAAATTAACTTAAAATGGATCAAAGACCTAAATGTAAGAACAAAACTATAAAAGTTTTAGGAAAAAACATAGGTATAAATCTTCATGACCTTGGTTTCTTAGCCATGACACAAAAAGCACAAGCAATAACAATAAAAAATAAACTGGATATCATCAAAATCAACAACTTTTGCCCTTGAACTGATGCCATCAAGGAGGTGAAAAAAACAACCCCAGATGGGAGAAAATCATTGCAACTCATACATCTGGCAAGGCATTTGTATCCAGAATACATAAAGAACTTCTATAATTCAATAATAAAAAGACAAATAACCTAATTAATAGATAAGCAAAGGCTCTGAATAGACATTTCTCCAGAGGAGATATACAAAAGGTCAATGAACACATGACAAGATGCTCCACATGAGTAGCCATCAGGGAAATGCAAATCAAAACCACAATGAGATATCATTTTATACCCACTAAGATGAATATAATTAAATTAAAAAGGCAGAAATAACAAGTGTTGGTGAAGATGTAGAGAAATTGGAGATCTCATCTACACCACTAATGGGAATGTAAAATGCTGCAGCCACTTTGGAAAACAGTCTGGCAGTTCCTCAAAGGGTTAAACATAGAGTTACCATATGACCCAGCAGTTCTACTCCTAGGTATAGACCCAAGAGAAATAAAAACATGCCCACACAAAAACTTGTATGCTAATGTTCACAGCAACATCATAGTATTCAAAAGTGGAAATGAGTGTCCATCAACTGATGAATGGATAAAGAATATGTGTCATATCCATAAAATGGAATAGTATTTGACTATAAAAAGAAATGAAATACTGATAGATGCTACAGCATGGAACAAACTTGAATACCTTGAAAGAAGCCAGTCACAAAAGACCTCATGTTGTATAGATGGACTTCAAATATAAGAAAAGTCCAGAATAGTGACAGGTCCATTAGTGATGGAAAAGTGATCAGTGGTTTCCTAGAGGCAGAGGCATGGAGGAAAGTGGTTAGGGAGAAATGGGGAGTGAATGCTAATGGGTACAAGCTTTCCTTTTTGGTTGGTGAAATGTTCTAAAATTGATTGCAGTGATGGCTACACAATTGAATAGACTAAAAACCATTGAATTGTACACTTCAAATAGGTGAACTGTATGGTGTGTGAATTGTAGCTCAATAAAACTGTTATAAAAAATAACAATGAAAATTTCAGGAGCCTCCTCAGCTTGGAAGATGAATTCTGTAGCACTTCAGATGGGCCCCAGACCCATGTTCTAGCAGAAGCAGTAGGGGCTGGCAATGGAACTGTTCTAGATAGCCCCAGAGATAGACAGCAGCTGGAAGAGACTCCAGAGCCAGTTGCCGAATGCATGCGATTCCCTACACCCCTTTCTTTGTTTAGTTTCACAGTCAGAAGTTCTGTGGAGATGCAGACAAACAGAGCAATGGCTCTCTTCTCCCCAACAGAACAGAACTGGGTCATGCCGCAAATGAGGAGTTCATTTTCCTTGCTCACACCCAATCACATGAATCCCGTCTACCTATAAGAACCCTCAGGAGAGAGACCACGAGGTAGACCGTGCTTTGGAGGATGGTGTGCCAAGGAGTTGGAACTGAGGAAGCCAGAGAATGAGCCCACTTGATCAACAGTGTGTATACTGGGAAGATTCCGGTATGGTATTTGAAGCTGTGCCTCAAAAAGGAGTCCTGAGGCTTTGAGTTTTTTAGATAAAAACACTGAATTCAGGACACCTGGGTGGCACAGTCGGTTAAGGGTTTGCCTTCTGCTCAGGTCACAATCCCAGGGTCCTGGGATCCAGCCCCATGTCAGGCGCCCGGCTCGGCAGGGAGCCTGCTTCTCCCTCTCCTCCCCTCTTCTGCTCTCTCTCACTATCTCTGTCTCTCTCTCTCAAATAAATAAATAAAATCTTTAAAAAAAAAAAATTGTCTTCACACAGTATTAAGGCAAATTCCTCCTAAGAACCTAGTACTTAAACTTCTTGGTGTGTGAGATTGTAGGGAAATAACTCAAAAGTTATATTGCAGCAGAAAAACAGAGACTCATACAGAAATGGATATTTAAAACAATCTTTCCAAGATCCCAGATGTCCATCAACAAGTGAATGGATAAAGAAGATGTGGTATATATACGATGGAATATTACGCAGCCATCAAAAAAATGAAATCTTGCCATTTGCAACAACGTGGATGGAACTAGAGGGTATTGTGCTAAGCGAAATAAGTCAAGCAGAGAAAGATAAGTATCATATGATCTCACTGATATGTGGAATTTAAGAAACAAGGCAGAGGATCATAGGGGAAGAGAGGAAAAAATGAAACAAGATGAAACCAGAGAGGGAGACAAACTATAAAAGAGTCTTAATCTTAGGAAACAAACTGAGAGGGACGCCTGGGTGGCTCAGTTGGTTAAGCGTCTGCCTTTGGCTCAGGTCATGATCCTGGGGTCCTGGGACAGAGTCCTGCATAGGACTCCCTGCTCAGCAGGGAGCCTGCTTCTCCCTCTGCCTGCCACTCCCCTGCTTGTTCTCTCTCTCTCACTATCTCTCTCTCTCTGTGTCAAATAAATAAAATCTTAAAAAAAAAAAAAAAGGAAACAAACTGAGGGTTGCTGGAGGGAAGGGGGTGGAGGGATGGGGTAACTGGGTGATGGACATTAGAGGGTATGTATAGTAATGAGCACTGGGTATTATATAAGACTGATGAATCACAGACCCGTACCCCGAAACAAATAATACATTGTATGTTAATTAATTGAATTTAAATAAAAAAGGGAAGAAAAAATCTTTCCATCTTTTTTATTTCTCTTTTATTTAGCCTTATTTCTTCTCCTTTCTTCCTTTGTCCCTCTTTCCCTCTTCTTCCCTCCCATCACCTCACTCCCCCTTCTCTGGTCACCAGATTTTTCAGTACGAAGTTGGTGAGCGTGTCACAACGTGAACTTCGCACGGCCTTTACGCCACTACCTACCTTGACGCCCCAAAGAAAAGAGCTCCAAGATAATTCTTGTTATTGGAGTTCAATGCGGCTGCACAGTGGTTGCTAGGCAGACAAGTTGAGCCCAACGTCTGTGGCTTTATGCCATTTCCTTGGTTTCTAAAGCAGGAGAGGTGTATCCTAAACCCCAGGCCCAGATGTCTGGCTGGTTATTTTCCAGGCCAATGTTCTTCATATGCATATTTCTATTCCTTCTCAGGATTCTCCTCTGAAAACACAACAAGGCATTTCATTCTGCTAGGTCAGGGTCTGTGACAGACTGTATTTTCCAAAGATGGTCATGCTGTATGTTCCATCCTTACAATGTGATGTTGACACTTCCCAATAAGAGATGGGGTCTATGTTCCATCCCCCTGAACCTAAGTGGGCCTTTGTAACAATTCTTCCAATAGAGTACGGCTGTATGACTTCTGGGGCTAGGTCATAAAAGGCAACGAAGCTTCCATCTGGCTCTCTTTCTCTTAGGACAAACACACTGGTATCCATAAGCCACCATATAAAAAGTCTGGCCCTTCAAAGCTGCTATGATAGAGAGATCACATGGAGAGACCATGTGGAGAGGAAGGAGCCCCCGCTGTTCATCCAGCCTTCCACTGTGCGAGTCTTCCCAGCCCAGGCCCTAGAATGTGAATGAGTGAGCCTTCAAACGATTCCAGCCTCCAAGCTTCAAACTGCCGCACTCAACACAGAGTGGAATCAAAAGGAGCTATCCTTGCCCAGACTGAAGATTTGTGATCAAAACCAGTGTTCTTCTTGTTGTCTTTCAAGCCAGGCAGTTTCCTTTATGGAGGCTCCTGGCACAGAATGCGTTAAGACTGCCTCCCCCTCTGTTACCGTCGGGCAGAAGCTGCTTGCCACGGCTTCCATAGAACAGAGAGAAGGTTAAGCTGGCTCCTCTGAAATGCCTTCCAGGGTGGCATCCAAGGAGACTAGACATCTTCCTCCCTAGATGTCTCCAGACAGAGGTGCCTTCTGCCCAAGAAATGGAGAGGTCCAAATAATATTCACAGCCTTTTCTATTTCTTTAAAAGGCAAAACCATCGGCGGTGAACGAATTTTTGAAACACGGTATTGAATTAAATATACATAGATACATATATAGGGAAAGAGTACACATCACACAACATCATTTTTATAACGTTCAAAACCAACAAAACAGGGGCGCCTGGGTGGCTCAGTCGGTTAAGCGGCTGCCTTCAGCTCAGGTCCTGGGATGGAGCCCCACATCGGGCTCCCTGCTCAGCAGGGAGTCTCCTTCTCCCTCTCCCTCTACTGCTCCCCCTGCTTGTGCTCTCTGTCTCTCTCTCTGTCAAATAAATAAATAAAATCTTTTAAAAAATATATTTTTAAAAAAACCAACAAAACAAAATAACATTTTATGGATTCAAATAGATACGGTAAAATTCTGAGAAAAAGGCAAGAAAAGTCAACGTGAAATTAAGGGCAGGGCAGGGGATGAGATCAGGCACACTGGTGTGATTGTAAGTGAGTAAGTGGTAAGTGGTAGGTTTAGGTGCTCATTTGACTGTTATGCTTCATAATTTACATGTACATTACCTATGTTCCTTTGTGTGTTAAATCCTGCATAACAAAAGAACATGATTAAAAAATGGATGTTAGGTTAATGTTTCCAATTCTAAAAAACAAAACACTTGGCATCATCCAGTGATTGCACAGTCCTCCCCTCACTGCATATTATGTCTCATGATTATTTATGTACTCTTACCCCATTCACATGGTTCTGCCCAGTTTCCCATCCTGCTCCCCTCTGCCCAGGACCTTTGCTGTGGCCTCCTAATTGGCTCCCTGTCTGTTTCTTCCTCCTACCACACCCACAGCTTGTCCAGTGAGCCTTCTGAAAGCATAACTCTCATCCTGCTTTCCACAGCTCAATTCCCTTCAGTGACTCCTCGTGGCCCTTTTATTAAAATCGAGAGCCTGACTTTCTTAGCCTGGCATTCAAGGCCCTTATAGTCCAGGTGTTTAATGCTCGGTTAGGCTCCAGCCAGACCTTGCCATTTCCCATTCAGGCCTCAGATCTCCCACCTTGGTGTCTTTGTCTTGTGGTTCTCCTTGCCTCTTTCCAATGTCTCCACACTTCCAACCTCGAAAATCTAGTTCCAACACTTCCACCATCATGAGGCCTTTCCTGATCCACCCCTGGAACAGACATACACACGGCTGTTCCCATGTCTCAACTCTGCTAGGGCTCTAGGTGCTATCAAATGGGACAATCGATCACTTTTTGCCTCGCAGAACAAGCATGTTGGGTCTGTTCACTTCCCCTGTGAGACCACAGGTTCCTTTAGAGTAGAGACCATGGGGGGGAAATCGGAGGGGGAGAAGAACCATGAGAGACGATGGACTCTGAAAAACAAACTGAGGGTTCTAGAGGGGAGGGGGTTGGGAGGATGGGTTAGCCTGGTGATGGGTATTGAGGAGGGCATGTTCTGCATGGAGCACTGGGTGTTATGCACAAACAATGAATCATGGAACACTATATCTAAAACTAATGATGTAATGTATGGGGATTAACATAACAATAAAAAAATTAAAAAAAAAAATAGAGTAGAGACCATATCTGATTCATTGTGTTTGTGCTGGTTTGTTGTTGTTGTCGTTGTTGTTGTTTTGTCCTCACAACTCCTTACAGATATCAAACATTCAATATGTTTAGAATGATTGTATTACAAAATGAAATGAATTCCACATTAAGATCTCTCCTAGGCAAAATTATAAAGAGGAGAAAACTTATCTTTGGTGTCTCCAGCCTACCTACTCAGTTGTCCTCCCCTGCTAGGAGCTTATGCCCTCCCCATGGAGCTACCCATCAACTTCACACCTACTTGTCCGAACAGAACCTTTTTTTACAAGAAGACCTGATAAATTCATGAACACTACTGTATAAACTACTGAGAGGGCTTCTGATGTTACTGCTCTTTTACTGAGAAGTACTTATTTTGTTAACAGAAGACAAAATCAAAGACTATATCTGTTCTGGTTTGAACAGCATCTCCCAAAAATTCATGTCCCTCCAGAACCTCAAAGTGTGACCTTATTTGGAGATAGGGTATTTGCAGCTGTAATTGTTAAGATGAGGTAATTCTGGGGTGGGGTGGGTCCTAAATCCAATAACTGGTGTCCTGATTAGAAGTCCATGAGAGATACAGAGACAGAGGGAACTCAGTCAAGTGGAAAAACAGAAATGGGAGTGATGCAGCTACAAGCCAAGAACACCACACAGTGCCAACCACCAAAAGCCAGGAAAGGACAAGGAAGGATTCTTTCTTAGAGCCTTCAGAGGGATTGTAGCCCTGCCAACACCTCGATCTCAGACTTCTGGTCTCCAGAACTGTGAGGCCTCCTTTTCTGTTGTTTTGACCCACGAAGGTGTGCAGGTAGTTTGTTAACCCAGGGAACTAATACAACATCTGAAACGCCAGATGCCCAGGCACCACTTCACCACTTAATACTGGGAGAAGATATCAGTGCCCCAGGTGAGACCCACACCACCTATTGTACCTGTCCCAACCGTAGTGCTTAGCGGGGAAAATTAGGAGCAAGACTGAGATGGGGGCAAACTCTTGGTCATCACTACCGGCACCTTGCAAAAATGTGAGGACCAATGACGCCAACATCTTTCTGCACTGGGTGTGTTCAGCTACCTGCTGGGTGGGCTGAGGCCAGAGTCAGGAGCAGGGCCATGAAAACACAAACTAATGCAGTGGCTATCAAACTTTTGGGGTCATTGATCCCTTTGAGAACACGGTATGATCTAAGGACCCTCTCCCAAGAAATACAGGCACACATTCCCTAAAATTTGCAAAAAGCTTTAGAAGTTTCACAGGTTCCCAGGGGTAAGAACCTTTGATCTTCTAAAACATACAACAATGATGTGGCTAAAGTTAACTTACAGAAGATGTGCACTTCCAACAATGGTGAGTAGTTTTATTTCCATATATATGCATTAAATACAGGGTAGGAGCACACCAAGTCCCTGGCATTAGATAGATCTTGAGTCAAATCCCAGCACTCCCCTTCACTAAGATATTGCCTAGACTCTCTCAGCATCAGGTGTCTTGTCTGGAAAGTGAGGGACAGCAACACCTGCCTCCCAGGGCTACCATGAGAAGGAAATGTAGTGTAATGTTAGTTACAGACTCCAGAGTGCCCTGGACATCCCCTTCATATGGCTTTTCTCCCTTGTCATCATTTAAATAAGCAGCTGTTCAGTGGCTGTCACCCCCAAGGGATTATAAGCTTTGGGAGAGCTTTATTCACAGCTGCAGCCCAGGGGCTCTATAATTGTTGACAGGAGGACTACCTTGCTCAGCATAGTGCCTGATGCATGGTATAGGCTTCATAAATAATGGCTCCTATGAACATCCAACTCAAACTCATAAAACCAGGGAAGAACAGCTAGTCAACGAAAGGCTATCTGCCAAGACCTTCAACCTCAGACACATATTGAGAAAATAAGTGGGAGAGGAACAAGTGTTATGTCCTCTGTTGCTATCCCCAAGCAAAGAAGTAGGGGATTCAGAGATTCAGAGGCTACCACTCCCACAGACTACCAGGAAATGAGCTTCTTCCCCTAGTTCTGGTCTGCACAGCAGCTCTTGAAACTCAACACGATCTGCAAGTCTGAATGAACATGACACCAACTGCTGAGTGGGAGGCAATATCATCTGGGGCGAGAAGCCTAGCCCTTTCCCAAAAAGGTGTTACTTTTGATCTCCTTCAAGTATGATCAAGGTGGGTGAAGTGGTAGCTGTTGGAAGGCTGGGTGAGGTGTGGGTTGGCTGAGTCAGTGCTGGCCAGGTTCCCCTTGGGAAATTCCCATGGGGGGGGAGCGGGTGGCAGTTGTCAGCTGGGAAATTAACCAGGTGTGACTTCAAGATCAATGGGGAGATTATACTCTGCCCGTGGAAAAGCCTGGGTCTAATTAATGGATAGGACGCTGGGGTGGAAGTGAGATCTTGTGTTTGGAATGAAGTCCTTCACCTTGGCCCTCTCTGTCTCCAAATGATATTATTTCCCACCTCCCTAGCTCACAGGAATACTGTTAGGATAAATAAAATGAAATGATAAACAGACACTTTGAAAAGCTGAAAAACTACAGTAAAGTAGACAAATGAAAAATTATATAAAATAATTGAGTGGATTTTCATGTTGTGTTACTTTTATAAGCAAAAAAGATTATAATGAAAATACTACTGAAAAATTTTCATGCATGGCATTATCATCATTATTATTATTATTATTATTAGTCTCCACTTTGCACCAAGGAGCAGATCCCTCATTTTAGAGAATGGAGCCCCAGCCAACGAATCAGGATCGTTGGGTGATCATTGTGGCCAGCAGATCCCAAGGGAGCAAACAAATGTGAGAGGCCAACCCAACAATAAAAAGATGTCTTAAGCTTCCTCCCATATCTTCATGTTTAAAATAAACACGCATTTCAAATTCTCAACCCAGGTCCTAAACACAGACTGGTAAATACACCTGCATGAAAGGATTAAAGGGTAGAAGTTGAGGGTGATGTGGGACCCCATGGGAAAAATCTAGCAACAAGGACTCATTCCTTCCAGACACAGATAAACTCCCAGGGCCAACTTCTCCCACAACATGGCTCATGCCTTCTGTTTGAGTGACTGCAAGACAAAGGACTATTTCCCAAGACAGGAGAAGGAGCAGCTTTTCATTAATAATGACTTTCATTTTACCAGCCACAAGCTATGCAATAGATAGTTTCTATGCATTATTTCTAACCCTCAAAACAAGTCCCAGTTTATAAATGAGATTGAGAGGGCACAGATGACATATAAGATTGTTCTCCTTATGAAGGGTGGCCCAGGGTTTGAAGCCAGGCCATCTTGCTCTGTAGGCTCACCCTTCCTTCAGCCATGCTTGAGGCCACTTACAGTGAAACCCAGCACACCTTGGAGACTGAGCATATTCAAATGGGGTCCAGCCGGGCATTTTTGCAGGCTGGGCTATGCCTCTTCTCTAAACTAGGACACTTACACTGCCAGAAGTCCAATATTGAACTAGACAACCCCTTATTTTAGCTTCTATCCAGTAAGATGAAAATTTAAAAACCAGACATGAACAAAAATATTTTAACTTTTTATTATGGAAAAATTTCTTTTTTTTTTTTTTAAGATTGTATTTATTTATCTGACAGAGGGAGACACAGCAAGAGAGGGAACACAAGCAGGGTGAGTGGGAGAGGAAGAAGCAGGCTTCCTGCTGAGCAGGACCCCAGGATCATGACCTGAGCCGAAGGCAGACGCCCAACAACTGAGCCACCCAGGCGCCCCTATTATGGAAAAATTTCAAACACAAAAGTCAAGAAAGTGGTAGAATTTAAACCCCCTGTACCATGATCTGGCTCCAACTATCACCAACATTTTGCCATCTTTGTGTCATTGAGCCCTCTTACTTTCTGGAGTATTTTAAGCCATTCCCAGACCTTATGTTATATTATCTGTAAATATTTCAGTATTGATCCTAATACATAAAGACTTAAATTTAACATGACAACAGATCCATTATCACTCCTAAGCAAAGCAATAATAATTCCTTAACAGTGTTTCTTCATGTATTTGATTTTCCCCAAATGTCTCCAACATGTCTCTTTCATTAAGTTACTGCATTCAGTCCCCACTTAACAAAATCTGGTTGTTTCAGTCCTATACAATTTCTTTTTTGGGGAAAAAAAATTCAAAGGTAAGGGAACATTATTGGTAGGTGGTCAAAGACATTCCTTTCACAACGAGCTCAGGAAGAGAGAACCACCCAAGCAAAGCAAACTGCGTTATCCACACAGTGCACTGCGTGTTGGCTGAAAACTACTTCAGTGTTAGGAATTGAGTCTCATCTCCGCTGCAGGCACAGAGCGGGTTTTCATTGTACTGAACAGAGAGCGTTTTCATTGTACCGAACAGCGCGGGGACGGATGAGGGAAACAGAATGTGCGTGGAGCGGGTGAGAAGTGAACTCTGCGACCGCCTCAAGAGTCCATGTGGTTGCTCTGAAGTAAGAGAAGTGTTTCTTAAAAATAAATAAATGAATAAATAGATGCAGCACTCACAGTAGCTGCAAACTCTCGGCTGGAATATGCAAATACTTTATAAAATTAAGACTAAGTTTGAGCCTCTCCTTCCTTTAGAAAAGAAGGCATGTGGTGAAGTCATTTTGTGTTTTGTCATTAACACAAGAGAAAATGAGTAACAGATAAACAATATTTGCGCTCCCTCTGGGCCTCCATTTCTTTAGCTTCAAAATGGTGGTGTTGAGGATGGGCATGATGATCCTCAAAAGGCTCCTCCAGCTAATCATCAGTAGAGGGTAGGGTGCTATGCCACCATACACCCCCTTCAAGACAAGGATACTCATTCCCCAGGTTGCCTGCAGTCTTGGCTGCTGCTGATTCACAGCTGAGTCCCTCCCTAGAAATTACTCTTGGCCCAAGTTCCTATCTCTTTTCTAGGGGCCACCACCAATGACAACCATTGACTAGATGATGAGGAAGGTATTAAGGCTCAGGCCACACCCCTCAATGGAGAAAACTCTGAAGAGCCATCCTCTTTCAGGATGGCCAAGAGCTCTGTTCCAACTGCATCACAGTCCAGCACCTCCCTCCATCCAGTCCCACCGCCACCACCCCCCCTTATCCCTAACAGGTAATATCCAAAGGAGCACACCTCAATAAATTTCCTGGAAACAGACTTACAATAGTATCTGTGATTCCATGACCTGCATGTCATCAGCTGGGACCCTAGTGCACCTTACCTGACTCCTAAACCCCAACATTTATGGCTGGAATGCAACTGATAACAGTCAGAAAGTAGGTAGCTCTCTTTTGAATACAAGAGTTCTGAGGCAAAAAAAAAAAAAAAAAAAAACTGAGAAAACCACACTCAGACCAAGCTAGCAGCCCAAATTCCTCAAGGGTCAGGTTATTTTCACCATCCTGCACAGTTAAAACTGTCATCCACAGTTGTGAACTCAGAAAGAGTGGTTAGCAAAACTACTGGAAAACGATAAAGGCAACAATATTTCCATGTAATAATCAACACAGCAGCCTGGGTGAGCTTGGAAAATGAAAGTCAGGTCATGTCACCCCCACGCTCAAAACCCTCCAATGGGAAGCCATGCTCCCCATCTCACTTGGAATATAATCCCAAATTCCTACCTTGGATTCTAAGACCTAACATGCTGATTGCCTCTCTGACCTTATAACCTACCACTCTCTCCCTCTCCGCAACAACTAACCCTGGCCTCCTTGCTATTGCCAGAAAATTCCAAGCCCACTCCTACACCTCAAGGCTTTCGCCTTTGCAGTTCCTTCTGCCTGAAGTGCCCTTCTCCCAAATAGCTACATGGCTCCACATGACCTCACTTCCCTCAGGTCTCTCATTAAATGTCATCTTATTAAGGATGCCTTCCTGCCTCTTCCATAGAAGGGTCTTCAAAATGGTTATACGCCTCCAGAAACACAAAATCTTTCCAAGGATTATGGAAGCATGTACATAGTTTTAAGGGAAGTGCTTTTCAAAGCCTCCTGTTCTAGCTGCATCCTTTCCCAAACTGTTCAACTTGAGTTTGACCAGGATCAAGTATCCTACAAATTCCTCAACTCACCTCCTCCTTCATAATAAATCTTCCTCCCACTTTACAGAAGAAATATTTACCTCTCCCTCATCCCAAATCTCATAATGATGCATTGCCCGCCCCCCCCCCCAACCTCCCAGGTGTCAGGAAAAGATCTATTTGAAATGTTGAGGTTGCATTCAGGAAAGTGCATGATGCTGATGACTAAATAAAATAACTTCTTGAAGTTCAAGTAGTTCTAATTCATTGCTTTCAACAAAATGGAAGGAGTTCCTAATAGAGTTATTCACTCTAGAGATCTAAAAATAATTTTTGATGAAAGATCACCAAGTGATTTTTGACATTAACTCAGAAGGAGTTCAGAGAATTGAGTGACATTGCTCTAGCAGAACCCTTCCACTCCTATCTACTTAGGTATGCAGACAAGATTTCTTAGCAATTACATCTATAAAAATAAAAAATAGTAACAGAATTGATGTTGACTCTTGTATCATTCAGGCAATAAGTCACATTCAGCCATGGGTATTTGAACTAATTGTGATTTTGAAAGAAGGACAAAGTCTATTTTATAACAAGATATATTTACAATAAAAAATTTTGCTTTTTATTTATAAGAAAGTATTAAGATTTTAAGTAGTGGGTGGGGGATGGGGAAATTGGGTGTTGGGCATTAAGGAGGGCACTTCATGTAATGAGCACTGGGCATTACATGCAACTCATGAATCACTAAATTTTACCCCTGAAATTAATAATACACTATATGCTAACTAAATTGAATTTAAATTTAAAAAAAAAAGATTTTTAAGCATAAAAATATGTTAAGATAAAATTCTGAATAGAAATATAAATTCAAAGAGAAAAAGAAATGATGTAATATTTCCAACAGTTAAAAATGAGCTTGTTTATGTAGTTTTAAAATGGGTAATGATAGATATCAAATTAATATGGTATTCAGATTCAAATAGATGTATTTTTAAAGTTATATAATTAATTTTTTAACAAAAGTAGTACTTTTCCCAATATACAGGGAGTTATATTCTTTAAAACTAATACTAATAATATTTAGAAATCCATTTGGGGTGCCTGGGTGGCTCAGTCAGTTAAGTGTCTGACTCTTGATTTTGGCTCAGGTCATGATCTCAAGCACCTCATTCAGGCTCTGTGCTGGGCCTGGAGCCCGCTTCAGATTCTCTGTCCCTGGGGCTCAGTCATTAAGTGTCTGCCTTCGGCTCAGGTCATGACCCCAGGGTCCTGGGATCGAGCCCCACATCTAGCTCTCTGCTCAGCGGGAAGCCTGCTTCTCCCTCTCCCACTCCTCCTGCTTGTGTTCCCTCTCTCACTGTCTCTCTCTCTCTCTCTCTGTCAATAAATAAATAAATAAATCTTAGAAAAAGAAAAAAGATTCTCTGTCCCTCTCCCTATGCCCCTCCCCCCCCCAAAAAAGAAATCCATTTAAAAGTAGTGAGAATCCACACTACTGACCCTACGGACATGAAAAGGAATAAAGGAATATTATATAATAATCTATACCAACAAATTTGATAACTTAGATGAAAAGGACCAATTCCTTGGAACACACAAGCTAACAAAACTCACACAAGGAGAAATAGAAAATCTGAATCTATCTTAAAAATTCAATAGGGGCGCTTGGGTGGCTCAGTGGGTAGAGCATCCGACTCCTGATTTCAGCTCAGGTCATGATCTCAGGGTCGTCAGATCAAGCCCCGAGATGGGCTTCATGCTCAGCATGGAGTCTGCTTGGGATTCTCTCTCTCCCTCTCCCTCTGCTCCTCTTCCCACTTGCACTCTCTCTCTCTCTAAAATAAATAAATAAATAAAATCTGTTTTTAAATTGAATAAATAATCAATAGGCATTAGGCCCAAATGTTTCACTGGTAAGTTCTATCAAACATTTAAGGAAGAAATATATCAATTCTCTACAATGTCCTCCAGAAAATAGAAGCAGAGGGAGTATTTCCTAACTCATTTTATAAGGCCAAGATTACCCTAATACCAAAACCAAATAAAGATATTACAAAAAAAGAAAAATACAGACCAATACCTCTCATGAACATAGCACGAAAATCCTCAACAAAATATTAGCAAATCAAAAGACCACAGAAGTGGGGCTCCTGGGTGGCTCAGTCGGTTGAGCGTCCAACTCTTGGTTTCAGCTCAAGTCATGGTCTTGGAGTTGTGGGGTTGAGCCCCAAATCAGACTCCGTGCTCAGCATGGGGTCTGCTTGAGATTCCCTGACTCTCCCTGTGCCCCTCCCCCTACTCTCATGGTCTCTCTCACCCTCTCTCAAATAAATAGATAAAATCTTAAAAAAAAAAAGACTACAGAAGAAATATTATATGATTTTATCAGTTGATAGAGAAAAAGCATTTGACAAAATCCAATACTCTCAGCAAACTAGGAATAGAGAGAAAATTTCTCAACTTGATAAAGAGCATCACAAAAATCCTGCAGCAATTATATTTAATGGTGAGAAACTAGATACTTTTTCCTTAAGGTTGGGAACAAGGTGAGAATGTTCCCTTTCACCACTCATAATCAGCATCATATTAGAAGTCTTAAATAATGCAATAATATAAGAAAAAGGAAATAAAAGGTATACAGATTGTGAAGGAATAAATAGAACTTTGCAGATGACATGATTGTCTATGTAGAAAAATCCCAAAGAATTGCCAAGAATCTCTTAGAACTAATAATTGAATATAGCAAGTTTGAAGGATACAAGCTTAATATCGAAAAAGTCGATTGTTTTCCTATTCTTGCAATTAGCAACTGGAAATTGAAGTTTAAAAAAAAATACCATCTACAAAAGCATCAAAAAGAAAAGAAACATTAAGTATAAATTTAACAAATTATACGCAAGATCTATATGTAGAAAACTACAAAACTCTAATGAAAGAAATCAAAGATCAAGATCTTTCATGAATTGAAAGACTCTATATTGTCAAGATATCAATTCTTCCTAAATTGATCTATAAGATTCAATGCAACCCCAACCAAAAACTCCAGCAAGTGTTTTTGTAGATATTGACAAAATAATTCTAAAGATTATATGGAAAGGCAAAGACAGAATAACCATCACAATATTAAAGAAAAAGAACAAATTTGGAAGACTCACACTGACTTCAAGTCTTATAATAAAGCCACAATAATGAAGACAGCACGGCATTGCCAAAGAATAGACAGTCATCAAAAGAACAGAATATTTAGCTCAGAATTAGAGTAATACAAATTTAACCAATGGATCTTTGAAAAAGGAGCAAAGGTAATCCAATTGAGAAAGAACAGGCTTGACAACAAATGGTGCTGATAGAACTGGACATTCATATGCAAAACTCAGACCTAGATATAGACCTTCTTTTACAAAAATTAGCTCAAAATAGAATATAGACCTAATGTAAAATGCAAATGTGGAAAACTGCTAGAAGAAAACATAGGAGAAAATCTAGGTGATCTTGGATTTGGCGATGAATTTTTAGGTACAACACCAAAAACATAATCCATGAAGGGAAAAAAATGAAAAACTGGATTTTATTGAAGTTAAAAACTGTGACACACACTGTTAACAATATTGAAAGACAAGCTACCGACTGGGAGAAAATATTTGCAAAACACGTATCGGATAAAGGTCTTATAAGCAAATAGACATAGAACTCGTAAAATTGAACAATTAAAACATGGGTAAAAAATTTGAACAGACACCTCATCAAATATACATGGCAACTAAGCAAATGAAAATGTGTTAAACATTTGTCATTAGAAAATTACAAATTAAAACAAGATACTATCACACACTTATTAGGATGGCCAAAAAAAAATTTTTTAACCTGAAATGATTGCTGATGAGGATGTAGAGCAATAGGAACTCTCACTCATTGCTGCTAAAAAATGCAAAATTGTGCAACCATTTTGAAAGATAGTTTGGCACTTTCTTACAAAACCAAACATACTCTTACCAAATAACCCAGAAATCGCACTCCTACATATTTACCAAACTGATTTGAAAACTTATATCTACACAAAAATGTGCATGTGAATGTTTATAGCAGGTGTATTCACAATTATCAAAAACTAAAAGCAGGGTGCCTGGCTGGATCAGTCAGTAGAGCATGCAACTCTTGATCTCAGGGTCGTGAGTTCAAGCTCCACACTGGGCCTAGAGATTACTTAATAAAAAAAAAAAAAAAAAAAAAAACCTGAAAGCAACCAGGATGTCCTTCAATAGGTGAATGTATGAACAAACTTTGACATATACATACAATGGAATTTTATTCAGTGATAAAAAGAAATGAGCTATCAAACCACAAAAAGACATGGACAACTCATAAACATATATTCCTACATATGCCAGTCTGAAAAAGACAAAACCAGCCTGGGTGGCTCAGTTTGTTAAGTGTCCAACTCTTGGTTTCAGCTCAGGTCATGATCTCAGGATTGTGAAATCGAGCCCCATGTTGGGCTCCATGCCCAGGGTGGAGCCTACTTGGGATTCTCTCTCTCCCTCTCCCTCTGCCCCTCCCCACACCTGCTGGTGCACTTGCACTCTCTCTCTCTCTCTCTCAAGAAAAAAAAAAAAAGACAAAATTATAACAATGATAAAAAGATCAGTGGTTGCCAGGAATGCAGGTTAAGAGAAGTAGGAATGATAGGTGATGCACAGGGGATTTTATTTTGGGGGGAGTGGTGAAACTATGTATATGATACTGTAATTGTGGACACATGACTATGCATTTATCGAAACCCACAGAGCATAACAGCACAAACAGTTGGCCTTAATGTATGCAAACTTCAAAAACATCATTTAGGAGTTTGGGGGACAACAGGATGGAATTCAGAATGTGACGAAACAATCTAACTGTATCGTGAATGTATAAAATGACCTCACTAAAGGGGATGTGGGAAGATGTTGTTGTCCTAAGTAGCTTTGGAAGTGAATGGAATCTGTAAGACTAAAGACTAAAGACAAAAGAAATTGCATATAAGCACGATACTCTAGTGGTTAAAGTTGTTTCACACAGGGGTATAGGTTAACAAATTTGATACCGCTATACATGGATACTAGAACTAAACAATTAAGTCAATGAATGGGGGATGGTGGGAGCCTGGTTACTGTTACAGTGAGAGGTTACAGACAAGGGAGGGGAGTGATCCATGTGGTAATGGACTACAGCTGGAGATTTCAATAGGAACTCTTTTTGGGCTTAATATGGACATATAGAGTTATATAGAGAATTGTTTATTGGTATGTTTACATACACTGATTAATATACACACATATATTTCCCTTCTCTGTCACCTGAGAGAAGTAATGACACACAAATACACCAAGTACCCAGATCTTGGCTTCATTTTTTTTTAAATTAAGGTATAACTGACAAATAAATTGTAAAATATTTGAAGTGTACAATGTAATGATTTGGTATATGTATGTATTGTGAAAGGAATCCCACCTCGCAGAGCTAATTAATACTTCCTCCCATATTTTATGTCTTTTTTTTTTTTTTTTTTTTGGTGAGAATATTTTTCTACTCTCTTAGCAAATCTCAATTGTACACTACAGGGCTATCAATTACAGTCACCATGTCATACATTACATCCTCAGGCCATATTCATCTTATAACTGAATGTTTGTAATCTTTTACCAACTTCTTCCTATTTCTTCCAGCCCCCATCCCCTGGCAATCATTTTTCTACTCTCTGCTCTGTGAGTTTGACTTTATTCAGCTTTTAAGATTCTACATATAAGTGATACCATGCAGTATTTGTCTTTGTCTGGCTTATTTCACTTAGCATATGCCCTCCATGTTGTCACTAATAGCAGTGTTTCCTTCTATTTTAAGGTTGAATAATATTCCATTGTAATCATAACAAAAAATTTTGTAGCTACATATGGTGACAGAAGCTAACTAGACTTATTGTGATCATTTGGTAATACATACAAATACCAAATCATTATGTTGTACATGTGAAACAATTGTTATATGTCAGTTACACCTCAATAAAAACCCTTACCTCACACCATACACAAAAATTAACTAAAAAACAGATCCAAGACCTAAATATAAAAGCTAAAACAGGGGGTCCCTGGGTGGCTCAGTCGGTTAAGCATCTGCCTTTGGCTCAGGTCATGATCACGGGGTCCTGGTATCAAGCCCCTAGTCAGGTGCCCCATGTCGGGCTCCCTGCTCAGTGGGAAGCCTGCCTCTCCCTTTCCCTCTGCCTGCCATTCTGCCTGCTTGTGCTCCCTCTCTCTGTCAAATAAATGAAATTTTTAAAAATAGATAAATAAAAAATAAAAGCTAAAACTTGTAAAAGTTCTGGAAGAAAGCATAAGAGAAAACCTACATGACCCTGGGGTAGGCAAAAATTTAGAAATCACACCAAAAATATGATCCATAAAAGAATTATTAAATTTGACTTTATCAAAAATTAAAGCTTTTTGTACTTCAAAAGACACCATTAAGGAAAAGAAAAGATAATCCCCAGTATGGGAGAAAATATTTGCAAATCATATATCTGACAAAGGATCTATATCCAGAATATATAAAGAACTTATAGAACTCAATAATAAGAAGACAAAGACCCAATTTCTAAAATTAGGCAAAAGATTTAAACAGATATTTTGCCAAAGAAAATGTGCAAATGGCCAATAAGCACTTGAAAAGATGTTCAACATTAGAGAAATGCAAGTTAAAACCAAAATGAGAAAGCTTTACACTCACTAAAATGGCTATAATCAAAAAGAGAGATGGGGAACAAGGCAAAGCAAATGTTGGCAAGGGTGTGGAGAAACTGGAACCCATATACATTGGTAGTGGGAGTGCGAAATGGTACAACCATTTTGGAAAATAACTGGACAGCTTCTTAAAAGGGTTGCTTAAAATGTTAAATATAAACTTATCATATGACCTAGCAATTCCACACTTAGGTGTCTGCCAAAGAGAAATTAAAACATATGTTCATAGAAAGACTTGTATAAGAATGTTCATAGCAGCATTATTCAAAATGGCCAAAATTTGAAAATAACCCAAATGTCTACAAAGCGGCAAAAGGATACACAAAATATGTTATATCCATATAATGGAACACCATTGGCAATAAAAAGGGTCATACTGCTGGGAGGTGCTACAAAATGGATAAACCTCAAAAACATTATGTTAAATGAAAGGAGCCAGATGCAAAAAAAATATCTATTGATGATTCCATTCATATGAAAAGTCCAGGTAAGAGCAATCTACATAGCCAGAAAGCAAAACTGTGTTTGTCTGGGTCTGGGGGGTGAATGCAAACTGATACAAAGAATCTTTGGGGGTGATAAAAAAAAAAAGTTCAAAATTGGATTTTGGTGATGGTTGTACAATTCTATAAATTTATTAAAAATTATGTAATTGTACACTTAAAATGGGTGAATTTATGATATGTAAATTATACCTCAATGAAGCTGTTCAAAAAAGGACTACCTAAAAATGAAATTTAAAAAAAAGCAAATAGGGTGCCTGGGTGGCTCAGATGGTTAAGCGTCTGCCTTCAGCTCAGGTCATGAGCCCAGGGTCCTGGGATCGAGTTCTGCATTGGGCTCCCTGCTCAGCGGGGAGCCTGCTTCTCCCTCTGCCTCTCTCTCTCTCTCTGTCTCTTATGAATAAATAAATAAAAATCTTTAAAAAAAAAGCAAATAAACTCAAACTTGCACGTTTTAGTAATCACACAAAGATTATTTCCAAGTGACTTTAAAACTCAGTGATATTATTGCATATTCCCTAGTAGAATATCCCCGAAAAGGAAAACAAACAAAGAACAAAAAAATTTAAAAACTTGAACGCCTGGGGGGCAATCAGAAGAGCATGAGACTCTTGATCTCGGGGTCGTGAGTTCAAGCCCCATGTTGGGTGTACAGATTACATAAGGAAATAAATAAACTAAAAAAAAAAAAATTTAAACTGTTTTTTAGTATAAAGCATATTGTTTGTAATAGTGTTGGTATTGTTCTAAGACAGCAATTTGGGCTGATAAAGAAAATAAATGATTATATTGGTGTACAGTTGATCCTTGAACTATGCTGGGGTTAGGAGTCCCAAGTGCCTGAAGAGTCAAAAATCCATGTATAACTTCTGACTCTCCCAAAACTTAGCTACTAATAGCCTACTGTTGACCAGAAGCCTTACCAATAACATGAACATTACCACATATTTTGTATATTATATTTATTATATACTGTGTTCTTACAATAAAGAAAGCTAGAGAAAGGAAAATGTTGTTAAGAAAAACATAAGGAAGAGAAAATACATTTTCAGTACTATACTGTATCCAAAAAAAAGCCACATGTAAGTGGACCTGTGTATTTCAAAACTATGTTTTTCAGAGTCAGCTGTAGTTGAAAATGAGAATTTTCAGTGGAGGAAGGAGATACAAATGCACAATCAATTAGGTTAAATAAAAAAAACCTGTGGTCCTGAGTTTGAATTGGAATTAACAGTAGGAATTAATGATGTATTTTATCTCAAACTTTTTTTTCTAGCTTTGTCCACTAAAAATCCTAGTGACCCTATCCAGTAGTAATGAGCCTCTTAGCACCCAGACTATGGTCTCTGAATATATAAAAAAGTTTCCACTTTAAAGAACAAGTACTCTTTGAAGAAATGTCTGATTCCAGATCTGTGGCACAAAATGTTCTAGATGAGCCCAAAATTTTTGTCATACCACAGAGAAAAGAAGCTACCAAAACCTACCAGAGTCGTGTCCAAAGGAAGGAAGTGCCAAACTGATTCAATTCCAACTGGCCAAATGGAATAACTGAGTATCAAAGAGGACAATATCCACCATAAACTGAAACACTTCCAGTACATCTGAATCTCTGACTTTATAATCAGACACTAAAAAACAAAACAAAACTCAATGGTTGCTTTGGAGCATGCTGGCGAATCAACCCATTATTTTGAAAAATGGTAAATAAAGCAAAGGATGAAGCATTTATGTTGCTTTCATATTCAAATTCAAACTGAGGATACCAAGCGATTTAAGAGGGCAAGGTTATCTTGCAGAAGCCTTCCAGGTAATAAAGGCAGAAGGAAAATGAAATGAGCAAACCACCATTTTGCAGTCATAATGAAATACGGGATTTAGGCAATAATTATCAAGGGTTGCTAAAATCAAGAAAAAAGATAATCACACACCATGACGTTCCATTGGAAGGACACTACACCATCTATAATGTCACCTTGCTAAAAAAGGAATGGAACCTGAATCTCAGGGAGTCACCAAACCCAATTTACAGGAAGTACAGGGGGAGGTGAACATTTATATTAAATGATGTGTTTTAAGTCTCTTGTAATGTATAGGTATTATCCAGGAGCCCAAGGGCTTTATTTTCAATTTTCAGTTTTCTATTTTTTTTTTTTGCAATCACAACA
Organism: Phoca vitulina; assembly: GCF_004348235.1. NCBI lineage: Eukaryota > Metazoa > Chordata > Mammalia > Carnivora > Phocidae > Phoca > Phoca vitulina. Next base: position 61,703,133 of record NW_022589708.1, on the reverse strand, counting down.
TATGAGCCCTAATAAAATTCTGACTCAAACAAACCATTAAGAATGTATGTTTTAAGACTGGACTGTGCTGATGTTTGCACAACTGTCTAAATTCACTAAAGATCAAACTGTACATTTATGATGGGTGAAGTTTATAGTCTGTAAATTATACCCCAATAAAACTGAAAAAAAATAAAGTGTGTCAGACTGGCAGGAAAATAAGAACACTAATGGATAATAAACAGTTATTGTTGATTTTTTTAAGGCGTGATAATCAGATTGTGGTTTTTAAAAAAAGAGTCCTTATCTTTTAGAGATTAATACTGAAGTATTTACAGAAACAGATAATGGGAAGCATTTCCTTCAGAATACTCTGGTGTGGGGTGAATGAGGGCTGTAAGTGTTACAGCTGGGTATTAAGCACATGGGACCATTTTACTAGTCTGCATTTGTGCCTGGCAGAAATGTTCTATAATAAAAAGAATGAGGTATAAAAGGATGATTTGACAAAGAGAAACAGTGAGTAAGAGAGTCTCTTCCTCTCTCGCTTAATTATTTACTTCTTATCTTTCCACCTTTGATATTAATGCAAATACCTTGTGGCAATTGATGGCATATAAAAAATAACACTATAACTCAAGTCCCATGTCTTCAAAACTATAAAAAGTGTGGGACTGCTGCCTCCCACCCCAGGGACGTTGTAAGGAAAATAGAAACCAACCACCAATATGTGGGTCTGACCCCCCGATGGGAGCCGAACTGCTAAGCAATGATATGATCATGTCTCCCGGAGCCACACATGGACGTCCTATTTTTTTTTTAAAGATTTTATTTATTTATTTGACAGAGAGAGACACAGCGAGAAAGGGACACAAGCAGGGGGAGGGTCAGAGGGAGAAGCAGGCTTCCCGCTGAGCAGGGAGCCCGATGCGGGGCTCGATCCCAGGACCCTGGGACCATGACCTGAGCCGAAGGCAGACACTTAACGACTGAGCCACCCAGGTGCCCCACGGACATCCTATTATTTACTATAGTCTAGCTGGTGAAGTAAGATCCCCAGACCCACCAAATGGATTCTTCTTAAAATAAATATTTTGCATTGTTTCACGAAAGTCGGAGCTTACACATCTGTGAGTAACGTCACTTCAGGAAGATTCTGAGTAGAGGTGAGCTTTCCCTGCAACGTTTGGTGAACCAGCCCTGCGAAGTCTAAAGCTCTCCCCACAGCTCTGCATAATGGCTGCTTGTTGGTTTATACAGTTTGTTCCATCCCAACCCCCCTTTTTCCTTGAATCCTGGATTATTTGTTCCAGAATCGTTAGGGGATGGCGTTCAGTGTAGAACACTGTTAGTATGTTAAGTCATCTTTACCTGCCAGGAGTGCAGAAGGCGTGGCCTGGGTTGGGTTACACCTGTCAGGTGGGTAATGGGCTTTTCCATATCTTTTTTTTTTTAAGATTTTATTTATTTATTTGCCAGGGAGAGAGAGAGAGAGAGAGAGAGAGAGAGAGAGAGGACAAGCAGGGGCAACGGCTGAGGGAGAAGCAGGCTCCCCACTGAGCAAGGAGCCGGGGGCGGGACTCGATCCCAGGACCCTCTGAGATCATGACCTGAGCCAAAGGCAGACGCTTAACCAACTGAGCCACCCAGGCAGTCCTGCTTTTCCATATCCAAACATGAGCATCCAGTCACTTGCCCTTGACACTCGGCTTAGGAAAACCTCGAACGTTTCCTCTGGATTGGTCTGAGTTAGATAATACAGCATGGTGGTAAAGAACATGGCCTTCGGAGTTAGATCGGCTCTGTTCAACAAGCTAGAGTCAATTCTTACCTTTCTAATCCTCAGACTCCTCAACAGGGAAATCGAAATAAAAACCCCTTCCTCTCAGGACTGACGCAGGGGTGAAATGAGATAATGCAGGGAATGCTTTTAGCACTGTGCTGGCACAGAAGACATTTTAACCAAAGCCACTCACCATGACGTTCCTAACACTGAGACTCGTGGGGGATTGAACTGGAGGTGGACCTTGCAGCCTGTTTAACTGGGGGGGAAAAAAACATTGAAAACTGAAAATAAAGCACTTGGGCTGCTGGATGACCTGGCAGGGCACATGACTGATGAACAGATTTTTCCAGGGATGATTCTGCAATGGCAAAGGTGTTTAAAAGGGCTTCAAAGGTCTGCTGCAGTCTCTCGGAGGCCACAGCACCTGCCCCGTCAGGCTCCAGGGCGGGCCTGGTCATGGAGAGAGGGCGCACTGGCCGGAGAGTCAGACAGACCTGTCTGTGCGTCCTTGGCCTCCTCCCTGGCAAATGAGGATGCTAACATCCACCCGGATGAGAGGGAGGGTGAGAGGGAAGCCCCGCAGGAGGGATGGCAGGAGCTGAGAGGCCATGCTCTGTGCCCCGCACTGTGCGGGAAGCTTACAGGCACTGTGTTATGTAAGCCTCACAACAATCCCGAAAAGAAGGCATTACTTATTATCCTATTTCGTCAGGGAGGAAAGAAGGGCTCAGCTCGGTGAAGGCGCCTGCCCAAGGTTACATAACTGTTAGGTGAAAGGGCCAGGATTTGACACTGACTCTCAGAACAGATCCCAACCCTCCAACCATTCCTTTCTACCCTCTCACTCGGCTCCCCACCCTGGACACAGAGAGGCCCAGAGACTGTCTTCCTGTGGGACATAATATCTTAGGTGTCCCCCAGCCCCTGTGATTTCATGAAGCCCTATCACAGTTACAGAGAGGAAGGGGTATCAGGGCCTGGCTAACCTTCCTCCCTAGCTTTGCTACCAGCTCTGCATGCAGGACCTAGCTGAACTGCGTACAATGGGACCAAGTAAAAACATCACACACACACACACACACACCCCACACACACATCCCCAGAAGATCAAGGGAATATTTATTTGGCATCTAGGGATCAACTCCTGGAAGAAAAAATACAGCAATCCATTTAAAGTCCATCTCTTCAGAAAATTAATTAACAGAAGGGCTGCTCGCTCTCAGCAGTTTCCAGAACTGAATATGCAGAGAGATGAGAGTTTGTTTTTCTGAGTACGTGCTGTCTCATTGCTTGAATTCTTTAAAGCTCAAGTTCTAGCCTCAAGTCTGCAGATCCAAAGTCACGCCAGACCTGAGAGACGTCACAGCCACGACGCTTTGGAGCTGTTGTCAGACTATTCAAACAGAAGCAGAGCCAAATACCCCCCCAACCAGCGCCGCCCTGCTCCCAAAAATGTTATGTTTTCCATCACACCTAGCCATAAAGTCCCATTTGAGCTTGTGAGCCCAAGGAGCCACACGACTGCAGACACCTTCCCGGGCTGCACTTGCGTCTTCCCTTGGGACCCAGCATCTCAGCAGAATGGCCACGGTCACGTGCTAAAATGAGTCACAAGTTCCCCAAATCTCCTGACACCACTTGGGAGCAAAGGGAAAGGGAGAGCAAACAGGCCCCTCAGGGGCTGCCTGGCCATGACCTAAGAATCCAGCCCATCTCTCTGGAGGAGCCTTCATGCCTCGAGCCCAACCTTGCACAAAGCTGGGGGAAGCTCCAGAGACAGCATTTGCCCCGGGAGCCACAGGAACTGGGCCAAGCACCACGCAACCCTCTAGGGCACTCCAGACGTTGAACCACCCCACAGAGGCTTCCCTGACACCCTGGGCCCAGCAATCCCGTCATGCCAACAAGCCGGTTCCCAGAAAGTGGAATTGTCCCACAGGGAGGTTATTTTCATTCTGAGCAGGCGAGGTTCCAGGTCACACCAGGAATCTTCCCTGTACCACAGGGGAGAGACACAGAGCACACGTGTTCACAGAATGAATGCCCCTAGGGGATGGGAACCCCCACCTGCCCGCCCCTCGGCGCACACCGGGCTCCTGGGCCTTCCCTCACTGACAACTCGACCTCCACAGACACCTTGAAAATACACCATCTGCCTCATGCGTGTCTAGCTGCTCTTGAGGCAATGGGGATAGGTTCAAACTGTGTCCCCGATTCCTTCAGTGGGTGAACTGCCCCGGGGCAGAGCCAAGCAGTGTTCTCAGGGACTTGGGTCTAGCTGGCAGCTCCCCACACTCCGGCTGCACTGAGAAGTCTGGCCCCTGCCATGCCTCTTGGAGGCTGCTGAGGTCCAGCCAGACCTACCCACTCACTCTTTTCCTGCCCTTTCCTGCCATTGTGCTTTGCTCCAGACCTTGAAAGGACCATCCACCTTAAAAGCCTCACGTGTCCCATCGAAACCTGCCTATCACAATCCCCCCGCCCCAGGCTTTGAGGCCCAGCCAAACACTCCGGCACCTTAAAAGGCCCCCGTAAGTCCCCATCCCCATCCTCCAGTCCAGGCACACCCCCCCGACCCCAGGTGTCACTCATCCCATCCCACCACCCCAGACGGAATGCACTAGGAATCCAGTCTACTGCCACACTTCTTGGGAAGTGCACTGTTTACTCTTAGCTCTCGTGCACATATGCTGATTTTTAAATCTTCCTCTTTTTTGAGATAATTTTAGACATACAGGAGAGTTATAAAAGTAATACAAAGAGTTTCTGTACACACTTCACCCAACTTCCCCAATGTTAACACCTTACGTAGCCGCAGTACAACCGTCTGAACCAGGGAGTTAACCCTGGTACAATACTATTACCTAAACTACAGGCTTTATTTGGCTTTTCCACCCATGTCCTTTCTTCTGTAACGAGATCCAATCCATGATCCTTCACCGCGTTCAGTCAAGTCTCCTTACTCTCCCCCAAATCTGTGATGTGAGCCGGACGCTTTGGGAGACGTACTGGTCAAGTATTTTATAAAATGTCTCTTAACTTGGGTTGGTCTGATGTCTTCGTACCACTAGACCGAGGTTGTTCATTCTCAGCAAGAATACCACAGACAGGATGTGACTTCTCAGGACATCACATCAGCAAGTACATGGTGTTGATGGGTCTTATTACCGTCGATGTTGACTTTGATCGCTTGGCCAAGGTGGCACCTGCCAGGGTTCTCCACTATAATCTCATTATGTCCCCCCTTCATAGTTAGAAAATATGTGGGGGAGATACTTTGAGGCTAGGCAGATATTCTGTTTCTCCTTGAACTTTTGCCTTCTAATTTACCATTCATCAGTGGGTCTTCCTGCAACAATGATTACTCTGATATTCTAATGGTTACCTTTACTTCCCTCATTCCTTCTATATTTATTCATCAGAACTTTTCTGTAAAGAAAACTTGTCTCTCTTTCTCATGTACTTATTTATTTCAGTCATTAACACTTCTCAGTACTAACTGCAGAATATTTATTTTATTTAAAATTAATATTAAATATAATTATACTCTGTATTACATCACAGAATATATAAACTCTTCTATCTTGTAAATTATGTATAACGTATTATATAGGAATTAAATTATATAAATTATTTTAAATATAAATACTACCATCACTTATTTTGTTGCTCAGATTGTCCTAGCTTTGGCCACTGGGAGCTTTACTTGTGTTGCGATGATTTGCTTTACTGAATTATAAGCTTTTGAAGATAAGAATCATGGCTTACTGGTTGTTGGTTCCCACAGCCTTAAACACAATGTCCCGAATATCCTGGATTCTCAATCATACTACTTAATATTTACACACATTTCAGTTTTTAAAGTGTTTTCAGATCTCTTATCTTGATTGTTACATTGTTAGAAGAATGTATGCATGGGGCGCCTGGGTGGCTCAGTCGTTAAGCGTCTGCCTTCGGCTCAGGTCATGATCCCAGGGTCCTGGGATCGAGTCCCGCATCGGGCTCCCTGCTCAGCAGGAGGCCTGCTTCTCCCTCTCCCACTCCCCCTGCTTGCGTTCTCTCTCTCGCTGTCTCTCTGTCAAATAAATAAATAAAATCTTAAAAAAAAAAAAAAAAAGAAGAATGTATGCATGAATAACGACCAAAGTAATTCATGAGTGATTTCTGTGTATATCCCAAAGAGTTGAACTCACTTAGGTTGAACTCACTTAGGAACTCAACTCTTACCTGTCTTTCCTTAGTTGAGTCTAGAGTCACTATCAGGCAAAATACTTGGTTATTTTAGCTATGTCTAGTCGCCACTTTTTTTTTTAAGTTTTTGATTTTTACATAGTTGAACTTTTTTTTTTTTTTGAGAGAGAGAGGGCATGACCAGAGGGAGGGGGCAGAAGGAGAGGGAGAGAGAATCTTAAGCAGACTCCCTGCTGAGCACAGAGCCCGACATGGGGCTCCATCTCACGACCCTGAGATTATGACCTGAGTCGAAATCAAGAGTCAGACACTTAACCAGTTGACTGAGCCACCGAGGCACTCCTAGTTGCCACTTTTGACTCAGGCAAATTAAGTATAGGACTCTGATGAGTAGATCTTAGGTTGTTTTGGTTTGTGTGTTTGTGTTTCAGGTCAAGCTGAATTTCCCTTGCCTCTCCTCTGTCCTGGACAGTGCTGGTCTGTTACCATACATTGAGGTAGCTGTCTGAAGTGAACAGCATCCTCAGGGCACCTGGGTGGCTCAGTCAGTTAAGCCTCTGCCTTCAGCTCAGGTCATGATCCCAGGGTCCTGGGATGGAGCCCCGCATCAGGCTCCCTGAGCCTGCTTCTCCCTCTCCTTCTGCCCTCCCTCCCCCGCTCATGCTCTCTCTCTCTCTGTTGAATAGATTAAAAAAATCTTTTTTAAAAAATAAAATAATGAAGTGAACAGCATCCTCTTAATATGGTTCTCATTCATTGGGCAAAAGCTTCTAGAGTATGATGCCCAGCCATGAGCACCTGGCATTCTGTAAGACTGCAGTTCAGATCTGTGTGGACAGGCTAACATGAAACATGGCAGTTGCTTTGTACTTGCTACGCTGTCTTGGAATGAGCTGCAAGGCAGTAGACTTGGAGTGGCTTCAGATGAAAAACAATGTTTCTGGTTATCAAAAATAGCAAGGCTGGGAAAAAATAAGGGGGCACTCCCGATCTTATGGACTGTATCAGAGGGGGGCAGTCATGAAACTCCAGTGATTCTTTCCTCCAGGAAGAGCCAAGAGGACTTTTGCTCACGTCCACCACTTCACACCTGAGCCTGAAGAAAAGTAATGGGTAAACTATTGCGTATGAGTAGGGTAGCCATATGACATACCCAAACCAGGACACTTTTGAAAGTGAAAGAGGATACTATTATTAACTACCATAGGGCAACAAGTAAAAGTTGAAGCTGTCCTGAGAAAACTGGGATGAATAATCATTCTATATAAAACAGAATCCCTAGCTTAAAACAATGGAGACTCAGGGCGCCTGGGTGCTCAGTCAGTTAAGCATCCGACTCTTGATTTCAGCTCAGGTCATGATCTCAGGGGCGTGAGATCGAGCCCCACATTAAGCTCTGCATTGGGTGGGGAGCCTGCTTGAGATTCTCTCTCACCCTCCCCCTCTGCCTCTCCCCCAGCTCCCTCTCTTAGGGGAAAAAAAAAAAGGAAGGAAGGAAGGAAAAAAAAAAACAATGGAGACTGGTAAACTTTTACTGAACATATGTATATCTTCAGGAAAGCCCACAGCAATCCTTGGTGAGGTTTTGAGGGAAAGTAGATTGTTTCATGACTGAGTTAAATGTGAGAGGGATAGAAACAGCTGGGTATGTGTAAGATATATTTGTGGAAGGGCATCGAGGGCTAGGAAGGACAAGGAGGCACAAGCAGGCTAATAGACAAAAATTATCCCCCTCCTCCAATCAAGAAAGAGTGCAAACCTCAGCCTATGAACCAGCTGAGTGGTATGTCTCCCGGCAAAAGGGACTGTTATGTAGCACAAGCTCATTAGTCTTTCAAATCTTAAACATTTTCTTCTTTCAAGTCAAAGCCAATTTTAAGTATTCTGTTTAATAATTTCCTTCAAACATCTCATCACTTAGGTCATTTCCTTTTACAAGACACGAGCCATGAGGACGGAAAAATGGGGACTCTCACCAGGGAGGGTGTGTTCTCTGGGATGTTGCTCTCCGATGTTTATTTGGAAGCAGTCACAAACTCCACCACCTACCCAAGTTGTCTCCATGTGGTCTGTAGTGGGAAACACCTCTTTGGCAACAAGTCATAATCCAGTATTATTTTTCCCATTCTACCAAGGAGGAAATGGAGCCTTTGTCAGGATGGGATGACTTCGTTAAATTTCTGGCTTGAGTCAGTACACAGCCGGAGTTGGGATTACGGAGCTAGAGCCACGGTCTTTCACCTTTAATGGGAATAGTCAACATCCTGTTATAGGAGTGTTTATCCTGAGTTCTTATTTTTTTCACACAGGGAAAGGCATTTCATGGTATCAATCTTTTCAAACCTAAAGAGTTAAAGGAGGAGGGAAGCCTTCCACATATCCATAGCGGAAGCAATGGCCTACAAGAAACCCACAGGGAAGATCAGGGATGATTAGATAAATCCATTATCTTATGGTGAAAGCCATGAGAATCTCTGAGTAATCATTTCCACCTCGGAGTATCTGATGAGTGACCTACATTGAGTACTTACGTTAGAACCTGCCCCAAAAAGTGCTCAGCAGACAGTGATTATTAATTATTGCCATTGCTGTAAATATTAATAAGCAACGACTTCAGCCTAATACTGTGGGGAGAATTTAAAACTGGTGATTACAAAGCAGGTTAGTGATCTGCTAAAATCACTCACGTCCTGACTATTCAAGGTAAAGTCCATAGGGCGCCCAAATGGTTCTTACAGGGAGGTCTCTTCATTGAAGTTTTTAGCTAATGAATTTAAAAGAGATGATAGAATATCACCATTTTCTTTTTTCTTTTTTTTAAGATTTTATTTTATTTTATATTTTATTTTATTTATTTTATTTTATATTTTATTTTATTTTATTTTTTTATTTTATTTATTTTATTTTATTTATTTTATTTTATTTTATTTATTTTATTTTATTTATTTTATTTATTTTATTTATTTTATTTTATTTTATTTTATTTTATTTTATTTTATTTTATTTATTTTATTTTATTTTATTTTATATTTTGACAGAGAGAGACCCAGCGAGAGAGGGAGCACAAGCCGGGGGAGTGGGAGAGGGAGAAGCAGGCTTCCCATGGAGCAGGGAGCCCGATGCGGAGCTCGATCCCAGGAGCCGAAGGCTTAACGCTTAACGAATGAGCCACCCAGGTGCCCCAGAATGTCACCATTTTCTAACCCTAATGAAATAATCATGAGAACAATGATCATCGGTGGCTGCTAAAATCATACAAAATAGACACAAACATCATGTACTTCCCACCCTCTGTATTCACAGAACACTATGATACACTCTTTACAAAAAATGAACCTAAATATGATCACAACTCGAGATCTAACTAGTAATTTTCAGGATAACCAGAGGATGAGAAATATATTAAATGATCCCATGAAGATACAATCTAAAATCCAAACCGTGGGATAGTCTACAAATGACCCAGTTTCTTTAACAGAGTGCAAAAAAAGAAAAAAAGGCAAGATATATAGATAAAGACTCTTAGAGATGTATCAAAATACCAATATATGAACGTCATTTGGATTCTAATTTGAATAAACAAACTCTAAGGAAAAGTTAGAAAATAATTGAGAAAATTTTAATATTGTGCTGACTGGATCCTTAATAATACTAAGATTGTCTTATTCTTTATGTGTGATAATGGTATTATGATTACATTTTTGTTGTTGTTTTAGTTCTTGATCCTATAGAAAAACAAAACAAAAAAAATGGTAAGATGAAAACATAAGAGAATACAGGGTGGGGTAAAGATTTCTTGGTGAAAACACAGAAAGCACAGACCTTAAAGGAAAAATGTTAATAAAGTGGACTTAAAAGTACTAATTATCAAAAGACACTGTCAAGAAAATTGATAGCAGGGGCGCCTGGGTGGCTCAGTCAGTTCATCTGCCTTCGGCTCAGGTCATGATCCCAGGCTCCTGGGATCGAGCCCCACATCGGGCTCCCTGCTCAGCGGGGAGCCTGCTTCTCCCTCTCCCTATGCCATTCCCCCTGCTTGTGCTCTCTGGCTCTATCTCTCTGTCAAATAAATAAATAAAATCTTTAAAAAAGAAAAAAGGAAAATTGATAGCAGATTGGGAGAAAATATGTGCAACACCTAGATCTGAAAAGATAGGTAAGTAAATGATAGACAAATAGAACAACACCCATATCTTGTATCCACAATATACAAAAACTTCCTACAACTCAATAATAAAAAGACAAACAACCCAATCAAAAAATGAGTAAAATACTTGAATAGATGCTTCACAAAAGAGGATGTACAAATGGCCAATAAGCCTATGAAAAGGGGTTCACCAACATTAATCATCAGAGAAATGCAAATTAAAATCATAAGGAGATAACACTATAAGCAACAGAATGGCCAAAATTAAGAAGATGAAATGCTAAATTTTGGAGAGGATATGGAACAACTAGAACTCTCAGACATTGGTTGGTGGGAGTGTAAAATGGGACAACCACCTCGGAAAACCATCTGGCATTTCTTAAGAAGGTAAACATACCTATGACCCTGAAATCCCAATACTAGGTATTTACTCAAGAGAAATAAAAATATATGTACACACACACACACACAAACACACAAACCTTGGATAGGAATGTTTATAGCAGCTTTATTCATACTAATCAAAAACTGAAAACAGCACAGGTGTCCATCAACAGAAGAATGGATCAACCAACTAGCACATCTATACAATGGACTACTAAAAAATAAAAAGGGTCAAACCACTGATATAAGCAACGACATGGGTGAATTGCAAAAATAATACACTAGCCAGAATAAGCCAGGAGAACAGAATTATGATCTCATTATATGAAATTCTCAAATAGGCAAAAATAACCAGCAGCGATAAAAATCAGATCAGTGGTGGCTTCGAAACACAGTGAACTGATGGTGGAGGGCACGAAGGGTGGGATGCTAAAAATGTGATGTACCTTGAGATGGAGTTGCCAAGCTCTCTGAGGATCTGAATGTATGTAAGTTACAAGTCAATAAAAATATTTTAAAACTTAAAAGGATTCTTCTCTATATAATTATATAGATAGACCTTTTAAACAGGTGAAATTATGTGCTATATGGAGTTTCTTCAAAATAATCCAGGGTGAAGGGTGGGTATATATAAACAAGTTTGGTCCTGAGTTGATAATTGTTCAACGCAGGTGATGAGTACATGGAAGACCACTGTACTTTTTTCCCTGCTTTTGTTTAGGTCGGAAATTTTCCAGGATAAAGAGTGGGGAGAGTGAGGGACCCAGGGAGAGAGAGAGTTGAAGGGAGGGAGGGTCCAACACCAAGATCTGTGTCAACAGCCCTGAGGACATCTCTGAATACCAATTTGGCTCAATCGCAGATATTCTGTGATGTCATCAGAAAAGGTCAAGTTGAACTAGATAAGATTCTTTTTGCAACTGAGATTTATGTCCTACTTTTGGGGACACTTTTCAAACAAAATAGAAAAAATCCAGGCAACCCTAGGGGCAGCGACTTCTAGGGATCTGGAATGTTCCCTTGTGTGGAACAGAGCTCAGCCTGAGGACACCACCCAAATGACATGTCAGTGCATTATCATGATAGAGTGTCTGACCCTACCCCAGGGTGGTTCACGCCGTGGCTCTTGCTCACCAGGGCTTTGGAAGAGAGGCTCCCTACCCTGGAGCTGCAGCAGGCTTCGCCGGGGAGCAAGGAGGCGCTTGCCCAGCCTGGGCCACAGAGGTCTGTATGGTAAGCTCATCTGAGCCAGAACAACTGGGTCCAGCTTACGTTCCTTCAAAGATTTTGCAAGATGAGTGGCTTCTCTCCTACAGCTTTACTATTTTTTTTTTTTTAAAGCCTCATTTCCAATGGAAAACAGATCCTTCATGGACTGGGTTATTTTCTTCAGACCTGGAAGCATTTAGCTCAGCCATGTGATCACTCCGGATCAAATCGGCTGTGTTTCCAGGTCTGCCTCTTGGCTCAAGCTGCTTAAAAGCCACTCCACAGCGTTATTCAGGGATTGAGCCTCACGCTGGTGAGAAGCCAAACCAAGCCTTGACTCATAAGCACCTGGAGGACTGGGGGCCACTCTAGTCAGCCCATGTATTCAGCACTCACCAGCACGGCAGGCAGATAAAAGCCTTTGATGGATGACAGAAATTTTAGAGTTTCAGGGTCTGTTATCAGCCCAGTATTTATCTGACCCAAGTAGCCTATTTTTAAAGAATACTTCATGACATCTTTCTGGTAGAGTAAACCTCACTCCACAGCTGAAGAGAGTAGGAGACGTCGAGCCTCAGGAGGATGGCTAACAGGTCTGTCCTGTCTTGTTCACCACACAGGGAATCCCTAGCCCTCTGCAGAAGGCCTGGGACACAGCAGGTGCTCAGTAGATATTTAATCATCGGACGGATGAATGAATAGCAGTACATGTTATTAGTACCTCCACAGACTGGTGGCCGTTCTCAAACATCACTGTTCATAAAAATCACCTGGAATAGTTAAAATGCGGATTTCTCAGCCATCGTAACTCCTATTGCAGATTCTGAACCCACAGGTCTGGGAGGAGCCCTGGACGTGACATGTCTACAGATGTTCCCAAATAATTCTGTTGCCCACAGTTCGTAGCTCCCACTTTGAGAAACACTGTGTCTCACGTCAGCAGGTTCCCTCAGGGTCTCCAGTAACACAACTCCCCGACCCAGGGGACATTTTTTCCCTAGTCTGTGGTCCACCTAGAGTGGGTTCACTCTGCTCTTACTTTTATTTTCGAGTAATCTCTACACCCAACATGGAGACTCGAACTCGAACCCCGAGATCAAGAGTTGCACACTCTGCCGACTAAGCCAACCAGGAGCCCCTCTGCTCTTTACACTGGCAGGTGCTTGGTATCCTTTGACGGAAGGCATTGCAAATGCTAAGTGCTACTAAGCTCACAAAACGCTCTGAATAGAAAGCCTTTCCTAATAACCCATCCACTTTTCTTAATTATAGTTTTTCCTCCATGAGTCTTAGAACTGTCCTGGAAAAAAAACATTGGCTCATGTCGCAAAAAAATATTCAATTCCAGCACTTTCCTTGTGTAGGTCAATGATTAGCCCTGCTGCTTTCAAACATTTCGCATTTGGGACTTTTATTCTCTGGAATCCAAAAGATGGCAGAAGGCCTCCCCTGTCACTCAGGTTGTGACACAGGTACCCACAGCTCTCTTCCCACGCAGGGACAATTGAGACAAAGGCACGCTTCATTTCAAGACACTTGGGTCGACCAGCATCTTTGGGATCCGTAGCTGATTCAAACTTCTTTTTGCTGCCAAATACATTAAGAAATTCTAACCCCAGAGGGAGTATTATTGTCCATAATAAAGATTGAATTTTCATTCACTCAATTCCTATCAGTTTCTCTGACACTCAGATTCAGGAGGGGGGAGATGGCTGGGTTTCGAGCCAACTCTTTGAGCAAAGGAAGGTAAACTCAGACTCCAAAAGTATTACACAACAGAATGCCCAGTCCTGGAAACATTCCGAAGCCTTTTTTTAGTTACCCAGAAATGACAAAGGAAATTCTTTACTCCAGGAAGGTTTGCAGATTGGTGTGGCTGCAAGATCCAAGAATGCATTTTTCTTATGTCTTCCTCCCCATCCCTACTCCTGCCAGTAACCAAGTGACAGCAGAATTATTGCTAGTCCTCTATTTTTTTAATCATGTGATTTTCTTACAAAAGACAAGGACAATTGTTGTTTCCAAAAAAAAAAAAAAAAAGGCACATGATGGTTACATGAGATTCCATACAGCTGTTAAATGCTTCCAGCCTGTCCTAGCCAGGCTTTTGAAAATTATTCATGCTTTTAACAGCGTATCAATTATTCAAGACAGAAAACGGAGTCAGAAGGGAACTGGAACCTTAAAGATAACACTAATTTTAAAGTATAGCCCATAGGGCTCGAAGAATTTTGAGATCTCGTAAGATACATTTACAGGAATAAATAACATTCTCTATTCAGGGTATGTCTTACCACAACTTCAACAGTATTTCTAAACAAAATTGCCTGACTTCAGGAAATGTCTCCTTTTTACCAAGTCTTGGTTTGGGTAGGTGTGATGAACTGAAGTAGGAAAAACTTTTTGTCTCGTAAAGGAGAAAATTACCTTCCTTTCAAAATATTTTATTTCAAAAAATATTCGAAGACTTCAAATTAATTTCACAATAATATTCTTAAAAATCAGGATGCAAAAATCCACGTATTTTATCCAATTCCATTTGGTAGGGGAGAAGTAGAGGCCACCCAATCCCACAGCAACACTTTTTAAGACAAAAATTACAAATGGCAGCGTTCATGTCTTTTCCAAGGGAGGTTCTGTGGAAACGCATCAGCAGCTAAGGCTGAACAGTTGCCCCCACACACACCTTCTTTCTAAACTGGCGCAGGACTGGCACGACCTATAGCTACAGACCTGCTAACCCTCCCCAGGGTGGCAGTAAGCAGATGCACTGGCACTCTTAATGGCAATTTTGGAGGGGGGTGATAAACACGGGGAACTGGCTCTGTCCCCTGAGCCCAGAGAAAAGCTATATGGAAAGGCAGGGTTTTGCAACCTGGGGGGACCACTGGCTGCAAGGAAAGCCAATGATCTCTTACAGGTCTTTCATCATTGGTCCTATCCCTTCTCCCGCCTTTGAGCTCTCCTCGGTTGAAGAAAGCCAATAGCAGTTCCAGACCTGTCAAAATACCTTGGGCTTCTAGGTCTGCTTTTAATTTGTTGGAATGTTGGCAGACGCAGCCTGGCTCACCAAAGAATGCCTTTGGCTGTGTCCAGTGGTCAAGTGTACCGGCCAACTGCTTTAGGCTCACTGGGAGCTTGGTGATGACCCAAGTCAGTCAGGCCTGGCTCCGAGCTTCTCTGGAGGATGGTTACAGGGCTGCCTTGGGAGATTACGGAGGATTATTATTATTTAGCTAGAGCTCAACACAGCCACTGTGCGTCTTGGTAAAAGGAGCCCTGAAACTCAGCTGACCCACCTGTTCAAGTAACTCCTCTGAGGAGAGGCTGGGGTGGGACTGAAGGGTAGGGAAGGCTTTGAGCTGTACCTCAGTTAAGGAAAGGAGAAAGACAGTCCCGATAAACAAATCTTCCAGCATATGAAAACGCTGGAAAGAAGGCTGGGAAGGACCTCATAGGCCTGGGATTAAACTACGACCCTCCAGCCGAAGGCAGCTTCTTCCAGGGGGCCCTGAGTGCTCTCACCCACAGGGAACTCTCGGTACATCCATTGTGCAGGGAGGGCTCCAGGAAGTAGAAACCCAACAGCAGTTATCCACGTACAGTGAACATGTAATTAACCACCCAAACCTGAGCCCTTCAGAATGATAACAGCAGCATTAACAATTATGCCGGGCAAAGTGCCCAAGCCTGTCTTGGGCAAACCAGAATGTTTGGTCATCCCCAATTTCTGGGGCCCCTTCTGGGTGCCAGGCATTGGTATGGGGTCTTGATGCGGGTCATTCCCCCACTCACGCCAGTAAGTAGATCCGTAAGTGACACACCTTGATGAGTCTCAAAAGTGGAAGTGGTGTCCTTTCGCATTCCACTTCCAACTCCAGAACCTTTTTCTTCCACCGGCAAGGTTAAAAAACCTCTGCTGATGCTTAGGTTATCCAGCTACTCTATTGTGTACCCTTCCTGGTCACTGATAACCAGCTGCCATGTGCCTCCTGGTTTCTCCCCCAAACTAAAGGCTCTGGCACTTGAATTTGAAACTTCCTCTGTGCCCCAGGTCCTGCTGCATTGGCTCTGAAATCTAATGTGCATGCCCCACGCGACCGCCAGGCCTCATCTTCCCCGGACCTCTTCCCCCCTAGGGCCTGTACCCCACGGCCACTCAGTCACCCAGTGCCCCGACCACACCCTGGGCCTCACCACAACTTCCTGTTCTGTCTCCCCTATCCCCACTCTGTTTGTTCTAGATCACCCAAACCACCAGTCCTCTAGCGCCTTCATTACACTGTCAGTGGTGTGCTGGTCAATATTTAACCTGCTCTTCGGATGCCTGGATATAAAGTTTATTATGAATTTACTGCCGTGAAGGATGTGTAGCATACAATTTGCAAATATGAAAATATACCACACTCTCTATCGTAAATTCTGTCAGGCCAATTGATTCCCACAAAATGCTCTCATTGACTTTTGCCAAACTCTTTTATCTGGTGCCAACATATGACAGCGATTCAGCCCGGATTAGATAAATGGACTTGCATCCCAACAGACTCTTTTCTCAATAAATGTATTTTCTCAGTAAATTTAACTGATATGACTTACTGTTAAACTATTTCTTACCTTCATTCAAATTACGTTCATTCACCTGAAACTGTTCGGCTTCAGCAGAGCAGAAGCACGCCATGAAATGATACTCCTACCAGACAGACACGAGCCATATACATACCTCAAGAGCAGACAAGAGTACAATGTAGTACGTTAGGATGAAACTCATTGGTGATGCGTTTTGAGCATTTACTACCCTTGTTTTTCTTAATATAACTTACAACTTACTTATAAGTTTACCTAATTTAATTGTAAATACTGGTGGTATTTAAAATCGGCTCTCAATGGGGCGTCTGGGTGGCTCAGTCAGTTAAGCATGAGATCAAGCCCCACATCAGGCTCTGGAAGTGGAGCCTGCTTTTCTCTCTCTTCCTCTCCCTCTGCCCCTCCCCCCACTCCCTCTCTTAAAAAAAAAAAAATCAGCTCTCAGAATCCCTGCAAATGTAAGCACTACTTCTCATGAACGGGAGGTTCAGGCTCCAATACCTCACTGTGGCCTCCATAACATCAGGCTTTTCCTCCCCTCCCCTCTCCCTATCACAAAGAAGGATGGTCTAAAAAGAACACAGGGAATTGGCGTCCTCCACGGTCTGCTGGGAAAACATGACTGGGGTGAAGCCAAGGTCAAGCAGCCTAAAGGTCTCTCAATTTTCTTTGGTATGGGACCATGGGAAACTTCTTAAAGACCAGTATCACAACTAGTTTGTAATGGGCACATAACAGGTTTACAACTTACTAAGTATTTCTCAAGTTACCAAGAAAAAGAAAGGCCTATGGACTCCCTTGGGAGTATCAGTTTGGCCAACTGTCCACACTCCCCTGCGTAAGAGATGGAAGAGTGCAAATAAGGATGCAGAGCAAAGATGGAAATGAACCAAGTGGCTCTCCCACTCATCCTGCAGGAAATGCTGACCGCCCAAAAGCCCCATTAAGGAAACACATCCCCAAAGCCTACTATTACCTACACTGACACCAACTCACACGTACAAGGTCTTTCTCCCGGACACAGGAAGCCATCTACAGACATTACCTCATCCTCTAATCCTCACATCAAACCTGGGAGGCAGGTAGTAGAAGGTATCCTCCACTCTCCTTATCTGTGAGGCAATCACTTCCCAAGCAGCAGAGCAGATCACACTCCGCAAGCCTACCAAGCATCCCTCACACCAGCACAAGCAAGCAATGGGCATCTCAGCTCTCGACCTGCAACCAAGCACTGAAGTGCGGAACAGAGCCCCCCCTTTATCCCAATGTATCAGAGAGAAAGAAAACTCTGGTTTAAAATGGTCCCGTGAGCCCTATTCTAAGCAGCTGTCTCAACGAAGCTCATCTCAGTGGGGCAGCCACTTTCCTATGGTTACAACCCCAAAAATGTTTGCAGAAACTCTAGCAGTACAAGTACCCAACATGGCTCCCAGGCTACCATCTGCAACTTTTAAGTTCTCTGCGAATTCTGAGAAGTTGGCTGGTGGGGGACTGGAGCTCATGGAAGGAATGAGAGGTAAAGAATGAATAGCTGAGCCCTCACAAAGTCACCCTCTTTCTTCCTGGAGGATGTAAATCCTTACTTTCCACCAGTGGCTTCCAGTGCAAACAAGACTTGCGCTTTTGGAAGACAGAAACACGGTAAAGATACTTACTAATGCCAAGAAATTTCATTTGGCCTTTAAATTCACGGAGGACTGGGAGAAGATAGAATCCTGCCACCAATCAGCTAAGAAAAGTTGGCCCCAATCTCCTTTCCTTCCCTTTCTTAGAACAGACGAATGGCTTCACAATGTGGAGCTTCCCCCCTCACAGCCATACTGCCAAAGCCAGGCGTCCATACGGCCTCCCCCCACCAGCCACCTGCAGTAACTAAAAGTTCTCAAGCTTCTGGATGCCCATGCCACTCTGTAGCTTCCTCCAAGGGCTCCAGACACCTTCAGCTCACACCACAGCTGTCCCCGTTTCACATCTGGTTTCCTGATGTATCCCCCACTGATGGGACTCACCGCCTTCTTTCTTCTCTTACACCAGCATACGTACCTTCCTTTCCGTTCCACAGGAAATGTCATTTTGCAGTTTAAGGAACTGGAAAACATCCTAGACTCCATGTATGTTATCACCAGTGTAAACTTTTTAAAAGATTTAGCGAGAGCAAGCAGGGAGAAGAGCAGAAGGGGAGAGGGAGGGAAAAAGAATCTCCAGCAGACTCTGCGCTGAGTGCGGAGCCCGACCCCACGACCCTGAGATCATGACTGAGCCACCCAGGCGCCCCCACCCATTTTTTACACCAAAATAATGAAATAGCAAATTGGAGTAAGACACCTGCCGTGCCTACACCCTCATTTTGGAGGTCACGGCCCAACCCGGCTGCTGGCTCAGGGGCCTGTAATAAGCACAAGCAGATCAAAAGTTCAACGCGCATGTGATGGCATCTAACTCAGACTGCCACTTAGCACGATACATCTCTCAGAGCAGCCCTCCACCTACCTAACCACTCCAACCAGTGTACCTTTACCTAGCACAGCACAGCCAGGGGCCAGCTCAAACATGACAAGACAATAGCTGAGGCAAAGTCTTTCAGGGTGGCAGGTTCACTGGTCAAGAAACAATCCTAGGTACACACCCTGATTTTACCATCAGCGGTCTGCTCACAGTGGGGGCTATGTACGGCCCGAGAAGTTTCTCCTTTTACGTTAAGCACCGAGCTCCAGGCCTGGGATCCAACTGGGGAATCTTCCTGCTGCGTCGCTTCCTCTCACCAAGTGATGTTAAAACTTGGTAACTGGTCTCAATAAATGACACGAGATGCAGGATTTTGTGTATATGCACGGAGGGTTATGAAAGGAGCCTGCTGGCTTGAGTTCTGACAACACGATCAGGGCACTTCTCTGCATTTGGGCTAGATCAGTTTTCCCCAAGTGATCTGTGCATGAGCCCCAGGGCCTGGGAGTAAATGCTTTTATCTGTTCTACACTCTGGGCTTTCCGACTATCATCTGTTTTAAAGAAAGGGTTCTATCTGCTAGAAGCAAGGGAAACCAACCAACCAACCCTGAAAGCTGGACTGACCTTCTGGTGTCTAAACAGATAAACATTAGAATAACCTATCTCCTTGTTGCTACTCTCATTCATTCACTTGCCTTGTAAATGAGTCAGGAGCAAGGAGACCACACTTTGTCCTGGTTTCCAAATGCATTTTAACCATATTAATCTAATCCTAGCTCATTCCTCAGGCATCTTCTGAATAAAGCAAACCTCCAATCCGTGGCCACTTAAAGGAGGACACAATCCTCCCCCTTCAGCAAGGGGTGTAAGGTGGGGATGGGAGCCACTGCTCCCCGCACCCCAGCCCGTGCCTGCCGGGTGCCCTCCTGGCCAGAGCTCTAACTTGCCCTTCAGGGGTTTTTACCTTCAGCACGGTCTGTTCCGACATGAGACTTAATATGCCTAGGAATTACTATACAGGATGTAGTTTCAGACATTCCGAAGATGAAGTACTCTGAGGTCATTTATTATCAAGAATTTTACTTGTTCAACTCTCGGGGCTTCAACTCTTAGAGTTGGCCCTCCCTGCCCTCCCCCCACCCCCACCAAGAGAACTACCAGATTTGAAGACACCATGGCACTGTGGCTCACAAGGTTTGACTCAACCTAAATATTAAAAAAAAAAAAAAAAAAAAAATACAACCCACTAATAAAGAGCTTATTCTGCACAATTAGGAAAGAAAGACACCAAACCATTTAAACATAATTTATGTACATTTATGGCTTTATACAATAATAGCAAAGATTGTTCTTGTGTCTGTAAGTACATCAGCATCATCAGGCACTTCTCAGAGAGTATCGGAACAGGAACGTGGAATCCGCGCTGTTACTGAACTCGAGTAGTGAAATGCAGGTGGGCACGGCCGCGTCCTGACAGGACTCCCCTGGCCACACCGCCAGGCTGTGCGCACCACCCTCAAGGAGGAGGCCAAGAGTAATGCAAGGCTGTTTTGTTTGCATAAACCACACTGCATTTTTTAATGAATGATTACTCCCAAACCAAAACCACAAGAGAAACTTCTCGTTTAAAAGTCAGTTATAAATTAAGCACTCTTAAGAGCTGAATGTGAGAATTTCAAGTAAGTCTGGGGGAGGGAGAGGGGTGTTGGTAACATATACCCAGCAGTTGAACAAGTCCAAATTGTATAACTTTGGAAAACTTTTTTTTTTCCCCCCCGTTTTAAGCGTCCTTCTCTTCTTGGTACATTCCATTGATTTACTGCCCACTGGGATACAACATTTGCTAATTAATTTAGACTCTGTCAGTTTGTTGAAGCGGAACTTTGCAAGTAATGCATCTATTACCTAAATATATTCCATACGTCTATATTACGGAAACAATATTTTATATTTAAAATATCAGAGTAGCTCTATAATACAATATGCTTTTAATAACAGTACAAACCAGAGGAAATAAATCAAACAAGGCTGCATAGGTGGTATCATGTGCACATCTCACAAAGCAATCATGTACAATAACTGAGACACTCATTACTCCAGAAAGTCAGTATTCGTACAGAAGAAGAATTACCAGAGGTCACATAATGTTTGTTTTCAAAACAGACAAGGTGTCTTTCGCTGGACTTCACTGTACCCCAGAGAGATACCCAAGATTCATGTCAGAATCTCAACACAAAGAGAAATCTGAAGGGAAAAAAAAAAAAAAAAGGTATTTACACAGACTCAGGAGGAAGAAACATCTTTTTAAAAGTTATTCTAGGATGTAGTAAGATTTTAAGAGCGATTTCAGCTGTAGTTGCCTCTTTAATGAACAAATGGAGGGGGCTCTCAGGCTTGTCGTGTGAGGGCACGAGAGGAGGAAAGAAGGTGAACACGGCAACAGGAATGGGAACCCGAGGACTCTGGCATCGACAAGTTCTATCACATATGCAGAAGGCACTGCTTAGAGGAACGAGGGTTTCCAAAACCAGACCTATTCTGGAGTGGCCAACAGTGAAGATAGTTGGAGAGGAGGCTATTTAATGAATTCTCAAAATAGCAGAAGTCACAGTGGGAAGCTTTACAACAGAGCTGGCCTCCTATAGGAAATCTTTCAAGAACACTTGTGTTCTTGTTAAACATGTAGGAAAAACCAAGCCAACAGATCCGCAATTCACATGCAAGACAAAGCAAGTGTGATCCAGGCTAAGTACACAGAAAGAAATCAGAGCCTTCTCAAGAAGGCAAGAGGAACATTTTCATACACCTGCTCCTTTTACTGTGCTGACTTAGGGCATTCCACATGACTTGAAAATACCGATGGGGCGCAAAGCCAATTAACCTGGTCTGTCAGTTATAGGTAATTGCAAAATATTAAAACATAATGATGCAGAATTATAGTTTAGGTTGCTAAAGGCTAAAGAAATTCTCCAATTTTTAACTTACACTAAGAGCTTTTAAAATAAATTCAAATATGCAACTTACAGCTGGTTTGTCGGGTTTTCAAATTAATTGCCCCAATCTTTAAACAAGCTCTAGTTCCCTTTGGTAGCCATCTGCACTCAGGGACACGAAGCATTCTGCAAATCAGTAAAGTCCTATTTTAAATTTTCCTCCTTCCACCTAAATTTCCACAGTGTGCTACGTAATCTGCAGGACAGAAGGGACAGAGGGATGAAGTGTGAGTCTTAACATAATCCTTCGAGGCAGAGCTACAAAAGCAACCTCCACCTACACCAAAATAAGAACACAGAAGTACGAGAGGAAACATTTGCTGAAGCTCAACTCAAAAAGGATGAGTTGATCAAAACTCCCAGGTTTGAGAGAGGAGCACGGTTTTAGACGCAGGACTCCCTTTCTGATCCACAAACATCACGAGGCCCCTCGGGAGTAACTGACACAACACAGCACACAGGCATCTATCAGAGGACTCAAGGCTCTGTGATGTACTCAGTTCACGGGATAATAGGAGCAGATGGAATTTCTTTCAAAAACACACATAAAAAACATATTAAGTTCTCCTACACATGAAACGCAAAATGTCCCTAACTATACATCGCTCTCCTGCCAAAACAGTCAGAAACGTTGAGTATGCAAGTACTAATTACAATGATTTTAAGATTAGTCAGAAACAACACCGAGTAGCATCCCAAAGTGTACAAACCAGTTAAACACGTATAAAATTAGTACTAATCCAGTTAGAAATACAAAATGAAAATTATGGATGCTGCCTCAAATATCTGGGATTCCACAAATTTACAAGCAGACTATGTAACAAAGTAGACTCTAGTTTTAAGAAAACATTACAGTTCAGTATCTATTCCAAAAATGATCTCAAGTCCCAACGATAACATCAAAAATCATTTATCTGGAAATTAGAACCATTTAAATGTTTGTACAAATTTGCAAATAACAAAATAAACAAACAAAAAAATAGAAAAGACCTGTACAAGGCTGGCATTTAATCTATTTTTCCCCCAAAGGTGTTTGACAAGTCCATAAATTCAGCAGACTGGTAACAGGCTATTGGTTCTCATGTGAATTGTGTGGCTGTGTGAACAGGCCCAGAGCTGTTCCACGGAGGCGCAGGATGGAGAGCCTGGTTCTCTGTGGTTCGTCTGTTCAGCAGAACACAGGTAGTACAAACAAAAGTTTAACTTATCAAAGACATGAGACCATCACAGTATTACAAAAAGAGTATAAACTTTCCTTGGACCAAATGGATATTAAAAAAAAAACAAAAACAAAAACAAAAACACACACAAATACAATTCTGTAGCCACTGCTTATGTACAGAACTTGAAAGCACACCAGGATCCGACGTCTTTTCTGCAATTACATGGTGTAGTGAGTTTGGCACTTCATTGTAATGAAATTTCCAATGGCACAGTCCTTATCTACAGCAGCACATAACCTGCAAGCATCGGGCAAACATCCTGTACAGGAAAAGTGTCTTCGCTGCCAAGTCTGACGAAAGGAAAAAAGAAATGCTTTTCTTTTTTTTTTTAAATCAAGAAACGAAAAGGAGGGGTGAAGGACATCTTTGGACTGCTTCTCTCAGTTCCTGCTGTCAGACAATCTGAAGTACTTTTAAGTGTAGCCTAGAAAAAACACACAATGAAAATACAGCCAAATTAAAATCAATTCAATTTAACATATTAGAGTGACAGATATACTTGGGGGCAGGGGGGAGCTTTCTCAAACAGCTCCAAAATCATTCAATGGGGGAAAATTCTATTTAAAAAAAAAACAAAACTGCAGTATTTGATTTGTATCAAACATATTCATTTATTGAAGAGCTACTAAAAAGATGCAGCCATCTAACTGTCAAAAGAAAACCTTTAAAGCAGTCAAAGGAAGCTTCCTTATGCTTAAGCTCAAAAAAAAAAAAAAAATTTATGAGCTGCAAAAGGGGCAGAGAACGCATGATAAAAGATGCCTCTCGGCAAGGAACAGGCAGCTGACATCAGAAAAGTCGCAACTATGGAAGATATATGGCAAGTTACTGTGTTCCTCTATTTTAAGCTCTGGCTTCAGAAGGTCTTTTGACATTGGGGTGATCTTACCTGTTCACTAACTCACTCTTAGCCTGACACCCAGCTATGTGTCGTCGTCTTGACGCTGTGCGGGAAGCTTTGGTTGGGCAACACATTGTCAAAGTTAAAATCCAAAGTATCTCCATCCATGAGGTCGTTCCGAATGATGGACTCCATGTCACAGTCCAAGCGCTCAATAAACATGCCATCCAAGTCACTGGGGAGCTTCTCCTGGTGGAGAATGCCCATCCTGCCATAGCCATTGCAGCTGCTCACTGAGGAGTAGGCCCCTAGGGTGTTCATCTGCATGGGGTGGGACAGAGGCACTTGTAAAGCTGTCTTCACTGGGGCCAAGCGGTTCATACCCGAGGTGTGGGGCATGGTGTTGACCGCGTGGGGCAAGGCACGCCCATTAACTGCAGATGTTGGCTGGGTATGTCCTGGGTGGGTGTGGGAGCTGGGGTTCATCATTTTGTTATGAGATGCCTGGCTGCCATAGGTTGACATGACCGAATTAGGGCCCATCAACACATTCTGACCAAGGACCCGGCTGTTGGGCTGGGCGACCCCAGGATCAACTGCTGTCATAATATCATTATGGGGAGGAGAGTCAGAAGTAAGCAACTCCTTCAAGAGTCCCGGTGCACAGTTATACTGATTCATACCTCCATAGCTCGATTTGTTGTCCTGAAGTGTTTGCATAGGCATCTGGGGCAAAGGGCTCATGCTGGACTGGCCGTATGTATATTTTTGGTAGTTTGGGCTGGGTGAATTCAGACTGGTGTTTGGCGGTGCAAATGAGTAGCATGGTGTCTGCTGCATCATGGTGCCAGGTGAAGACTGGGTTGAAACAGTTAATGGCGTTGGCGATGAGAGAAGGTTGAGATTATCCAAAAGATTTTCCATATTTTCAGGACTGCTTATCTCAGACAGACTGGGTAGAGTGGAAGCCATCTTCGCAGCAGATGGTGGGTACACCATAGAATGCACATCCCCATCGCCAAGATCATCCTGTTCGGTCATAATGGGAGAAAGTCTCCCACTAATAGTACTAGCATTCGAGCTAGTTCGAGGGCGAAATGTACTCCAGTTATCAAAGTCATCGTTGCTGTGAGAGCCAGGGCTTGCGGGCCACTTAGAAAACTGAGATCCTGGGCTGTCCCCGGCAGCCTCCTGGCCAGCCTGGAGGGATGCTTTTTTCTTAGCAGCCCGGCCCCGGCTCTTAGCAAATTTACTGTTGTTGTCCATGGAAGCAGCTCTTCTCCGGGGGGATTTTCCACTCTTGCCTCCCTCTGGATTGAGCATCCACCAAGAACTTTTTCCGGTTCCTTCATTCTGCACACGAATGAACTTGCTGTGTAGGGACAGATTATGGCGAATTGAATTCTGTAAAGCAAAACATCATGTTAGAAACACAATACTTCTCCAGTTAGAATACTATTTGGTATAGGCAGATAGATGGGAAGACAAGTAAAAAATTTTTAAAGTTTGTGGTACAGATTTCAACCCATACAATTACACCCATATGGGTTCTGAACTCCACTATAAAAGAGCTCAAACCAGTATAAGAGAAATAGTATCTTATCTTAAAAACAGTATCTGTATCTTAACGTAATGAGGGGACAAAATTAAATAAGCACTATTATAGACATCTTTTATATAGCTATATTTTATAGGGCAATTACAGAACTGGTTTTAAAACCACTTAAATTTTTGCTTGGCTACAATGCTATGCAAATAGCACTCTGTAACAAAGTGCTATCAAAAACCCTTTCCATTCTATCACCCCTAAAACTACTGCCAGTTCTCTTCAGATTGCACATATGCCATTTACACAAGTGAGAAGTTTTATATTACTGGGCCCACATGATTATGGAAAAGAAAGAAGTGAAGCAGGGTATATTCTTAGTTAAGAATTAAAAGCCTGAAAACTAGTAAGACCTAGATTCCTTTCTACTTTTCAAGTCCATTAGGCAAATATAGGTGAATATAAGACAAACAGGATCGTATTTCTTATTTTAGAAAGTTGAACTGCCAAAAAAGGGAGATTTTAAATTCCAGTGTTGTTGGGGCGCCTGGGTGGCTCAGTTGTTA
Organism: Phoca vitulina; assembly: GCF_004348235.1. Lineage (NCBI taxonomy): Eukaryota > Metazoa > Chordata > Mammalia > Carnivora > Phocidae > Phoca > Phoca vitulina. Next base: position 61,677,237 of record NW_022589708.1, on the reverse strand, counting down.
AGCATCTGCCTTCGGCTCAGGTCATGATCCCAGGGTCCTGGGATGGAGCCCCGCATCGGGCTCCCTGCTTGACAGGAAGCCTGCTTCTCCCTCTCCCACTCCCCCTGCTTGTGTTCCCTCTCTCGCTGTCTGTCAGTTAAATAAATAAATAAAATCTTAAATAAAATTAAAAAATAAAATGTTCAGTGGTGCCTGGCACATGGTAAGCGGTCACCAAGAAGTAGGTACCAGATCCCAACTTTGGGGGCACAAGGATATTGCCAATCTGAGCCCTGCTCCCCTCTTCCTATTTACTGGGGGTGTGGGTAGGAGTTTAGCCGTATTACAAACACACACCCACAACTCCAAACATACAGGAGGCCAGAGACAGTCTCAAGCTCCAGTAAAAGCAGCAAGGCCAGACTGCAAACAAGGAAGCCCCAATCTGATTCCTCTAATGGACACATGGTGAGACTGCCAGCATCTGGAGAGCCTCTGGGACATATGGAAAAGGAAAAATGGGCTCCAAAGGAGGGACTCCAAGGGACTTCTGTCCCTTGTCTTGTAGCTTTTTGTTCCCCATACAGAACAGGGCAACAGTAGACCCTTACTAGCTGCTCATTCCGCAGCCTCTGTCATCAGGGCCCTGAGCCCAAGGCCAGGAGCAGGATTCTGGGTGTCATAGACACTGGGAGCAGGGCCTTGTGTGTGATTCCCAAGCCTTCCCTGGCACCCTCGGCCAACTGGGCACCCTGGACCTCTGTGGCCCCTCTCCCTGACCACGAAAAGGCTCTGGCTGGATCTGTGGTCACCCAGGGATGCAGCCACAATGCCCACAACCTTTTGCCATCCATGTGGGATGTAATGATGCTTTGAGTGCCAATCGCTGCGCCAGAAAAAGCCTTTGCACAGCAGGACAAGGCCAAGGCTTCAACAAAAACCATGAATTCAAGTTCTTTCTTATTAAAAAGAGATTGAAAACAGAAAAGAAAAATAAATCTCCTTTTCTAAAAAGAGATGCAAAAATCTGAGTAGAGTGAGGCTGGACAGCCAGGGCTGAGAAATCCATATTTCAAAATGCCCTCTGACCCTCTGTACTACATTCCACCCAAGAATTGCAACAGAGCAGCGAACGTGACAAGCCCTTCTGCCAGGGCATACAGTGAGTGTGGGGCAGACACGGCCCTGAACGGGGGCTTCCGGGCTGGACGCTGGGCAGGTGTGCGAGTGGGTGGCAGGCAGGTTTCTTTTGTTCCCTAGACTTTCCTCTTCCTTCCCACCTCTTGACCTATCCCCAACTCAAGACAAGCTTTGAGGAAGACTTTAAGTACATACAAGAACCCCTAAAAGAGGCCAAAGACTACATTTCTCCAATGGCCTATTTCATTCCCGGAAGAGTCTCCAAGCCCTACCAAAGGATCTTAAACACACACACCTATGTATGTTCCCAGGAGCCACAGCCTCATCTCCTGGGCCCACTAACACCAGCAAACCAAGTTCTAAATTCATCCTGAAAAAGAGGCAGGCCTGTCCCTGGGGATGACCTGGAAGGGAGCCGAGCGCTCTGACCCTATGACATGTTCTATAGGCTGAAAGTCTGAACGTTTGCACAATATTCCATCATGACTATCTTGTTCTTGGAACACAACAGACACCCAGATAAGCCACGATGAAATCTCTGGAGGAAAGGAAGCTTGACTCCTGTCCCTGTCACATTTAGTTAATGATAAAGGGGGAGGATCCTCCTAGATGATGGCTTCCTGGCTGTCTGCACTGACTGGTGGAGGGTGGTGCAGCTCTACAACACACATATTAGATCAGCTCATCTGTAACTGCAATTAGGGGACACTTTTAATGAGATTGCAGAACGTGTAATGATGAAATCTTCAGAAAGTTCAGGAAGCATTCAACTAACTCAGGTGGGACATAAGCTAACTTACTACTCAGACTTAGACTTAACCCCCTCCTCCAAAAAGGGGGTCCAGAGCAATCCCCTACTTATCAAAACATCACGCTCCATATTTTTCTAAGAGGACATTTCAGGTCGCTCTTTGAGTAACAGAGCTGTCTTCTAACTTTGCCAACAATTAAAAAAAATTTTTTTCCAAACAGGAAAAGGTTTGCTGTGCAGGGCTTGTTACAAAAATTCCTGTTTTTCATACAGCCAGCAGGGCTCCGGTGGAGGGGGGGCAGGGAGGGGCACGAAGAGGTAAATCTTGTAAAAATGTGTGCTGCTATTAACGGTATTATGTCTGTAGATCCCTGCGGGGCACAGCCACGGCTGCAGGGAACAGCAGTTCTCCCGTGAACTGTGCGCAGAGCCACAAGCGACTGTCGGTGCCGGAAGATACTCAGTTCTTGAACTATGAACAAAACAGTACCTGAGGAACGAGGCAGGCTGTGAAGACAGAAAACTCAGGCACTGTAAGCCACTTACCCAAATCCTGAGTTTTTACATGACGCCATTAGGGTTTTTCCCCCCACATCAGCCAATTTCCTCTCCACCAGCTGTATTTCTCTGCAGCCTGGGCTTTTTACTAATGCCGAGCTGGATTTCCTCCACACATACCCTCTCTGCCACTTGCTCCCCAACTGGACCCAAAGCAAGGCAGCACGTTCTTCTTGGGAAGCCTGACCCGAAGAACCCAGTGGGTCGTGTCGGGGGCAGGAGTAGCTGCACAAGGTATGTGCTTGCTCTTTCAGCCTGCTTCTAACTCCCAGGTGTTCGATTTCATGAGCTCTATGGATTCCAAGTGGCTTAAAGGGCACGGGCTGAAGTACGTTTTTATTTCCTAATCTGAAAGCCCCTACACACATACACACGCTCTGCACACAAGACAAGTTCAATGAATGTCTGGTGACTGACATCCCAAACACATCACAGGGAAGATGTAATGTCTTACACATCTTTTATCCATCTGTTCATGTACCAATTCATGCCAAATAACGTTTACTGGGACCTATTTTGTGCAAGGTGCAGGGAAGGACAAGAGAAGGAATCAGGCAGAGTCTGCCTTCTAGGTGTTTTATGATCTACCTGGGGCAAGAACAAGTCCACCTAAACGGCCACTTGGGACAGAAAATGATGCACAAACAACTGTCCAAGAGCACTGACATTTTCCTGCCAAAGATCACCACCCCACCTCCTCCAACTTCTCTCTCAGCCCAAATGTCCCTTTCTTCTGGAACCATCCCATCCTATGGCTCTCTAACACAGGACCTTGTTTACTCACCACAATTAGGATTCTGCTATGTGTGGTCCCTTGGGGGAGTGCCTGGCTCCCCACTACACTGTAAGCTGCATGAGCCCAGGACCTGGTCTGTCTTCTCGTACACTGTATCCTCACAGCTCCATCACCAAGAGGCACTCAAGTATCTGTTGAATGGATTAATAGGTTCTACATTTACAGGGTTGTTGTGGAGATGAAATGAGATAACACATGTAAAGTGCTTACCTCAATCAATATTAGCTGTCGTTATTATTAGAATAATGGCATCTATAAAATAACACGTCTGTGTTTTAAAGACTTATCTGTATTATAACCATTTTATTTATGATCATACCTTGCACTGTTGCCACTAACACAAGGCTTTTACATGTCAGGTACTGGAAAAATAGACCAAGTCGGGGTAAGAGATAAGATGTTTTCTCTCTGCACTAGATAGTGTCTCGGGTGCTGTGGACAGATGTTAATAAGGAAGGACTTCAGATACCAAAGCTGGTGTATCACTACCCTTGCCGGTGAGTGTCACGAGAATCCTGAAGTCTTCTCAAGGTGTTGCCACGGAGCCTTGCACGTGGGCATCACACACGGCTGAGGGCTCGCCGCGCTCCGCACTCAGCCAGCGCGTGATGGGGTAGGCAGTGGCAGGGATTACACAGGCCACAGTCAAGAGACCACAGTCTGGTATCTCCTGGGGGCCGGGGGGGCGGTTATGACTGAGCCCTGCTGCTCTCCTGCCTCGCTCCCTGGCTGGAAGAAACTAGGCTCTGAGGCTGGCCCCTAGAAGCCCTGAGGACACAGGACAGGAACTGCCCCTCCCAGGATGCTCCCAGCCCTGCTGTCTAAAGCCAATAATCAGAGCCACTGAAGCACAAGCAAGAAGAAACCTTCATACCTTTCATTTAGTTTTAAGTTTTTTGACTCATTTTTAAATCTATATTTGCAAATATGTTATATAATGTATGCAATGTATTGTTATAGTACAAATGAATAATGTAACATCGGAAAGGGTATGTGATTTCTACAAAAACATTTAGAGGGGTGCCTGGGTGGCTCAGTCGTTAAGCGTCTGCCTTCGGCTCAGGTCATGATCTCAGGGTCCCGGGATCGAGCCCCACATCAGGCTCCCTGCTCAGCGGGAAGCCTGCTTCTCCCTCTCCCATTCCCCCTGCTTGTGTTCCTTCTCTCGCTTTGTCTCTGTCAAATAAATAAATAAAATCTTAAAAAAAAAAAAAAAAAAAAACATTTAGAGACCCCTAGTCTATTATAGTAGGCGTCTAATCTACTAGAAGCCTGAACAAAGAAAACCTAGGGAGAACCAGCCCTTGAGTCAAGTCTAGCAAACTGTTTGGCCCACCAGACCTGGGTTGAACAAACGGTCTGGTCTAGCCCTCGGTTTGCATCTCTCCTCCCCTGCCCTGCCCCAGGCTCCTTCCTGACCACTTCTCTGTCCCCTGGACCCTCATCAACCTGAATTCTGCCATCTGACTCGAGCTGCCAGCTTGGCTCCATCTAGCCTGTCCACTGGTGTGCGTGGAGACCACCACCTCTCGGCCATGGGTCTTGCCCTCACTCCACTTTTTTTCCTGGTTGGCAGTTCTAAGACTAGTCTGGTTTTTGTGTTTAACCAAAAAATAAAACAAAACCATCCACTTAAGTTGGCCTTCATACTTTAGGTCTGAATTTTACTTTATACACAAATTGCTTTTAAAACCTCATCTGATTCCACACTTGGAAGATCCCTTTAAGGCAGATATTATTGAACCTGTTTTAGAAATGGGAAAACTGAGGCTCAGAAAATGAACTGTACAACTAGGACTCAGACCAAGGTTTCATGAGTCTGCGTGTAACACAGCTGCCAGCTAGAAAAACCACCTCCTTGGCTTCATCGTTAAGAATCAAAAGAACATACTTAAGACTAAGGTTATATGAATGCATCTTCAGGGAGTGGAAATAATTCTGCTTACAAATACTAGTTTACAAAACCAATTTTCTGCCCCACTGGATAATAAATTCACAAAATAGGATTTGCTTCGATTCTAAGGGGTTACTCTTTCTGGCAGGAAACCATAGCAGCTGAAGTGTGAACTTCAGGTATGAGCATCGCCCTGGGGAAAGCGTGCGTAAGGAGGCTGTGGGGACCCACAGGAAAATGGAGCAGCCCAGAGGCCCCTGCAGCCTAGCACTGCCCAGCACCCTGCCGCAGGGTGGGCGTGAGCAACAGTGACCAAGTCAAACAAAAAGAACTTCAAACTAAGACGCTGGAACACATGACTAAATGAACTTGTTGTTCTAGAAATTCTAGAAATTCTTTCAAAATGCTAGACAAACTAGATTTTTCCAAAAGCATTTTATCTAATTTCTGTGAATGCTGTCAATGCCTGCAATTGTTTTGCAGACTCCCAGCGTGGACCAGACTCCCTCCTCCTGCTTCCTCTCTCTTACACCGTCTCTTCCTGCACTTCAACGAGTGAAAACAAACTAAGGAGAAAGTCGGAATAATCTCTATTCAACAGAGTTCCCATTAAAGTTGCTAATAAAACAACTTTGTAAAATAATCCATTTTGCTTGCAAACAGAAGGAAAACATGTGACCGTTGGCCAATTGTTCTTTTTACAAGTGATGTCAATAGACACACTATCAATAGACAGCATATAGATTCAAGTTTGAAAAGTGTTGGAATAGAAGATCTGCCGTGAACAGCTAATCTACATGCTTACACATTAGGCTCCAGCAGCATTCAGCTCTTCTTCCAAAAGGCTGGTATCCTTGCCCAGGAACCGGTCCTTGCCTGGACACCCAACGATCCCATAGGCCAGTCTCACCCCAGGTCTGCACTGAGGAGGACTCAGCTTCTCCAATGAGCCCAGGGCTGTGAAGAAAGGACTCACAGCCTCATAAAATTTGCAAACTAGAAGGCAATGGGAAGGTCATCTGGCCTAACGCCCCCATTTCATATTAGGGAAAAGAGAGTCTGGAAAGATTAAAATGCAGATGAAAAATTTGTGAGTGTTCATTTACAAAAAGCAGAAGCACATGGGGCTTTATTCCTAGAAGAAATGTAAAACAAGTATGAAGAACGTGCAATGTCCCTCCCCTAGCCAAACCAATTCATAGCTATAGATTCTCAAATGGCTATAGATACACATTTAGCTCTAAACAGCTTTCTCTCTGACTCAAATCATTCCAAAGAAGGAAAATATGACTACATTAAAGAACCTCCAGCAAAAAAAGCATGTGGGAGATTATGCTCTCATGTAAAACACCAAAAAGACAAATTTAAGAACTCATGAGCACCATGAGAAGTTTCACGTTTGTGGGGAAGCACACAGAGGCAGAACCCAGGGTCAGGCTGACTGCGGAGCCACCTTGAGTGAGTGCCTTGATCTCGCTAAGCCTCAGTCTCGCCATTTGTGAATCAGTAATTACCCAGGATTGTTACATAGGATGCTTAAGGACTGAACAGCAGCATGTATATGGAAAGCACTTAGTGCACCCCTGGACACAAAGCTGAGGAAATAAAGGTTGGCTATTTTGTGATAGGAAGCAAAGGGATACATAAACAGGAATTTTAAAGCTATCATGAATGGTTACAACTTGATTAAAAACCATTCATCACAAACTTCCTGTTTTAACAGGCTGCCAGCCTTCCTCAGACTTGTTTCCATGTCCTCACAACTGAACTGCAATCTTTCTCTTACAGAAAAATTGTTTTCTCCCCTTAAGAAGATTTTCAATGCAAAAATGTGATTAACTAGTGTGTTCTGTTGGCTTTTTGGATGACCTATGTCAGAACACATGTGTGTCCATGAGATTGTTCAAGGAGGAGACAGAGTGATGACAGATTCTATTCAGGAGGGCAATTATTAGAACAGTGCTCTTTCTCATTTCCTCTCACACACTAGTTACTGCCATTTACCTGGCTGAGAACAAACCCTATGAGAGCCATGAAGAGGTGGGCGATTTCAAGAACATATTGCAGGACAAAATATTTGGTAAAAAGGTGAGCTACAAGTGAATGGCACCATGATACTAGGAAACAAAGAGGGAAGACAGAGGCACCCCCAGCCTTGAAGGAAGAGCAAGAAGAAACCTTGCAATGCAGAAAACAGATGATGATCCGAGGATGCAAGATGATGCTTGCCTGATCTTTGATAAGCTCTCATATTAGTCAAAAGCCTAAAAATTTCAGAATAACATGCCAGCCAATAACCTCATTGGTTTAGGGTTTAAAAAAAAATCTCCAGGGACAGAACAGAAAATTTACTTAATGATATCAAAACTATTGCAAGCTTTTATTTTTCAGAAGGTCATAATCAAAAAGAAGCACAGTGTTTCCCCTTGCTGTGTCCTACAGCAAAGCCCCATATCAAAGAAAGCTACTGTTTTATGAAAGAAAGGGTAAAGCCCTTAATTTTCAGAACATGAAAAGGAAAGTCCTTCCTGTACCATTTAATGCCCCATGCTTTACACACTATCAGAAACTAGAAACGCCAAAAGACAAAATTCAAAAAAATCCAGGTAAGATTGAAACCTTAGATATAAATACAAGCATCTTTCCTCATGTTCCAGATCATGGGGCATTTATCTTAATCACTCTCCTTCTAGAACTTCCATAAAAGTTGTTAATACGGACCCCTGCTTAAGACAAGTCTAGAAAACAGAAACCACCTCATGCTGTCATACACTTAGGCCGGATCACATTGCCACAAAATCCAACAAGGCCAACCTCAAATGAGTGTCATCCACCCTGGCTAATTAGGTCCCAGTGGTGGATAAAGAGAGACTAAATTTCATTTAGTTAGAATTCTCTCTGTGTGTGTGTGTGTGTGTGTGTGTGTGTGTGTGTGTGTCTTTAAGGGATCTGTAGGCTAACTAAGGATTTCAACACGGAGTTTGTTTCTCTTGGGATTAATTTAGTTTCTTCGCAGCATGCAGGCATACTTGGCAACCCTTTAACCCACTCACCTCCGTCCCCAGGGAGGAATACAGACCGGGCACTGCCAAGTGCACAGCAAAGAGCTTCAACTCCCCATCCTGCCCATTTAGGTGACCTAAAGGAGCCCATCCTTTCTGAAACTTCTATTTTCAAGATTTATTTCTGAGTGCACTGCGGAGCCCGACAGGGGCTCAGTCTCACGACCCTGAGATCATGACCTGAGCAGAAATCTAGAGTCAGACGCTTAACCGACTGAGCCACCCAGACACCCCTGAAACTCCGATTTAATTATCTGCTCAGAATATGGACTTTTTGCTGCTCCTAATGACTGCCTCAGACACACAGGGCCGTACCACAGCATAATGTTAAAAGGGAATTCATTTGTTGCAGAAGTGATCCTGCTGTTTCTTAACGAAAATCTGTGTCCATCTTATAGGCCATACCATTTTTCTCATCCTCACTGGCTCTATAAATGCTCTGCTTTACGACGCAATTAACTACCTCTGTATTTGGCTACCAGAAAAGTAACAATTGGTGTATTTGACTACCAGAGTAAGGTAAAACAAAATAAAAACAACGAACACTTTAGAAGTTTTTTTCTTCTGATGAATAGCTCAAATTAGGCATAAAATGAAACACAGCACGTAAGAGTTTCATCAATTTTCAAGTTTTCTAAAGTTATTAAAGGATCAAAGTGAACATTAAAATATTTTGTTGGGGATAGTGACGAGCCCATTCAACCTGTTCATGTTAGGTGAATGTTTATTCCGGGTATGTGCCCAAACTGTTTACAAGAGCCAATGAAAAACTTTATGAATTGAATATAAATTCAAAGCAAAGAACACTGAAATTTTGATGGATTAAAATCTCTAGGATATGGGTGCCTGGGTGGCTCAGTGGGTTAAGCGCCTGCCTTGGGCTCAGGTCATGATCCCAGGGTCCTGGGATTGAGCCCCACATCAGGCTCCTTGCTCCGTGGGAAGCCTGCTTCTCCCTCTGCCTGCCGCTCCCCTTGCTTGTGCTCTCTCTGTCAAATAAATAAAACATTTTTAAAAAATAAAATCTCTAGGACAACATCCCATCCATAGAATGTACGATCTAGAATTGTTTTTTACCCTAAATATGTTCACTGTCTGGAAAATCTAGGGAAAAATGAATCTACCGAATGCATAATCTATTCGCCAAGAACTGCTACTCTTAGTAAACAGAATTTAAAAGTATGAAGCCAAAGTGGTTTTTTTCTATTTTGGAACTCAAATACCACAGATCCAGATTACAAAAAGAATGGAAAGAAACTGTGAAAATTTAATATGCTGAATTACGTATTATTTGCAAAATAAAGTTTCCTTAGTTATACAGAATCTTGAAATTGGCTTGCTTGCCCAATACTCCGGCTAAGGGGCTTAAAGCAACAATGATTTGTGAATGCTAAGCATACATTGTTTTTTGTTTGGGGGCAACCTCCCGAAAACTCTTGTCCCAAATCAAATAACTATTAAAAAAAAAAAAAAAAAATCACTGGCTGACCTAATCCCAAAACCTAACAGCAAAACCATTTGGGCCCATCTGCTTCATGATAAAGTAAAATCCCCGCCTGCCATGGGAGACTGGGGCCCAAGCCAGGGCTGTTTCCAAGCATCCTGCAGATATCCGGATCCAATTCAGCAAGCAATTTAGTCAAATTCTGACAACCTAGTTAAGAATGTAATGGATAGCTTAGAATTGTTACCGGATTGAACAAAGTTTGAAATAGTCATTCTTCACAGTGCAACCCTAGCCCCAGAAGATAAATTTTACATTTTAACCATTTTTAAAGTCCACAATACATTTCTATTAACAATAGAGACAGACACCAATATATTGTATAACCATTTTAGTCCTCAAAGTAGCTATAAATTAAGCTAGAGTATCACACAATTTTACAACAAAACCTAGTTTTCTAGATTGGGTGTGTGTGTGTGTGTGTGTGTGTTTTCTAAAAAGACCACAGGGTGAATCAGGGCTGGACTAGAACATGCTCAGTCAATCCCAGTCCAGCCCGGTGTCAGGGCACTGCTTTGTTGCTGGGGTAGGAGGGGAAGGAAGACAGTGTACCAAGAAGGAAGGGTCTCATAGGACCTGAAACCAGTCACCTTTATTGGGAATACAAACAAAAGATAAAATTTTACCTTTGTTTTGTCATTGAAAACTCCATCCAAAATTAAGCAAAGAAATTGAGCAAAGCCTAGCTGAAATCAGTCTAACGTAAACTATTTAAATCTATGGACAATCTCAGAAATTAATTTATTTACACTCACTTCAGTAACATAAATTAGGGTCTTGAAACTTTTTTTTTTAAAGATTTTATTTATTTGACAGAGAGATAGCACAAGTAGGCAGAGAGGCAGGCAGAGGGAGAGGGAGAAGCAGGCTCCCCGCTGAGCAAGGAGCCCAATGTGGGGTTCGATCCAAGGACCCCGGGATCATGACCTGAGCCAAAGGCAGCCGTTTAACCGACTGAGCCACCCAGGCGCCCTAGGGTCTTGAAACTTGGCCAAAGTAAAAGCAATCAATGTAATTTTCATTCAACAAGTATCTACTGAGCCCCTACTGCATACTAGGTACTATGGAGACAACAGAGTAGCATGAGGTTCTTTCCTGTTTCCAAGAGTTTTTCATGTATATGTATATGTATATGTATATGTATATGTATATGTATATGTATACAAGGCCAACAACACAACAAAGGAAGATGTGGATTGCTGAATAAAAAGGCAAAGGGATTCTTAATGTGAGGGCAGAATATGAATCAAAGTTGACAGTGTACTGTGTGGTGGCTAAGAACATGTGTTCTAAAACCAGAGACCTGGACTCAATCCAGTTGCCACTATATACTGCATGAGGACTACTATGCAAGTGACGTACATCTAACAGTATTTATCTTATGGAGTCACTGTACTGAATGTTCAGTATATACAAAGTGCCCAATAAATATCAGCTAAATATTTGTGAGAAAAAAATATTTTAAAGCACTAACAGAACAAGTGTAGAGAAGTCAGAAGTAAATGTGGCGGTGTCTGAGCTCAAACATAGAAAAGGGGAGATATGGTGGGAAGACACTTTAAAAAAAAAAATCTAGGAGCTAGGAGCTTATATTGCATCGGACATGTAATACACAGAAGAGCAGACCAAAGATCAGAATACAGTACGACGTGGAACCTGGAGGAAAGTGCCAACCGATCTCCCTACAAGATGGTGGGAGAGAAGAAGAGTTTGTGTCCTGCTTGGAAAGCAGAGGCTTCTTTGATTGTCCAAAAATGTAAATATGCGTGGGTGTCCGTATTTTAATGTGCATATTAACTTTTGTTGATAAGCAGAAGCCTCTCAGGGAGGTGCTGTTTTGGCACCGCTCTTCCCCACCCCGAGAGGTGTCCACAGTTCCATCCGCTAAGGGGACGCGGCCACAGCTCGTGTGGAGAGCCCAGTGTGCAGAGCCAGCCTCACAAGTGCCATCTTTAGGACTTGATCTATCAGAAAATGATGGGGTTTTACACTGAAGCAGCTGTTTGGCTTTTGTCTCATGACTTGAATGCTACCTGGTTGTTCTGGAACTCATGGCATAATCTCTGATTTTTTTCCTAGTCACAGGAGGGCAGGATCCGGGGGCAGGGACCATTTGTTTTCAAAACAAATTTTTTAAAACTCTCCCTTCGTGAAGTCCAGTGTGTTTTTATACTTTCATCCATCGTTCACAACATTTGGCATACAGATTCAGTTCTCACTTTTTGAAAGGTTTATTTTTGTTTCTTGAGGTCATTGTCTGGGCTCAACCATAACATCTTTCAGGTTGTTTTGAGCTGCTAAAGGGAAATTAAAGGAAATAATGCCCTACAATGTAACCATGGACTGTTTGACATAAACATGGATAAAGCTACAACAAATTATTCACTAGTTTTAAGTCAGTGCTCTGGTGGGTGCATATGAAATCCAGGGCCAAAAATGGCCCACTACAGCTGGACCACAGTGATGGGAGGATAAGCTGAGATGGCATCTGGCTCCCCAACTGTCCCCCACACAACACAACACTCCCTCCCACCCTCATGGAAGGTATCACACACACACACACACACAAACAAAGGAAGGTCTAAATCTTGGGAACTTAATATTTAATGGTTGATTATCCCATCAGAATTTGATTGTAAAAGCATATGCTGGTGGGCATAAACCCAACCACCCTTGGCCAATCCCACGGACTTTTGTTCTTCCATGACACAGCCCTGGCCTCTACCTGCCTCCTACCTCCTTTCCTTTCTGTCCCAAAGTAAATTAATGCCACCAGTTTACAATCAGGTTGAAAAGTCAGAACATTACTAGCAAACAAAGAAACAATAGCAGATAGTTCAAACATTTTATAAAACTTAGATGACACAGTGTCATGCTTTCTCTGATCACTTTTCTGGAGGGACAGCTAGAGAACACTTGCTGAGAGGAAAGATCATGCCTTAGGTTGTTAACTTTCCCATCTTTTTCACAGCACCCTCTCCCAGTCATTCCTCCTACTGAGATCATTTTATTCTCCCCACCAAAACAAAACCAAACAAAACACTTCCAATTAATTCAGGGTTTCTATCTTCTGATTTTAAAATACTACTGTACTGTAACTTTTGATTTACACTCAATTCCTGGAACAGCTTAGGATGAAAGCAGGTAGATCCTTTGCTCTTAGGAAGGCAGAAAAGAAGAACAGAAAAGGAAAGAAAAAAAAAAAAATCAAGTGTGATATCCAAGATCAGTTCTAAGAAGCTGGACTTGCTTCCTTGGTCGGAGATTTCAATGCAAAATAATCCATCATTTCCCCCTGGTTGAACACTTTACTTCAAAATAAAAGAGTTTTGTTAGAAGTTCTTCTGCAAAAAGGAAAGAGGAAAGCTGATTAATGAGATGGCTGCAGCATCTGCCACTTGCACCTTTATCATCAACCCCCCCCCAAATTAGCCAATCTAGTAAGAGTAACAAGTGCAAAACTGAATATTAAATATTAAAGAAAAGCGGGGGGTAGGCGTGTTGATGCAGATGGCTTCATCCAGGGAATGTGCCTGGTCAAACGTGTGCCAGGATGCAGCAGCATGCTGTTCTGGGTCCAAATTTCTTAAGTCCATCCTCGCTAAACAGTGCAGCTGTCATTCAGGTTACAGTTCATGGCTCTTTACCTTGACGACACTGACAACTGGTCCTAGAATGCTGATCCTGCTGATTAACGACTTTCCCGTGTTCTGGTTAAAGCCCTCCTCCATAAAGCTCCTCCTGAACTGCTGACAAGGACATGATGACAAGGATTCCCCATGGCCAGCCTCCTACTCCACCCCCAGGGTAGTCTTTATTCCCAAAGCATTATCCCCAACCGCTGCCCATGTTAACAGCATCCCCTGGACTTTCCCTCCAGGTCCCCAAAGATTAGACTTTCCTCCAACCACTGAGGTCTCCTGGAACACCTCCAAAGTAAACCCAGGACAAAGCAGCACATTAACAGCACAGTGAAGCATCCTGAACATGAGCTTCAAACAACCATGATTCCTCTCAAGGTGACAGGAACTCACTGAGGACATACAGTTGGGACATGTGGTCACAAAAATGTGCAGGACTCTTCATGTTAATACACAAAGCAAAGCAAAAACAAAACACCCTCCAGTAGACTTTGTGTTTTGTAGGTATGGTAACATGTATCCCCCCCTTAAACACACACACACACTTGTGATGATTCTTGACAGACTCTGCTGTGAAACCAACGTTTAGTGGCACACACTTTGGAAAATGCTGCCCCAATGGCAAGATGGTGGTGAAAAGGAAGACCTAAGTATAACTCTGTCTTTGTATGTAGCACTTTGGACAAATTTTATATCCTGTGTGTCTCAGCTTTCTTGTCTACAAAGTGGAAAAAATAATGCCTGTCCTAACTACCTCACAGAAAAGTCATAATGGATACCACTGCTTCAAAAAGCACAAACCAAGGACTATGCATTTGTGAGATTTTAAGATTGTGTCCAGGGCAGAAGGGGTCATTAATCTGAAGCTGCAGAGCTGCCCCCAAGCTTCCTACCAAAGAACCAGTTTATTCTCCCAGTTACCCTGGAAAGCCCAGGTGCTCTATGAACCATACCTCTTATTCTTTGAAGAACGAAGGAGACACCAACTGTCCAACCAGGTCAGACTGCTCCGTAATAAAGCAGGTCTTGCATAGGCCCCTCCCCCAAACATCACAGAGTGAACAGCAACAGTATCTTCAAAATACACAAGGTAGGGGAGCCTGGGTGGCTCAGTCGGTAGTTGAGCATCTGCCTTCGGCTCAGGTCATGATCCCAGGGTCCTGGGATTGAGTCCCGGGTTGGGCTCCCTGCTCAGCGGAGACTCTGCTTATCCATCTGCCTCTGCTCCCCCCCGCCCTGTGCTCTTTCTCTCTCTCAAATAAATACAATTAAAAAAAAAAAAAAAATACATGAGGCAGAGCTACCAGGGAAGAAGAATGGGCCCACTCTTATTTCATTTCCAAATCTCTTCCACCTCCCTAAATGCTTTTGTGAGAGGAAGAGACAGACAAGACACAGGAAGCAGAAGAGAAGGGGTTAGAGGAAACAGAGGAGTGTAGTAGGCTGATTTGCTTAGAAGACAGCTGAATGAAACAAATAACAAAGAATCCTGAGCATTCTCCTGGGTCAGGAAAACACTCGAATTTTGGCTGTGACACCACTCCTCACACTGTAAGAACTGTGATGTGAGCAGAGGGACGGTTTCTGGGGACATGAAACAGAACAGTCTCTCCCATTAGCATGGGGAGTAGCAGAACTAGTGTAGAACCAGGCTGGGCAAAAATAGCGACTAGAACTGGAAAGTTTGCATACAACATTTGACAAAGAATGTCAGTTATGACGTCCCTGAAACATCTACTGCACGCTTTTATTAGAATTTGTAGCTAATACAAATGGTGCTCTTTATTACCAGTTACATAAGATCTATATCGCCAATTATTTCTTTTATAAGAATACTTTAATGAATATAATGTCTCTGGATGGTGAAGGTAATGGGGATTTTCACTTTCTAGTTTACCTTTACATGTTGTCTTTTTGCTGTTGTTAAAAGAAAGAGCATGTATAACTTTTATAATCAGAATAAAGCTACTTTCTTTGGGGGTGGGGGTGGAGGACAAATAAAATACCTATGCCTATTCTTTCAGGCATTCATTCAAAAAATTAAAATAACGTAACGTTGATTTCCTACCAAGTGCCAGGACCTGTATCAATGTGATACACACCACACACACACACACACACACACACACACATTTACATAATCAAATAAGATGAAGTTCACAAACCATATCCTAAGATTTTTGTATTTCCAGGAAACAACAGCTCTTTCCTTAAGCAGGAAGCGGAAAAAACAAAAGTGTTACACAAAACCGGTAGGGTACAGCGGTTGAGGAACATGGGCTTGTTATCAGACAAACCCAAATTCTAACCCAGTCCTGGGACTTGGCAAATGCACGAACTTGGCTGAGTCACTTAAACTCTCCATGCTTCAACTGCCTCATCTGCAAAGTGGGAATAATAGTTGCCACTACAACAGAGGTTTTTATAAGGATTAAAATTAGATAATCACACAAAGCACTTGTAAGTACAAAATGTCAAGCAAATGTCCAGCCTCTGACTACAGGCAAAGGCTAAACTTCATCTGACCTCACGTTACCTCCCTGCACAAATTCGAAAAGCACCCAGTGCTGATTTATTCTTTAGGCAAAACACACCCAGGATACTGGGTCTTAATGTTTATCCAACCATTATTAGCAGTAGCAACAAAAGATGCTGTCATTTCAAGGTGAAAGTCATCCAGGGCACAATCAAGCAAAATAAGTTTAGCCTGAAGCTCAAACACACTTCAGTTCAAAACAGTCTCCACTGTACCTCTTGGCGCTCACGTACACACACAGCGCTTCAGTTAGGGAGACATGGACCTTCCTGGGTTATGGCCAGGAGAGCGTGGTGGGAGAAATAACAAGAAAGGCAACATTCAATCAAATGCTAGGGCACTTTCTTGGAGAATACAGCAGAGGACTGAGGCTTTCCCAAGGTTTAACAGGTATCCAGAGTGGATGGAGCACCACTGAAAATTGTGGCCGGGTTTTGTGATCCCTTCCCTCATCCCGGACAGACCCTGAAGAGACACCGCTTGAAGGCAAAAAGGTGAACAAAAATAGAGCACAACAGCCTTCCCACTTGTTGCTGAAACGAATTCCTCCACCTTTGAAAAGATACTCATGATAGCTTGCAGAGGGCTGCCCTCAAACAACAGTACAAATTGCATTTAAATTGGGAAACCAGCTGCTCCTTGATCAGTCATCCTTTTATCAACAACAGAACTTTAATTAGCCCCCATCTGCTTCCTGTTTTATGCCGCAAATCTTAACTTTCACCTGTTTAGACCAAACTGCAATAACTATACCCACAGTAAATAAAAGCAATTAACTTTTCATACAACATGCAATTAATTCTCATTAAGCTCATATTGGGCTATTCAAAACAGTACATAATTTTCAAATCAACTATTTTCCCATAAATAACAATGTTCTATAGTAAAAATTCAACAGAAACTCTCTCCCACCCACATCTTCTTGAATTTTTTCCATTAAGAAGGTTTTCAAGCTGTCTGGCTTCAATTTCCTGATTTTACTGTTAAGTATGCGGTCACTTCAGGTCATGTAACAACAACAGATAAATCTCAAAAACATAATGCTGACTTAAAAAAAATCAAGTTGCAGAATGATACCTATGTTAACTGACAACATTTATGTAAATGGGGGGGGGGAGCGCGCGCGGCGGCGGCAATGCACGTTCCTCTATAGGGTAGATGGACCCGCATGTATCAGCCCGGCCAGGAGGCAGACTTCTTGAAGGAAAGGGACCCTCCAACACAAGAAGGCTTAGAGCAAGATGAGTGACATCTGTTAAAACCTGGCGGGGTCATGTGGGTGCTAATTATGTTAGCCTCTGTGTTTTCCTAGATGTTTAAAATAGTGCACAAAGTTGTAAGATAAAGACAAATGGAGGATGGCCAGCATCCAGCAAGGGAAGGAGAGCTGGCCCCCATACTTTCTTGGCCCCACCACACAGGCACACACCCATGTGATTGCTGGGGCTTGAAAAGCCTCCCCCAAATGATTCTAATGCCACCCCCAAACTCATCCCTTGAGAAAGGCTGAGTAACAATCCACTCTCAAGGGCAGGGACCCTGCTCACTCATCTCGAAACTGCCCACACTCACCTACCTAGTCAGTACCTGAGATGTAAATATTATTTGAATAAATCAGTAGATAAGCAGAAGAGGATTCTTTGTTCTGTTATCTAGCCCAATAACCAAGCACATTAAGTCAATTTTCCTTTCCTGAAGGAGTCTGAACAGATGAGTAGTTATCACTCCAAACCAATGATCAGAATCTTCCAGAAAGTGTGTTGAAAACAGAAACACTTAAA
The DNA here is from genome assembly GCF_004348235.1 of Phoca vitulina. Taxonomy (NCBI): domain Eukaryota; kingdom Metazoa; phylum Chordata; class Mammalia; order Carnivora; family Phocidae; genus Phoca; species Phoca vitulina. The sequence goes on along the minus strand of NW_022589708.1, from coordinate 61,659,595 downwards.
GCCCTTGGCTCAGGGGCTGGGATGCAGCAGGTATGATGGAACGGGACCAGGGACCTGTATTAAAATACTCACCAGGTTTGGAAACAACTGGACTAGCTTAATGACCAACATTCCTTTCAGTTCTGATATTCTAAGAAAATAACTCAACTGTGTTATTTCATATAGATTCTGATTCAACAGCAAGAGGATGAAATCCCAGAATATTCTTAACAAGTATCTCCTATGATAGGCGAGTTTGAGAAATGCAGTGTTAGTGGTACTTTGGGTCATTAACACCAAATAATAAAAGGCTATTTATGAGTATGATGTTATTTAATAAATGCTTAAGAAAAGATGTTTAAAAATATAATTATATGCCAGTTCATTCTAAGATCAATTTTTAAATCATCATTGTTTTTCAGAAAGAAAAACAGAAGCATCGTTAGTGAATGAGGACGTGTCAACCTCACCTTTCAACTTCCTGGAATTTTCCTCCCCCGCTTTCCCCTTTAATATTTCCCTTGGACACACACACACACGGCCAACTTCACAATGGAGTCTTTACCAGATCATTGCTCCAGATACCAACAGGCCAGTCAGGGACTAGGTGGGAGGAACCCGACTGCAGCCTGACCACCCCTGCTTCAACAGCTCTTGCTTCACAGAGAAAGGGTAATGATTTCTTATCAAACACTGGTAACACCTAAAATTCCTTTACACTGACAACAACCCATCTGACTCCGGGGTGAAGGTGGACTTCACATTTGCTCTGAGGAAATGAAGAGTGGAATGTACTTTCATGGGATCAAAGATTCTGCAGACAACTGAGCATAGGTCAGATGCACCTGACTTAGGTTAATGCAGAAGAAAAGGAGCATGAAACCCCATCCACTGGATCTAAACCCACTGACAGTTTTCAAGGGTTGAATGCAAAATCTAAATGACAAGGAGGTCCAGATAAGTATAAAACTATCCTGGCTAGTCCGTCACATCAGGGCTCAAATCACATCAAACATCTTCTGGGGTCTTCCATTTAGTACATAATTTTAACTAGTTCCATGTTTGAGACCAATCCAAAGGGGCACTACTTTCTTTTTTTTTTTTAATTTTTTATTTTTACGTTAATCCCCATCCATTACAGCATTAGTTTCTGATGCAGTGTGCCATGATTCACTGTTTGTGCATAACACCCGGGACACACTAGTTTCTTAATTCAGCCCCAAATCCCTTCCATGAGCATCCAAGTGAATCATGAACTCCCTCCTCCTTGCTTCATGCTTGCGGGCTAGTCTTCCATATATGGATGCATCCACCTCTTCTCCCCCAACTCCACCGCTGTTGCCAGGACATGAAGGTCTTACAAGAATAAATGTGGGAAAGCCCCCAGGCCAAAAACTCTGGATTGTAATCCATAAAGCAGCAAAATCAATTTTGAGGACTGAGCATTTTGAGCATTCTTTAAAAATTAGTAAAATAGAGCATATCTCACACAAAAGGGCAAGTATAATACTAATCTGTAAAACTCTTGTATCACGTGTGTGCACATATGTACACTGAGTCATACTATAAAGCGGATTTCTTATTTTGCATCAGGCTGGGGAAAAAATTGAGAAAGCCACAGAAACAGAAAAAAACATACTACTTCCGAGAGGACATGCTTTCCCACTCTAGGGAAGGCTTACTGACAAAGCCCAGTCAAATGGTAGTACAGCTATGCTAGGGTTTCTGGAAATGTCCCATAACCTTGAGGGAGCTCCCACTCTGCACAGGTAACAGAGGGGTCTTCTTCTCAGTAGCCCACAAGGCCGATGTGCTTCTTTCCACCTGGAACAAGGAAGGATGAGCAATGGGAAAGGGTTGTGTAGTATCATGTTGGGAGTTTTTAACGAAGTAACTTCCAAGCAAGTTATGTTCTTATCAACAGAAGGAACAGGGCATGTTAAACCTTCACAGTGTGCAATTTTAAAGTACTATTACTTAAGCCTTTCATCTATCCCTCCATCTTTCCTTTGGGTGGGTGCAGCACAAGGAAACCATGGCTCAGACGAGCAAGAAAAAAATGAAATTTGGATTATGTTTACAGCCAAGGGAAGGAGGAAAGGAGACACGCTGAACAATCCTCTACTGGAAACATTGCTAAAGTGTTTTTAAACTGAAGATTATACCACCACTTAAGATATTTTTTCTCCACTATTTTGCCCAGCATATTACAAAACTGCATCTAGGACTGAAATAGCAGATTGCCTCAAGAGCAAATGACAATATTTGTACCAGAAATGTTGGCAACCAGCGGCACAGATGGGTTTCTGCACAGCAATCTTCAAACTGGGGCTCCAAGAATAACTCCACCTACTGCACCAATGCTAAACTGCTGAATCCAAAGTCAGAAGGGCTCATTATTCCATATTTTCCCACCACCTCCTTCCAAAAGGCACGTGTACCTGCCTGACCTCCTCTGCCTGGGAAAGGCTCAAAACACAGAAGAAAAGGAGAGAGGAGACCAGCGGGAGAAGCTCCCCAAGCATCAACAGCACTGGATGGTAAATGATCCAAAAGAGGCAGGACACAAAAGTGATGGTAAAATCCAGGTAGACAGTTATTTAATCTTCCCCTTCAAATACAAAAAATAAAAATAAAAATAAAGATTTATCCAAGTTTCATCTTCTCTCCAGGGTTGGGTACCTTGGTCAAATAAAAAGTCATTTTTGTTAAAAGACAAACGCAAGAATTGAGGGAGAAACTGGCACCAACCATAATAGTTACTAGGATGTTCCCGAAGGCTGTCAGTCAACACCTACAGCCCAGCTCACTGGATGAAAACCAAACCTCCTTCAAGTGCTTAAAGAAAACAGCCGCCTTTCAACAAAGGAGAGGGCACTTCCACGTCTATTCTTACCAACTGCCCACTGAGATGTGCTGTTGTTACCCTGTTCCTTTGCAATTTCTACCACATGGTCTAGAAAGGCAAATTCAACAAAAGTCTTCACTTAAGGAGACATTAAGTATGAAACTCTCGCAATTTAAGGTGCTGGCTTAGGCATGCACAGTATCCTTTCCCTGCCTCTGAAAATGGTAGGGGTTTGGAAATGGAAATGGGTCTCTGCCTCGGTGCAGACCATAGGTTCTTCCATAAAAAAAGAGAATCAAGGTACAAACTGTTTCAGGATATAACAGTGCTTTCTAAACTACCTTCAAATTATATAATGCAGAGTACAGAACACTGCATTTATGCTCCATATCCCTACATCTCCTATGGTACACAGAAAGCCTATAATCTCACAGATTAAATTCATTTAACAGAAATTTAGGGGTTCAGGCAAACAGAATCCCACATTTAAATAAATGTTAATTTAACCCTAAAGAAACTGAGAAAGGAAGATTAAGGTAGGCTGACGCCCCGCCTTTCCTCTCCAACTGATCAGTGTGTTCCTAGACAGGCTCTGGCTATAATTCCCTGAACTACACTTCTTAGCAGGGTCAGGTGAATCTGGAGAACAGAGCTCTTTCATTACCACTCCTGATTCACCTGCATCTGAATAAGCCAAGTGATGTCACAAGTGAAACTAAATTCCCTGCCAACCTTTCACCTTCCACTGAGTTAGCTAATTAAAACGAGGGTGTTAAACCCTCCACAATCGCCAAATGGCTCACAGAATCCCAAAGTTCAGATTCCCCCCAAACACACACCCCAACATTCAGCTTTGAAATATATCTTCATCCTTCTATTTGGATGAGTGTGTAAGATTAGGGTCGCGGGGCGGGGGGCAGGGCGGGGGGATTTACTCCCAAGCCAACAAATCACCCTAAGAAGACCCCCACTAAAAAGGGGTTGGGAAACAATTATGATGATTTCCCCTTTATCCACCTAATCTCCTAAACCACGCTGGTAGAAGGTACCAGCCTGATCGGGTGGTCTTCAACCAAATTGTCTCTAGAGAATTCACAATGCGTACCTATGGAAGCTTCCTTGGTAGAATAAACATAAACAGTCAACATAAACAGAGTCAACAAGAAGACAGTGACTCAGAAGTGCCACTGATGTGTCCACAGGACAGTCAAGGTAGATCATCAAGCAATGACTGCAAGAGTGTTCAACACTAAAAGAAACCTCATACTTCTGTCTATTCTCATAAACAGTTCAATCCAATTCTCATCAATTCTAAACAAAGAGACTGGCATGAAATTTACATTTTCTCCCCAATCAAGGCCTTCCCCACCAATGACATGGAATTTTAAAAAGAAAAAAAGAGAAAGACAAAAAACCACATAAACACAGCATTATTTTTAGAAACAACTTTCATTTCCATTTCAATTTACTTAAAATTTGAAACTTGCTAATAACAGAAATAGTATTTAATTGTCACTAAAACCGGAAGTTGCTGAAAAATAAAATATAGTGTTTCAGAGCAAATTCAAGGATCTGTGTTGTAAAATATTTGGTCTTTGTTACTCTCTCAGCATTCAATTTGTAAAAAGGAAACATGTTCTAGTTTGGTTAATTAACCACTAACATAAGTCAAATAATGAACATTGCTGCCTCCTAAATAAATCAGAATAGATTAACAGAATCCTTTGAATGTATTCGTGTGAGAGCACATTTCAAAGTCAGCCTGGTAACTCTGTCTGGAAGTTCAGAAGAGGAATGTGCTTCTGGATGTCAACAGCAGGAGAGCCTTCAGGAGCCCCATTGTTCCCGTGTGCCGGGAGCTCAGCTGTTCGGAACTGGCATGAGTCGAGACAGGAAGAGATGTCAGACTTCTGGGGCTGGTCACTAGAGCAGGACTGCACAAGGCCCGAAGCAGCAGATGTTTGAGGGGTGCTTGGAAACAGCAATGTGAAGACCTAAGTACTAGGAATTTGAAGAGCTACGGAAGTCTTACTTTTTGGCCATAATTTCCAATCAAGAAGTTTTAGCAGAAGTCTGCAATTTTGTCCTATGGCAACCTCTCTCCCATCTCTCCGGAGTGTTTGTGGCCCTTACCCAACTCCTCCCAATAACAACAGTATTATCTTTCAACCCCTAAGGCATGCCTGAAAACATAACAGAGAGATTCAAAAGCCATCATTTCGGTCCAAGAATGACTATTCCAGCACAATGACAAAGAGAAGCCCACTTAGATAAACAAAAAACCTATTTTCATAAAACAAGGAATTGGATTAGGCTAGTAACATCTAACAACATCTAAGCCAAATGATGCAAACAGAACACCAGGAGAGGAATTTATACCATGACTTAAATGCCACAAACAGGGAAATCCTCTCCTTGCTGAGACTCTTGGGTCCCTTCTTACGTAATGACTCCTGGCAGTTACCGTTCCTAAAATAGCTTTCTTTCCAAAATGCCCATTATCCAAAGGCCCACTCCTTCCAGAGTTAAACTAAAGTTTTAGAGAAGTGTTCATCTGTCAAGGGTGCAGAATGAAAACAGAGATTGCCTTCAGCGTGCTTTCAAGGTGATGCAGATGGGAAGAAGCATCATGTGTAGGGGAAGACAATGAGCAGGTAGCCAAGAAATCCTGCTCTGCCTGGTGTCACTAACCAGCCTGGTGACCTCGGGCATAGCCTTAACCTCTCTGCTACTCAGTTTCCCTCAAGTAAATGGATGGCCTCCAAAGACCCTTCAACTCCTTTAAAAGTCTGTCAGTCTAAAAAAAAAAAAAAAAGGACCCCACTTTAGTAATTCCACCCAGTCTGAGGAAACAGAGGGAGGGACCTAAGAATACTCTAATACTCTGCAGGACAGATACTAACTATTCCCAGTGGTAGCCCAGCAAGAACTGAAATATGTCAACTCGGACCCAGAACGAGTCTAAAGACGAACCAAACACCAGCAAAAATCGAGAAAATGCAACAGATAAAGGTTAGCTTTTCATCTCCACAGTATAGGTCACCCAGCAGTCTCCAAGTCCAAAACTTGCCAGGATGGCTCAGACTTGCTGGGAGTAGAAGCACGGTGGGGAAGTAGAGAGACACTGAAATGCCATTTCAGTTTAAGTAACATACCAGGAGCTGTACTGATGCCTTCTGTGCAGCCTTTTTCAAGAAAATCAAATTGCTTGGGGAGGGGAGTGGACTTAATTTAACTAAACATTTCACGAGGCAAATGACAATTTTTCATTTACCATTCCATTTTATATACTGGCCAGCAAAATCCTCTTCTACCTAATATCTACGGTCCTCTTCCTTTTATCCCTTTCTGATTTTTAAGGTGGTAGGTATTGCAAAAAACAATACATACGTTCTGCAAGACCTCTGGAGGTATGCAGCATGACTGATGGATGTAGGATGAGTGGAGGCCAAGAGGACTAGCAGTCTCGAGCTGAAAAGGCAAGAAGTTCACCAGAAGTCCATCGTTTCTACTCTGCAAATCAACTGAGAAATAAAGAGGCCCTTCAAAATAAAAAGGCCCTTCTGCCAACAAGTAAGGAGGAAGGCGGAGCCCTGACAAATCCAAGAGGGAATGCACACTTTGGAAGAGGGCAAGATGGTACTTTGCTGCTGAAGGATGGCACTTTGCTGCTGAAGGATGGCAATGACTTAAGATTATTTCCTAGTGGCTCCCTCCTTCCAGACACATAGCACCAGAACTAGGCCCAGACATGGTCCAGACAGACAGCAGCTCATGGACAAGGCAAGCCCCACAAAAGGAAGAAACCATCAGTGGCAAGGAGCTTCAGCCAAACTGGGCAATTCTGAGCAACCGAAGCTCCAGAGACAACCAGGAATGGAGGGAGGGACTAGTAGGTTAGTGTGCAAGGCAGCCCAAGGCCCAGAAGAGGAATCCCAGTGCTGTCCTTACCCAGCAGGCCAACCAGGTGCCGGGAAGGAAAGAAAGCAGAGTGAAAGCTGACAGAGGAAGCACCCAATGGGGCCCATGAACAGAGAAAGTATAAAACCATTAAAGGCCAGTCCCTTTGTAATTTTACTGTTTTGTTATTTTTGCCAACCCTTATTTCCTGTGACGCGTGCTGTATTTGATTGGAAAACTGGATGAAAAAGTCAGGAAATAGTTTCTTCTTCCTTAGGGGGCAAGAAGAATTGTAGCTCTCAAGGCCAACCTGAAGAGATACAGAGTCACTACTGAGCGACACCACAGAGTGGACAGCCTCTAAGATGCCCTAAGAATCTCTTGATATTCAGGCCCTATGTCATCTCCTCTCCTCCAGGCACTCAGCTAACCTAGGCCCCAGATTCCTGACCGCACAGAAACTGAAATAATGGTTGTATGTTATTTTAATCTGCTAAGTTTCAGAATATGTTGTTATTCAGCAATTGATGGCAAAAATATCCCATTTCATTGAAGCCTTTTAAGCAAGTGAAATTAGGATTTCCTTAAGTACAAAGCCATCCAACTCAATAGCAGCTACTCTTCTTATCTTTGGGCTCAAAGACTTCATTAGGGTGCAGGATCCTAACAGAATGACATAACGTAGTCAAGAGCTGATGCACTATGTTTTTTCTTAATATTCATTTGTGATAGGGTACCTGAGTGGCACAGTCGGTTACGCATCTGACTCTTGGTTTTGGCTCAGGTCATGATCTCAGGGTCATGGGATCGAGCCCCGCATTAGGCTCCCTGCTCAGTGGGGAGTCTGCCTCTCCCTCTCCAACTGTTTCTCCCCAGCTCATGCGCTCTCTCACTCTCTCAAATACATAAAACCTTAAAAAAAAAAAAGACACTCTCTCCCTCTCTGCCCTTCCCCACCGTTCTCTCACTCGCTCTCTCTCAAATAAATGTATCTTTAAAAACATGTATTTATGAGGCGCCTAGGTGGCTCAGTCGTTAGGCGTCTGCCTTCAGCTCAGGTCATGATCCCAGGATCCTGGGATCGAGCCCCACATCGGGCTCCCTGCTCAGCAGGAGCCTGCTTCTCCCTCTCCCACTGCCCCTGCTTGTGTTCCCTCTCTCGCTGTTTATCTCTCTGTCAAATAAATAAATAAAATCTTTAAAAAAAAAAAAGTATTTATTTGTGTTGAAGGAATGTATGTATGCGGTTCAAGATTCAAAAGAAGACCTCACCATTTCAGGTATCTGAATAAATGTACCCCAATTAAGGCCAACCTCAAATTCAGGGTTGCCCCCCCCACCCCGCTTTCCTTGCTTAACTTTTTTTTTAGTAGGCGCCACACCCACCATGAAGCCCACCATGGGGCTTGAACTCACAACCCTAAGATTAAGGTATGAGAGCTGAGATCAAGAGTCAGACGCATAACCAATTGAGCCACCCAGGTGCCCCACTTGCTTAACTTTTTCCAAAACACTTATCACCATAATATACTTCACATTATACTTAGCTAATCATTATCTATCTCTCCTGTTGGGATTGTAAACTCCACATGGGTATGAATTTTGCGAGTGTTTTGTACTGCTGGGTCTCCAGCCCCCAGGTCTATGTGTTAATAAGTACACGGTGACTCCATGAATAAAAAGGAGATATGGCGAGAAAAGTCTCTGCATATTCTTGACATGGTCACTGATGTAGGAATTCGTATATGACACTAAATTTAAAATACTTTTCATCCTGGATGTGTTACTTTTTACTTCTTTGAGAGCTCCAAAAGAAACAGGAGTTTTCTACAAAAACATGAATCTTGCCCTGGTGAATCTCAGAATGAAGACATCTGATAATAAAGGCCTTTTCCTTCAATGACTTTTGTGAAATTCTACTTTTGATAAGAGGTTCCAAAGCACATTTTTTTTAAAAAATTTTATTTATTTATTTGACAGAGAGAGAAAGAGAGCGAGCAGGGGGAGCGGCAAGCAGAGGGAGAGGGAGAAGCAGGCTCCCCGCAGAGCAGAATCAGACGCAAGGCTCGATCCCAGTACTCTGGGATCATGACCCGAGCCGAAGGCAGATGCCTAAGTGACTGAGCCACCCAGGTGCCCCCTTCAATGCATATTTTACCTTAAGTCAAAATCATTACAGATATTTCGAAGAGTGGCTGCATCATCTTTCCAATCATTGTATTGTTTAAGTCTTCTACGGGGAAAAAAACTTTAAAATTTCAAGTAACAAGAGAGGTTATACTCTACTTGTTTCAGCAGTACATATACTAATATTGGAACGATACAGAGAAGATTAGCATGACCCCTGTGCAAGGATAAAACACAAATTCATGAAGTGTTCCCTATTTGGGAGAAGGTACAATTTATAGTAAATTAAATGCACAGATATTAAGAGACGGTTGAGTTTGGCAATTGCATAACCCGTGGACCACCAGCCCAATCAAGAAGAGGACACTTCTATCACTCCTGAACGTTTCCTTGTGTTCTTTTCCAGTTGATCCAGCATTATTCAGACACCTGAAATGGTGAGGTCTTCTGGTCCTCCAACAATGGCAGCTTCTATTACGATTTTTATTCACCATAGTTTATTTTCACAGTTCTGGCACTGCACATAAATGGTCATATTTTAAAAAATTAAAAAAACAAAAAACAAAAAAAAACAGGGCTAGCAACACTAAAAAACAAAACAAAACCCAAGAGGCCGTGCGTACCACTGTGGTATGGCCGGTGTTACTCAATCTCTCTTACTCCTCATACTGTCCCCACAACCTGCTGGTTGGGTATCTCCTGGGGAATGCACATAACTTAAAACTATAGCGAAGACGACTCAAAATTCTTGGTTGCTATAGGTCAATAAATAAGTTAACACTTTGCAAGTAGATTAAATGAAATAAATGATTAGGCTTGCTGAATGCTCGCAGACTGACATCTTCATCCAATAACACCATGTACATATTACTCTTCCAAGCTGGGGACATCATAATGTGCAATGCCCATCTCATTTAAACCTCATGCTACTCTCACCTCCTCCTCCAACCGCTCTCAGATGACTCAACACCAGACAAATTAATTTGAGAACCTGTGTACCTGGTCCTCCGTGGGGGGGTAGGGGGAACTATCAAAACTCAGGATACAGAGAAAGTTGCTTCCTGTCCGCAATTTGCTTAGTGAATCAGGCCTACAGTAGCTTTCAGGGAGTTATCTTAAATTCTGAAAAGCAACAGATCAATCCATATTTCAAAGATCCAGAACAAAGAACGTTCGCTTTTTGAACAGCAGTGAATGCAAGGCAGAAGAAAGGCTGACAGAAGGATGCCTAGGTTTCTACATGCCTCAGGGACATTTTCTGAATAGCTCCAATTCAACGACTAGAACTGTAACATCAGCTGAGCTCTGCCTTGGATGTGAGCTCCTGAAGGACCAACACTACGTCTTACCCTTGTTTGTCCTTCTGCAGGACTTAGCAGAGTCAGGAAACCAAACTTTCCATCACCAGAAAGAATCTACAAGTTACTCTCTCGTTGCCAGTTTCAGTAACCCCAATTCCCATTTTCCCGTCCCTTTTCTTACTTTACAGTGATGGTGCACCCCTACTGTCCTGCCATGAAATATTAAAGGAGTATATAGGGGGCATTTCTGGGTCTCCCATTATTAAACATAATTAAAAGGTACATAGCTTATGATAGTACCTATCTAATTAAGCAATAATTTCACAGCCTACACAACAATTACGTATATAAAACTGAACACTGCTAAAGTACCAACTATGCCTCAAGAATAGAAGGAAGCATTTTGAATAAGACTATTTAAAATCTAAGACTGAAGATGAAGGAGGAGTACGGAATCTCGAGTCACACATATAATACAGTAATTAGAAAACAGTTCACTTCCAGGGTCTTAAGTGCCACTTTACAATCATTCCAAGATGTTACTGTTTTCTCCTTATGTAATGTTAAAAAAAGCTTAGCAAGATAATTATACATGTTGTAAAGAAAAGCTTTTACCACCGCAGAGTGTGCTTAAAAATATTTTAAGTTTGAGGCATCTGGGTGGCTCAGTCGGTTAAGCATCCAACTCTTGCTTTCAGCTCAGGTCATTGTTCAGGGTCCTTGGATCGAGCCCCATGGGGCTGGCTCTGCGCTGGGCATGGAGCCTGCTTAAGATTCTCTCTTTCTCTCTCTCCCCCTGCCCTTCCCCCCATCTTAAAAAATATTTCAAGTTCAAATTTGAACCCTGGTAGTAAGTATATACAAACTACTGGACATTCTGACCTATGAGCTGGTTCTATTTATACCACAAGAAAAGGGAAATTTTAGTTTTTTGTTATTTGCTTTTTTTCCCCCAAAATTTATTATATAAAGAATCCTCTGGCTTCCAGTAAAATCTACCGCAACATAACAAAAATTCAGGCCTTTGGATCCTTCTGACATCCTTCTTTACTCCTTAATTAGATGTTTCATTGGCTTTCAAGTGAAACTCAACTACTGGCTCTGAGATCATTTACATTTACTTAGACATTTTAAGCCGCCCTGTCACCATTATAGAGCACTGCTTAATGAGGTCCCCTTACACAATGGCTGGCTTGACAACAACCCACAGTTAATACTAAAATGATCCAAGATTTGCTACTTTTTCTGAATTTAAAAAACTTAGCCTCCTCCCTAAAAATAGGAGGGGGAGAGGTATTATTTCATAAAGGGTGCTTCTACTTGAAGCACTTCCAAGAGAACTGTATAATCAAGTGGAGACTTAATATGAATTCAAATAAATTCACAAGTTCAACTCTCAGTCCTTGAACATGGAATCTCCCTCCTCCTTGACAGTGCACAAAAACCACACACTGATCACTTCTAGGCTATTCTGGAGTTTGTGTGTGAGAGCAGAAAGAGCCTAGCAGAAGGCAGGGCAGCAGGGGTGGAGAAGGAAGAAAAGAGAAGAAAGAAGAGGTGGCAGAAGCTCGGGCAGAAGTGGCCGCGGGTCATGAAGAGCTGGCTGGAGAGGGTAAAAATGAGGCTCTCCAGAGTGTAGGAATCCCAACACCTTCATTTTGGGGGTGAGGAAACAGAGGCCATGGTCACAAAGCCAGCAAGTGACAGGAGTCAGGCCCAGGTCACCTGCTGAGAGGGCAGGATGCAGAGACAATAAATGAAGAGATAGAGCAGCTTTCTTCTCGCCTCACACTCCCCTCTAAGGAAGAGCACAAGAGGGAGGCAGGAGAAAAGGTGTGCAGCTCAGGAGGAGCCACCTGGCTGTGACGAATGGTTAATGGGCTTCTCTCTTCAGTGCGATCGACATGAGATATTATGTTTGTAACTTGGTTGAGATTCGTATACTCTCAAGAGGCCAAGATTAACTCCTCTCCCCCAAATAAAGGAACACCCCACTAGCTTTGCATTACAAACGGAATATAAAGACAGTATAGAAAAACTGAGACGGATTAAAAAGTTTAATAAATAATTCACACTTTGCTAGAAATGGCAAGATGCCCCTTGATGCTAAACAGCCAAACCTGACTTTCTATTCCTTAGGGCCTGGCTCTAAAATATAAAATTTTATACTTGAAATGAGCTTTGTAGAGAAGAAAAAAACTTCCATTCAATAAGCCTAACTATTAACTTGGAGGGGGTTGAGTACCATAAAAACCAGTGCTTCTCATACTTGAAATGCACAGGAATCACCTAGGATCTTGTCAAAAGGCAGATTCTGATTCAGTATGCCTGGGACCAAGACTGAGATTCTAACAAGCTCCCTGGTGATGCTGATGCCATCAACCCCACCCATGAACCACACTTTAAGTATCAAGGCCATAAAAAACACGAGATATGAAAGTCACATTTCAAGGTATGTTTATTTCACAACTTGGTCTGCTAGCTACAATACAGTGACATTTGAGTTCTTCTCCTTCTGGTGATTGACAGGCTCTGTAGAAATATGAACATAATTTTGGGGGGGGGAGGGGAGGAAGGAGTTTAAGTCCAATTAAGTATAAAAGCATTGTGATTATCTAATACAACAGAATTTACTCTGGGCTCAGTGAGGAATAGCATAGTCTATGTGTTTTTTCATACAACAAAGGACAATAAAGGTTGATAGTTATGGAATCTGATTTAATTCCTCCTGAGGGGCCAAATGGACCCAGTGTTCATTTGCACGAAAGCTCATCTTTCCTTACCGAAAAGAAAATTAACGCCCATTTGCTCTCAAATGCGCACTGCGTTGTTTTCCAGGAGTACTGAGGCTTTCATTCTGACAGCCCACTGGAAAGCCTGGGCCAAGACAATGGAGCTGGGTTGTTCTAATCCAGGTACAAAATTAGTAGTAGTATTACCATTTCTATCCATGGTCTCATGTGCCTTAGTGAAAACGTAAGCCTTCTGAAGACTACCTTAAAGTCTTTGTGGGCTAACCCATATTTGAGGAATAAAATTTTAAAACCTAGCCTTAGGAAGCAATGTGGCTTTCTTTAGAAATCTTTACTCAAATGTGTGCCAGTTACTAGTTATACGACCTTAGGTAAATTACTTAACCTTTCTGTTTCCTCCACTATAAAATGAGGACAATAGCCACCTAAGGTTCCAGTAAGATCATGTACTTTGAGCTCTTTAGCAGCTCAGTGGTTGGCCCAGTGGGGTTCAAGGGCAGGATTATCACTGTTACGGTCAGGGCCACCTTCTCCAACTGAGCCAACCAATCCCAATTCGCATGGTGCTAAATACAATCCCTGCTAGGCTCTGTTCTCAGCCGGCTTACATTCCAAGCCAGCAACACATGTAAGTCACACCCACTTTTTAAACACAACATAATTCTTGATTTCTGTGTAATCATCAAGCACTAAGGTATTCAGGAAAGAAAGTCTGCAATACGTACAACCGTTCTCTTCACTGTCCCCAATGCCATCTCATCACTCACTAATCCTTCCCTGTCTTCCCTCAAGTTAGCCTCAGTCTGTCTGAAGACAGCACAGCATCCCAAAGCACTCCCCCAGCAGGGTGTAAGCAGGAATGGGCTGCTTTTTTTCTGCCAGTTTAGTACTGATCACGTGGGCAGGACTATTTACACAAAGCAAAACCCTGGAAGACCATTATTTACATATGTGTGTGTGTGTGATTAATACTTTAAGGTCCATAGTCTTCCATACATATTATCTCAATCAATCCCAACAATAACCCTGTGTATTTGGGATCACTATTCTTATTACTACAGATAAAATCTCACAGAGTTTAATACAAGAGACAAGTTCATGGCCACCCAGCCTTCCTGTGCGTTCTCTTAGTCTATAAGAGATCTCCCCAGTAAGAAGGTGGCAGGGAGGTGAATCATCTTTGTTATTGGAACCATCTACATAATTCAATTACATTCGATTCTGACAGAGACCACTGGAGCCCACTTTTATCAGTGTGAGCTGCACCCCTCTAAGTTATCAGGGTGTAAACCACAGCCCACCACCTGGAGGCCCTTAATCATAGTTTTAAACAAGGTCTCCTGGGCGCCTGGGTGGCTCAGTAGGTTAATCATCTGCCTTCCACTCAGGTCATGATCCTGGAGTCTTGGCTCAGCAGGGAGCCTACTTCTCCCACTGCGCTTCCCTCTGCTTGTGCTCTCCGTCTCTGTCAAATAAATAAAATCTTTTTTAAAAAAAATTTAAACAAGGTCTCCTGTGTCAGAATGAAAATGGCAACGCCGCATCAAGGTTGAAGCCAAAACCCTGCCTTTTGCCCTCGGTAATGGGTCCTGCCCTATAAAGAACCTTCCCTTGAGCTTGCGTTGGTCCCTTCTGCCAATTCAGGGCCAGAAAGCAGCAGCCAGCCTTGGAGCACTCACATGCCTCCTGAGGATGGCAGAGGACCCTGTTCACCAGTGTGAAATCTCTCTCTCCCCCTCTCCTCCCACCCCCTCTGCCCACACACCCTTCTTGTGCTCAAAGGGCCTTTTCAAAGGTATTAGAGGTGTGCTACAAAATCTTCATTAAGTAATTTAATAATGCGTGCGTGTACGTCAGTCCCAAACAGAAAGGAATGTGCCCAGGAGCCAGCAGGCAGAGGCGCATTCTTCCTGTTGCCCTGAAACTGCAGGCAGCCCAGTAGCGGGCTGGCGGGCGCTGCTCCGGGGACAAGCCCTCTGACAGCACTGCTCTCCCAACATCAAAGGGCTGGACCTCATCTTCCATTTGTAACCTGGGTTTTTCTCAGTCTCAAATCATAGCCTGACAGATGTTAAAGGCTGACAGGGTATAAAATCATCCTCTACTGAGTCAAGAATATGACAAGCAAGACGGAGCAACGGAATAAAGGAGGTCCCAGTTCAGAGAAGGGGAATGGAAATCTACCCGCAGTGAGCGGGAGAACATGAAGTAGTGAAAATGGCTCTTTAAATGGCATACCGCACAGTGGTGGTTATTTTGTCAAGTACTGTTCATGGAATATGGTGACAAATGGGGAAGGACTGTGTCTTGCCAGTGGTATTTAGTTCAGTTTTTCTGGTTTTTTATTTTACTTTATTTTTAAGGAGGGGCAGTCACAAGAGATTCCAAGTTATTTTTAAATTTCTTTCCCTAAATATTCTGATTGAATTCATGATCCTTTCAACGAATACAACATTATTTTCAAGAAGGAACAAAAACAAATTAATGAAATAAGCCAGTCTGGCCCACTAGCATGAAAAAAAAAAATCACATAACACTGAAACTTTAGAAGAAGAGTCAGTACTTTCTTGAATGGATTCTTTCGGGAATATTTACACATAAAATATGGCTCACACGGTCACTATCCACCCAAACTGGTGAAGCAGTTTTTATGAACTAAGTTGTTCTTGCTTTGCCCTCCGTAATGTCACTCATTCTGTGCTACTCCAAGTGTGGTTCAGGGACCCACAGCAGCACCTGAAAGCTGGTTGCAAATGCAGGACCTTAGGCTTCACCCCAGACCTAAGGAGTCAGAACCTACATTTGTACAAGATCCCCAGGGGATTCATACACACATTAAAGTTTGTTAACCACCATTTTGCAAGACATTATTTAAAAATCATTTAAGCCCATTTTAACAGCTCTGCTAAGAAAGTCTTCCCTACACTGAGATGTAATATGCCTTCCCCTAAGTCCCATTTATGGATGCTTCCCTAGTAACAAGAATACTCAGGGAAATAACTCTAAAGTTAAGCTTGTGTAAAATACTTTTAAAACAAACTCAAAATTCTTCTTTTGATGTGTGCAATGTTTTGGGGGGAAAAGAAACATTAAAACTATTACAAGCTTTCCGTAACACCACACTTGCCACTATTTCTATTGACGATCAAAAAGTGTACACTAAAAAATGCAAGCAGGTATCCACATTAAATCAACAATATCAACTGAGCAATAAACATGGCAATAAAAAATTCAAGTGAAGAACGGAATACAAGAAAAGCTCTTCAAGGTCAAATTATTTGCAAATTAGTCTTGTTGGGGAAATCTGTTCCATAATTCAGAAGGAGAAAGACAACTGTTCAACTGCAGCATGGGGATGATTTTTCCCAACATGCCAGTCTCTATGCTCGGCATTTTAAACACATTATTGAATTTAAGCCTATCACAGCCCACAGAAGGTGGGCACTGTTTTAGTCTATGTTTTATTAAGGTTTAATTTACATCAAACCAAGAGCTGATATCTGCTGTGTATGGCTATACGAATTTTTACATTTGTTTATCCCCATGTCACCACCCCCCACCGCTGAATCATTTCCAGAACCCTAGCAGGAGGCTCTCTTATGCCCCACCCAGTCAGCAGCCCCTTCCCCACCACTATTCTGACTTCCACCACGTACACTAGAGTTTTGCTTGTTTACGGAAATTCATACAAACCGAATTGTGCAGAATGTACCTTTTCTTCCACTGAATAGTTCCAGATGGATCAGCGTGGACAGGGAAAAGGGCAGGTCCTGCTGGGAGTGGAGAATGAGTAAAACAACTATAGGAGGCAGGAGAGTGTCTTACTGTATGGAAGGTGGACTGGTAGAGGAGTCTGTAGGAAAGGAAGCTGTAAAGATGGGCCTTTCAGATGGTGAGTGGCCTGGAACGCCAGCAGAGAGTGTCTGAAGGTGTTTGAGATAAAGGATATAATTAAAGTGACATGTCAAGAAATCTGCTGTGGTAGCCTGTCCAGGGTAGAGTGAGGAAAAAGGAAACTGGAGGCAGCAAGCCCAATGTAGAGGTCCAAATAGGAGATGGTGAGTGCCACAGGGAAGGAGAGAGGCAAAACCCCAAGGAGTTTCATCCTGACACTTGACAGAGGAAGCTGGAATTGATGGGAGGAGTTTTCCATAGCTCTAGAATGAGACTCTTGAGAGAATGGTGGTGAATGCTATTCAAAATATAATGTAGGCGGTAGGGGAAAGTGGTTTTAGGGAGGAAGGTGAGTTTAACACCATGTGGTCACCAGCTGGCTGAAAATTAGACTAAAGCTCGGAGAAAGATGTAGAGAGGTAGGGAGAATACGGACGGTGAACAAGACAGCAAGAACTAAATGGGTCTCCAGAAACCGTGTGTTTGTTCTCACCTAGCCGAACCCAGTGAGAACAGAAACCACAGGACTGAACCCTGGGGAACCCTTACTCAGAATGCAAAAAAGGGCCGAGGATAGGATAGGAGTTGGATAAAAAACAAAAGATCGGAGCATAATTTAGCAACAATTCCTGCAATAAGCATTCAATTTAAAGACACTTTTTCTCAAGTACAACCACTGTAAACGCTGAAACAGGTTCTCCAAGAAAACACAAGGTACTTCAGAAGCTTCATTAACCCTTTCTAGCATCTTCAAGGTATTACTTTGCAAATTACTGTCTGGGTATGCTAAACTTAGTAAATTATTGTTTGGGTAGACTAAATAGCAGCCCAGTACTCCGAAAGAGTTAATGGAGCTTCCAAACTGTCTAATTTACTCCTAAGGTACTTTTCATATTCAAGACTCTAGCTCATTTTGCACATCACCAATGATGACTAAAAGGCAATCCACGAAACTAAGCATTCAAATTTCTGACCAAATCAGATCTAACAGATCCAATATTTTATTTAGACTCCCTAATCATAACAAATTCTAGATGATTAACAACCAATCAACAGTGATACTTCCTCAAGAAATCCACTACAAATAAAAACTGAAGGGAAAATCTGAGATCAATACCTGCATAGGAACAATGTCTGAAAACATGAGCCTAAGCCATGTCCAGACTGTGTATAAAATTATCCCACAGGCACAGACTATTAAGTCAATCCCCCTCTGTTTGCCTGCTCTGCATTCATCTCCCCCTTCACAGACTATAACTTCTACCAGATGACAAATGATAAATTGGGTTTGCTAAAGCCCAGCCTTTAGGAGATATTAAATAAGAATCCCTACGATGAGGCATGCTTCTTTTCTCTAAATGAGGACAATAGATAATATGAAAAGAGTAATTTAGCTGTTGACTTGAAGCTAATTTTTATCTGCTCGAGCCACTTCCAGTTATGCTGCCAATGATATTTTACATTATTCCCTGAATGAACTTACTCTATTAATCAAAAGCAAGTTGGCAAGTTTTATACACAGCATTAAGCAGTGATTTTTAAAACATAATGCACAGAAAGCGGAAGCATTGCTAAAACATTCAGATGTTTCATTAAAGAAATAAAGCACTCTCCCATTTTTCAAATTTTCTTTAATGATCACATTTTTAAAATTATAAATACAAATGTAAAGCCAAATTAGTTCTCAAGTCTCCAAGTAAATCTGAACAAATGAATCTTCTGAACCGCCCAATACATTAAACACGATACTTCACTGTAACCCCATTTCAGAATTCTTATTACAATTTTCAGTGGTTAAATGGCTTTTTTTGGTCAGACTGGCACTTTTGGGCACACGTTTTATAAGATGTTACTCTTGCTATGCTGTTCTTTTGAAAAAGATAAAGCAATAACTAAGTATCTTTGTACAAGCACAGTTTTTATCATTAACATCTTGACTTGAGGGGCACCTGGGTGGCTCAGTTGGTTAAGCATCTGCCTTAGGCTCAGGTCATGACCCCAGGGTCCTGGGATTGAGCCCTGCATCCCCGTGGTAGATTCCCTGCTCAGTGGGGAGTCTGCTTCTCCTTCTCCCTCTCCTCCACCACCTGTGCGTGTGCACTCTCTCTCTCTCTCAAATGAATAAAAAATCTTTTAAAAAAATCTTGACTTGATAAATACCTTGAAATGGATATACCATCAAAGATCCTCAGTTCAGACCGGTTATGTAATCCAAAAACAAACTGTAAGATTTATGGTTGAAAAATAAGGTGGGTGCCTGGCTGGCTCAGTCCATAGAGCATGTGACTCCTGATCTCAGGGTTATGAATTCAAGTCCCACATGGGGTGCACAGATTACTTAAAAATAAAATCTTTAAAAAAAAAAAAAAAGTAACTGGAATTCTATGGAAGTACATTTTTTTTTAAGATTTTATTTATTTATTTGTCAGAGACAGAGAAAGCGCACAAGCAGGGGGAACAGCAGACTCCCCACTGAGCAGGGAGCCCGATGCGGGACTCGATCCCAGGACCCTGAGATCATGACCTGAGCCGAAGGCAGACGCTTAACCAACTGAGCCACCCAGGCGTCCCTGGAAGTACATATGTTGTTAATGAAATTATATAACTTTCCGAGCAAAGGGGCATTGGTTGAAATCACACACAAAAAAATTCATGTAAACTTTCACAAAAGACAAGCATTCTGGTTTTCTCTTTATTTTCAGTGCCATCATCATAGGAACAAATTAAATTTGTTAAACTTTTTTAAACTAGCTACAGACTTAACCAACCTACATCTTGGCTGTAGGTTATGCGTCCTCTCCTTAACTTTGTGAAGGTGAATCTGAGTGAAGGAACTGGGAAGCGACCAACCAAGAGACAGTGGATCTATTCTCTGGTATTGAAACTAGTCATCCGCAAAAAAATTAGGCCTGCTGTACAATTGAGAAATTCTCAAAAGAAACAGGTACATAAGATTAAAAGAAAAGCTCTCAAAGGAAATATGAAAAACCTTTTTCTCCCCAGTCTCACTTATGAGGACAAGAAAAAATTTTTAAGTTCAAAGCATAAAACTCATTAATACAAATCCCTTGGGGTTCAATGAGAAGAACATGGGAAGATGCATAATCAGTGTACATGTTTAATGTAAAAGAGAATGAAATTCACAGAAACAATATAAAAGAAATATTTCAAATACCAATGGAGAGTTATTTATCTTCAAGTGGTACTACAGTTTTCTTTTAATGCCCATGTTTTTCTAGACAAAATCATTTAGAGGGGCATCTGGCTGCCTCAGTTGATAGAGCATGAGACTTGATCTTGGGGTTGTGAGTTCAAGCCCCACGTTGGTCCTAGAGCTTATTTAAAAAATAAAAATAAAAATAGGGCGCCTGGAGGGCTCAGTCAGTTAAGCAACTGCCTTCAGCTCAGGTCATGATCCCAGGGTCCTGGGATCAAGTCCCACATTGGGCTCCCTGCTCAGTGGGTAGTTTTCATCTTCCTCTCCCTCTGCCCCTCCCCCTGCTCATGGGCGTGAGTGCTCTCTCTCTCAAATAAATAAAATCTTTTTAAAAAATAAAAATAAATCATTTAGAATTTTTAAAAAACTGTTATTTTAATTTTATCCCAATACAATGCATCCTATCTAGCAGGCATGATTTACCATCTTGGCCACTAACCGCCAATCATTTTAAGGCTTTTCCAGGATTTGTGCCAGAGATTAACAACATATCCTTTTAGCTGACACATGTAACGATGGTCCCAAATGCAATACAAAACAACAACATACTACCAACTACCAAACCATACTACCAAGCTCATCAACTTGATAAGCACAATTTTCTGCATGTTACTCACACTACCATAAAATCAGCACAGAGTTCAAGGTCCCAATCTAGAGGCCATTTTGTGTGGGATGAGTAAGGGATGAATGTGAACACAACACACACTCAACTCACCCATTCACTGTCTTAGTCACTCAACAGCTAGACCACCGTTAGGGCCATCTCCTTAGCCGTTTTAACTGAAGGCACCGGTAATAATCTTTCAAGTCTCTTTCAACTTCTTACTACGCCTATGCCTTCTATTTATATTTTACTTCTCTCAGCACACACTTAAAAGATAAATCTACCATTTCAATACATGGTGATAAGGAGAAACAAGACCTATCACAAAGTAGGTTAGATGTGGCTTTTTGGTAGTTTGTGTTCTTTTTTTTTTTTTTTAAGATTATTTATTTCAGAGAGAGAAAGAGAGGACAAGAATGCACAAGCAGAGGGAGAATCTCAAGTAGACTCCCCGCTCACAGCGGAGCCCAATTTGGGGCTTGATCTCATGACCCTGAGATCATGACCTGAGCTGAACCAAAAGTCAGACGCTCAACCCACTGAGCCACACAGGCATCCCAGTAGTCGTTAACGTCTTAGTAACACTGACCGTTAGGTCAAAACACGTTTGTTATCCAATCGAATCCAAACACGATCAAAACCCTAGCTGGTCAATTAATCCAAAAAAAAAAAAGACAGTACAGAATTTTTTTTAATGATATACAGGATTTAAACATTTACCTTAAAACTATGCATGTAATAGTGTTTTGCTAAAGTAAAAAACCTTTCCTTTGAGGCAAGGTCCTATGGTTGGATTTCCAGTCTTTCTTATCAATCCACAATGCATTGTCACCAAATACTTACATTTTTTATTTCTCTAAAGTGGAGAAGGAATCTGCCCATAGCATAGCAATCCAACTACAGAATTCTTCATGCTTTCCCCCTAATCTTTTATAGGGTCTGATTACACCTAATCTATCAGCAACTTAAGTCTTCCCAAAATGTTCACTTAGTTTTTCTAAAAACAATTATTTCATTCATATTTAAGGGGTTCATTTAATAGTTAATTTTTATTAATTGGGAAAACAAGTACAACTGCACAAACATGTCTGAAAAAGCACAACCAAATTCCAAGAGAAAGACAACTAACGTAGTGCACTAGAGGGTAGCTCAAGCAGTCAGATACCACATTCAATGAGTCAGGGGTTTTATGAAGGGAATGGAGAGCGTGGGTTAAGGCGCCTGCTGGCGAAGTGAAGGTCCAACTGGGAGAGCTTCTACTGTAGATGCTGGTGTTACCACCAAGACATACCCTAAACACTTTTGTGCCAAACAGGGGTAAAGATGTTTTGTTTTTTTAATGTTTGATTTAGGTTTTTTTTTTTTTTAAGATTTTATTTATTTATTTGACAGAGAGAGACACACAATGAGAGAGGGAACACAAGCAGGGGGAGTGGGAGAGGGAGAAGCAGGTTTCCCGCGGAGCAGGGAGCCCGATGCGGGGCTCGATCCCAGGACCCTGGGATCATGACCTGAGTCGAAGGCAAACGCTTAATGACTGAGCCACCCAGGCGCCCCTGATTTAGGTTTAAAGTGATAGAACTAGCCTGAATTGTTTCAAGTTCGATACTTGCCACCCAAGAAGCACTTATATTAACACTTTAAGTGTATAAGAGTTGCATGTTACTTGTTCCTGCAAGTCCATCTTCTGGAAAATCTGAAGAGTGGTAATTGTATATATGTATGTGCATGTATGTACATGCTAGTTAATGTGCACCTATGACCACATGTAACTCCCAATTATTTCATAATTACCTTGATGCCAGATATATTTTTTTTAATTCTCCTAAGGTTTGGAATACATAGTATTTTCTGTAGGTGGTTCTCTTTGCATGTTCATCTTCCTATGTGTTCTACATACCTATATTAGAATTGATTCAGATGCTTTCACCCCGGTGTCAGACTGGTACCAGACAAGGACACCAAGCCACCAGCATGAACGAAAGGAGAGACACATAACCTATACTGCAGATGACTGAAAGATGATGCTACCTAATCATCACAAGCCCTTTCCTGCGGGAGGCTTTCTTTGAAAATGTCATAACAGGCAATATGGCTCTAAACCAGACAGCTCTGTATTTGTTCACGTATTGGTAAATATTACTGTCATCCCTAAATACTGTTTTATGTAGAAGAATAAACCACAAGCCACTGGGTTAAAATGTTTCTTTTTCCCCAGACAGAAACCAAAAGTGTATTTATTTAACATTATAGAGAGTTAACCAGCTATATGTTTAATTCCTCCTAAAATCCAACTGGTTCCTCTTTGACAGAAATTCTTTCCTCTTAAACTGCTTCAGCAGCAATGCAAATTTTGCTATCAATAATCACATTTGTTAAATGCCACAGAA
Organism: Phoca vitulina; assembly: GCF_004348235.1. Lineage (NCBI taxonomy): Eukaryota > Metazoa > Chordata > Mammalia > Carnivora > Phocidae > Phoca > Phoca vitulina. The sequence goes on along the minus strand of NW_022589708.1, from coordinate 61,636,579 downwards.
ACCTGAGTTCTTTGTTTCCAGAATTTAAAAACTGGTACATATTTCGTGATTTACTAAAAACCAAACAAATGATACTGGGTAGTGCTGCTCTTCATTGTTTATGCAAAAAAATATGATTTAACATTTTTTAAAAACTTTGAAGTTTCTAACAGTAAAAGAAAGGGCATTCCTACGAAAACTAATTATGCTAAGTTATGTTAAAGTCCTTTTTTTAAAAAAAAAAAAATTATTTATTTGAGAGAGAGAGAAAGAAAGCACGAGTGGGAGGGGAGGTGCAGAGGGAGAAGCAGACTCCCCGCTGAGCAGGGAGCCCGATGCGGGGCTCGATCCCAGGACCCTGCGATCATGACCTGAGCCAAAGGCAGATGCTTAACAGACTGAGCCACCCAGGCTCCCTATGTTACAGTCCTTTTAAGTGTGCTTTCAGATAAAAATATTGTAACTTAAATTTTTCAAAATGATTAATATGCACATACAGGCACACAAGCACACGCGCACACTTTTGATTAACTATAACCCAGTCCTTACTCTTAGCCTGCAAAACCACATGCTGTAGAAAAAAGTTAATACATGTCTACAGAAGTAAATAACTAAAAACAGAAAAATAAACTCTTAAAATCCACTGCTTAATTGTATCATTTTATTCCCTTATCAAGGAATAAGTGCATGACTTCCAGGATATTTTGAGGATAATTTCAATCTGTTTGCAGATGCTCCATTACAATTCTAAGAAGTCCAGAGTGTCACAGTTGGTGCTTAAAACTTTTAACAGTATTACTGTCAACAACTCACATATGAAGAATGCCCTCCCCAACAATGCCCTACTTTCAAATACAAATGATGGGGACATGGCCCTCACTTTTCCAGCCTCAACTCTAGTATACCCAATTCTAACTACAATGCACTTCTCAATTCCCTTATCACGCTCACCCTCTACCACAAGCATCCCTTTGGTCAGGGCTGCTCCTACCACCCTGGATTTCCTCCTTGCCGGCCCAAATACTGCCTCAGCCTGTTGAAATTCTACCTCCACTTCAGTACCCACTTAAGGTGGTGGGCAGCATCTTTCCCCGGTGCTTCCACCCAACATGACCTTTCCAGTTCCTGAAACCCCATGGCATTCCCTTCTGCAGCACTCTCCAGTCACATGCCCACCTTCCTTGCAGGCCAGTCACTAGAGAAGCCCTGACCAGCTGTTAGCCGCTCACAGAAGAGGCTAGCTGTGGCATCACCAACTGCACAAAGGGAAGGAACACCACCACTGGTGATCAGCAAAGATGCAGGGCTAGCAAATGCGACCGACTAATGTGTGGCAGGACACCACAAATTATACCAATAATACTGCCAACACTAACCACTAAAAGATGCCTCTTCACACCAGCTGACAAGTGTTTAAAGCTGGTTAAGCATGAATCTAATAATCTAGAAGATGTGCATGAGTGGATAAATCATAAAATTATCAATAATAATAAAAATATCAACAAATCTGGAACAGAAAAGATACCCTGACAGAATAATACAGTGGAATTTACTGAAAGGCATGTCTACTTAACCAAAACACTACAAAAACAAGTTTTCCAAATGTTTGATAGCAAGATAAAGCAAATGTAAAAACTGAAGATCAAAAATTACATCCATCACTCTAGTGACCAAGGAGGTTTCAAACATACCAAGTTGACAATCTACCAAAGTGAGGCTGTAACATCCTTCAACCCTGAGACTATACCACACCCATCCTGTCACCTGAAGCTGTCTAACTTAAAACAGACTATTTCAAGGACTAGCAAGAGTCCTTGAAATAGTACTCAGAAGTAGTACACCAGCTTCTGTCAGCTTATGAATAGTCCTCAGAAGTAGTACCCCAGTTTCTGTCAGCTTATGAAAAAGGGGTTTTAAATGACTGCACATCATGTGTTCTGTTTTTCAGAAGGGCAGGGCTATGGAAGTGGATGTTCATGCCAGACTACCTGCCAGGTGTCCGCCTGTCCCTCTCTTCTCCCTGAAGGTCCTGTGTCCCCACCATCCAACTTCAGTGCCATCCCTGTTCCCCACTTTCTTTCTTTTTTTTTTTTTTTTTAAATTTTATTTATTTGACACAGAGAGAGAGACAGCTAGAGAGGGAACACAAGCAGGGGGAGCGGGAGAGGGAGAAGCAGGCTCCTGGCTGAGCAGGGAGCCCGATGCGGGGCTTGATCCCAGGAGCCTGGGATCATGACCTGAGCGGAAGGCAGATGCTTAATGAGTGAGCCACCCAGTCACCCCTGTTCTCCACTTTCTGAAATCTGATCCCATCCTGACCCTGCTTAAAACCCCTTGGTGGCTTTCTTTTTCCAGGCTGGAAAGGTAAAGATCAAGGTACAGGTACCACCAGGTAAAGATCAAGTTCATGCAAGGTTCTCAGATCTGACCCTGCCTGCCTCTCTGCAGCCTTGTCTTACTCTGCCTCTCATCCTTCTGACTTTGTGTGTGGGCTACCGAAACATACTGTGCCATTTTGTGCTTCCTAGAGGGTCTCTGTATCCCTCCTGACCAGAGGTCACTGCTGCCTCCTGCCATGTCTCTCCCTTGTGCCTTGTCCAGGCCTCTGTTACAGAAAGAGGCACATGGTATTGCAACTCTGCAACACCTGGAAAACTGGGGGACCATCCTGAGTACTTAACAAAATGTGCAAACACAGCAAGGAATCAAAGAGTATATGATGTCTACATCAGTGTTGCAATCCTTGGACTACTGTAACATTCCAAATCCCCAGAGGTAAACAACTATCCATCCTAGTCCACTAAATAGGAGCACCAGAAAACCCACATTATTCTTGGAAACACTTTTAAGATATACTTCCATGAGCTTCCCATTTGGGGCTTCTTACAACCTTCATTTGTTCCAAATGTGCTCTACTACATGTCAGGCACGGTACTAGGCACTATGAATGAATGCTAAAGTAAAGCACTGTCTCCACTCTCAAGGAACTTAGATCCCACTGGGGGATTCGACAGCCCCCAATACAGCATTCAGCAGTCACTATTCCACACTACTTAGTACAATACACACAAATTATCAATCCCCATACAATCAATGCTTTTATTCTTGTCCGCTACTTAACCTCCTTTGGCTATAAAACCCTATCTGTTGCTCTCGAGCATTTCCTAATGTTTTACACCTTTCCAATACATGGCAACATAAAGGTGGACTGGAGGTGACAATAAATGAAATCTGTTCGTACAGATAGGGAATGAAACAGAGACAGAATGGCCCAACATCTTCATTTTACAAAACAAAGTGGACCAAGGCAGAGACAAATTACATGAAGTGCCTAGGGTCCTCCAACAGGTAAACAGCTGAACCAGATTTAGAATCCAAATCTCCTAAATCTCAGCTCACCCCCTACCTGATAGTAACATGTGCTCTGTGATGTGTTAAATTCAGTCCACAGTCATATGAAAACCTGAACTGGTGTTTCTTGGAGCATGGCAAATGACAAAAGCCAAAGACAACAAGGTAGCACCATATAATCTCATAACCAAATGCTTCCTTCAGCTGCTAACATTTTTAGCATTTGTGGTAAATAGAACTGTTGGTCCCAATTGTTCCCTTGTGGCTATTTCTATGGCCTCTTGCTGAATAAAGTACACTTCCCTACTCCTTGATTTCAGGCTTGGCCATGACTTATTTTGGCCAATGGGATGCTAGTGAACCTGGCACTAACAGAGGCTTGAAACGACTTGCACAGTAAGGCTCCCCCCCTCCTGAGCATCTAACATCATCATGAGAAGAACTTATCCCAGAGTTACTGACCTTCCAGTCTGGACCTCAAAGTGAGAAACAGAGCTGCCCCAGGCAACTTCATACACATGAACAAGAAATAATGCTTGGTAGGTGTGTGACGCCGAGATTTGGAGGTTGCTTGTTATGCAGCAGAAGATGACTGATACACTGTCTTATCCTTCAAGTCAAAAATGCATACTTATGGTTACCTGTCACGGCTATATCCCCTTAGAATATCAACTTGCTGTTAAAGTAGTAATTACTTTACTCTTTTTTATTTCCATTTTACTAATTCCTCAGGGTCATCTTTTATTTTAATTACCTACAGAAAGGAACAGGTCTCCAAATTATAGTGCCATCTCCAAATGTTTTACTGCTTCTTAAGGCAGGTATTGTGAGAGTGGGAGAAAAATGTATCCTGTCAGTATCACCTCATAAAATGCCTTCTTTCCCCTTCAAAGCAGTAAGACTTGTCACGATCACAACTAATTTATTAAAAATAATTCCCAGCTCCTATGATGGGAAGGGACTACATCCATCTTTCAGCACAGGTACTAAAGACTTTTAAAAGACTGCTTTAAAACCCTCAACTATGATAAAGGTTAAAATACACTGAATTCTGATATTTTTCAAGGGCCTCCAAATCAAGATAACATTAAACAATAAGGCCCATGTAAATGCCCTTCAATTTAGCCATCTCTTATTCCAGCACACAGTTCAATGTTGTTAAAACTACTATAGCTTAATTAATTATAGTTATCATTTGTAATTTTTGAAGCTGAGTAGACTTGAAATAAAATTACGTTTAGACCCACAGAACACTCTATGCAATAGTTATCTGGAGGGTGAAATACCAAACTAGAAACCTACTGCTGATTTCTCCTTCTGGTTGTCATGACAAGGTTAATGTGTCTCCTTTCTTTATTCTTCTGTCTGTCTACAAAAATGAGGACACACTTCTTTTCGAACGGATGTCATTTCCAAGTTCATGTATCAGTATACACAGTATTATATGCCTGGAGTATGTATAGAATTACACCTGGGTCCTGGTACTTGTGAGTCCATTTATGCAACAGCACAAAAAATACAGGTTTGAAGCCATCTATTTTTTATGTCAAACGAGTTCGTGATCTCCTTTAGAAAATGAAAGCTACTCATTTGTCCATTGTGGACTATAGATAGTTCATTAAAATTTGACCAGGAAAACCAAGTTAAACATTCCTCCCCATCTTTGAATCAAAACCAGGAAAATGGCACAGTCTTCAGGGAAGACTGTATTTACTTACATATATTCAAACTGATAGAGATATTCTGGGGGGGCGGGGGAATCCCTCAAAGCCAAATTTAACACGGAGCAGAACTCAAGGGATGTGGTAACTGGGGGGCGACAAACTGACATGCGCTTTTTTTTTAAACTAACCTCTCACTGAAATTTAGCATTATTTGCAATGCTAATAACACAGTATTAGCAGTACCTGTGACTTTGGCACCAATGGAAATTTGATATCTTCACATTAGAGTTGCTATCAAAATTCAAAATATTTACTTGTAAATGAGTTACCTCAGAATTATGATGACTCACCAGAAGACCCTGTTATTTTACTATATTGATAAAGAAGCACATCTATTGCCATATAACTGTATCCACTGTAGCTGGCTTTCTTTGCAATCACTTGTGCTGCACCCTGGGCCACATCTCTCACTCTCCAGTCCTTATTAACTGAGGACATCCCGAGTGGGGAAAGAGATGAGCCCACTGGGGGAAGGGAGAGGAGACCACAACCTGTGTCTGTGTGTGTGTGTGTGCGTGTGTGTGTGTGTAAAACAGTGAAATTAAAAAAGGGTAATTATGATGAGGCATCTGTCTATTTGGCACCATCTAAAACCAGCAAGCAATAATTGTACAACAAGGGGGTGTTTAGTGTATGAGGTTTAGGACATTGTGCCAGAAAACCTAAAGCACCCAAGTTGTAAAACATTATAATAAGCAGATAATCCTAGGCCCAGCGTCCAAGTTTCTGCCCTAACCTGTTCCTTATGATTATGATTTTAAAACATCCCAGTGTCAGCAGGTTCACTGTGAGTCAGACCTGAAATAATAAATGGCTTATTTTCCATCCTGATGGAGGAAATACATCATGGCTCATTGTGGCTCACTTAACTGAGGCTGTTTTTACAGGAAAATATAAAAATAACTAAGTCATTTTTACTTTAATTTTTTTTATTAACAAAGCTCTATACTACAATCCACTTTAAAAAGAAAAAGCATGTTTTCCACATAAGCTATAAAAACAATACCTCGCAAACATCTAGAAGGAAAAATAATATAAACACCCAGAAAGAAAATTAAATTTTTGACCAACAAACACCCTGGTGGGTCAAGATAACCAATTAAATGCATTCGCTTCATCAAGATAAAGTGCTGCTTATTTAAACTGTCAACCACATGATAATACTGTTAAAAGAAAGCCAAAATATTTCACCACCATTTGTTAAGTAGTTGCCAGGTTTGATAAAACTACATTTATGTATACACAAATATATACATACATTCCAGAACCCAAAGTCTTGACTACCGCAACCTCTCAACTAAAAGTCAGCGGGAAAGGGACACCTTTGCCAAAATAAATGCTTCCCCAATGACATGTGCACTGCGTACAAAACCATAAGCCCATCATGTCTGCAGATAAAATAACTACAATGAGTGAGCAGGACATTCTAGGAACAATGAGTTTGTTCTGTCCTGCTACTTAAATTCATCCTATTCCCATAGAAGAGAATGACTAGAACCCATAATTCCCTTACGGGTTCTAGAGACCACTGATGACACCACTTCAGAATGCAATCTTGTTATCCAAAATGGCAGCCAATTATTAGGTACATACATACTTTAGGATATGACAAATAAATTTAGAATTATAGAAGGCTCTCAGTGTATAATACATCTGAATACAAAGAATGCACAGCTCCACTGACTGTTTACATTGAGAAAGTGAAGCCATCATTCCATCTCCTCTTGAAAGGGTGCTCTAGGTAGAAAAACCTGCCAACGTTCCCAGTGACTTACCGCCCATTCCCTCCTCACCTGACTCTCCCTACGTCCCTAACCATGAGTGGGGGAATGAGAAAAGGCAAATAGCAGAAGGCATATTTGGGTGTGTTGTTCTCATTTTCAAGAGCTTTAAAAGGCACAAACTGGGGGCGCCTGGGTGGCGCAGTCGTTGAGTGTCTGCCTTCGGCTCAGGTCGTGATCACAGGGTCCTGGGATCGAGCCCCGCATTGGGCTCCCTGCCCGGCGGGAGGCCTGCTTCTCCCTCTCCCACTCCCCCTGCTTGTGTTCCCTCTCTTGCTATATCTGTCAAATAAATAAATTGGAAAAAAAAAAAAAAAGGCACAAACTGTGTCCTCTTCATGAGCCTTGTTATCTCACTCCTATCACAGCTATAGTATTATCAATACTGGGGGGGGGGGAACCCACATGAACTAGGGGGCTAAATTTTGCCCTGCCTTCCTGCAGGAATTACGGAGGACAGAGTCAGTAGACTCTTAGAGGCCTGGCCAAGAACTGCACTTGGGAGTTCCCACTCTTCATCCTGCATTTTTTAGCAGTCATACCATGGAGACCTTGAATCTCATCCACAAAATCTGGGCTTCACCACCTCTCGCATGGGTTCTATAAAGCTCAAAGGGGATAGAGCAGGACAGATGCACAGCACATTACAGACACTTAAATATTAAGAGAATGTGCCATTAATGAGGGCAAAGAATGTTAGAGGGTCTCTATGAATTTATAAAATTGAAGTACCAGGATGACACCTCAGGGTTTCAACCTTAAAAATAGAAGGGATTCTTGATATATATGCGTGTGTGTTACACACACACACACACACACACACACACAAAGTACATACACAAGTGCAAGCATACCTAAGGAGATTTCTTTTAAAAACAAAGTTGACCCTACAATTCTGTGGCTGAGATATTTTAAAGTCCTAGGCACAAAAATTTCTTGTTTTTTTTTAAAGTCAAGTCCATTACTGGTATCAAGTGATCTAGAATTTTAATGGCAACATTTTAAAGAGCAAATGACCCACAAACTCTGCTTTCCCATACTCCTTTCCTCAGCAACATGAAGTCAAAGAAGTAAACTTTAACCAGCCACAATTTTAAGAAACCCACCAGATGATCCCAAGTATTTGAACCCTGGGATCTTTGTTAAAATGAACAGCTAATACACATAAACTCTTATTTCTCCATTAGGATGATCACTAGGTCAATGAAACACAGCAAAGTCAAAAGTGTCCTCTTTTGGGGGGGGGCGGTGGCGCGTGTGTTGGGGGCGGGGTGTGAGGAACAAATGGCTAGAAGTAGAAAGAGACAGTGAAAAGGTCAGTGGCCTGTCATCTCTCTCTTCCTTAGGCACATAAGAATGTGACACAGTTACATGTGGTTTGCAAGAGGCCTCCTCCCTTTACAAGCTGCTTCTCCAACCCATCGCCAATCTAAATCAATTTTTATTTTCAGTTTGGTGTTAAAAAAAAGAAAAGGTTACCACACACAGAGGGACTTTAAGTCTGAGACTTTAATCACATCAAAGTCTGGAACTTCAAAGTTGCAGTTCCCACAGCAACAGCAACTCCGCTCCCATCTGCAATTTGAGTGTTACTGTATATGGTAGTCTCTCTGATTTAAGACCTTGATATGTGTGTGGGCAATGTGGCCAAGTCACAGGCACTATGAATTTGAATTTCCTGGCTCTCACTTGATTGCTTTTAGTGGGTGATTATGGGGCATTAGCATCTGCATTTAAAGCAGGTCCCCAAAGAGGAAGCACATTCAGGTCACTTGAACAAACATGAGTGTGGGCCACACCAGAACCATCTGATGGACCGCCTGGCAGCCCCACCTTTTCAGTTCTGTAGTCTTGATCAGAGCCCAGTGACCAGGACCGCCAGGATGGCGCTCACAGGATTTCAAGTTGCACCCTAATGGCTGGCACCATTAAATAGCTCATTTTTCTAAGAGTCTGTGAAGAGCTTTAACAGACAGAAGAGAAAGTAAATCAAAGCCCCTCTTTGAAGAGAGGAAAAAAAAAAAAAAAGCCCTAGCATCCAACCCAGCATTTGAACAACTGGCAGTAGCCTTTCCTCTACCACGCAACACAGTGGTTTCCAAAGGTATTTTCCAGCAGTCCAGTTCCTGATTTCAGTGGCCACTCTGTTTCAGGAATAAGAACAAAATTTAATACGGAGACGAATGTTGGAAAAGTCCCCGGGAACTAACAGCACCAGTAGCTGGTTATGTGCGTGTGCACCCAGTCATGCCAGGGTGCTTCTAAATACCAAACTGTTTGCTGTATACCTGGGCTCTACTTTCCCCATCTCCACCAGTGGCTGAAAATTTTGAGGCTAGATACATTTAACCATCAGAATATGTGCCGACCGTGAGCTAAGCCTACTTTAGAAAGACGAGAGCACTGCTGGGGATGTGGCCCTCCATTTCAAAGGAGCACAATCCTGCAGTAGGATGGCACCACATGTAATTCATCTGAAAATGCTACCCAGAGAGTGGCCTACATGACTCAAGGTCACTGGAATTGTAAAAGACTTAAAAATACAGTCAGGTCCCCCACACTTTTCGAAAACTAAGACACAGAGGGCTCCTGAGAGCAAATCTTCATGTAGAGGGTTTTGTTACAGAGAATGATGCTGGAGGAATTTCAGTGCTGTGCACTCAATGGAAGACCCAGGCCCCAGGCCCCAGGCCCTGCCGAGGAAGACTGCAAGTACAGCAACACCCCCCTTTTCTGGTGGCCAACCTTCCAGCAGAAAACATTTAGACTATTTGGACAAACATGAAACAGAAAGTCAGGGCAGAAAGGAAAGAACGAAAGCCGAGTACTAACCTACAGAGCACAAAGACCCTCTCAGACCCTTATCCAGAGCTTGTTTAGATTTAAACTTTGTATAAAGTAAAGTTAGTTATTTAACACTCTGTTTATACAGGTTCTCCTGAGAACCTCATTCCTTCCTAGCTTGACATGACAACCAGTTTTAAGGAGCGAGGAGACCAAACAACGCACAGGTGAAGAGGGGTTTCAAAAGCTCCAGAAAGCATTATGACACAGAACAAGTGGATGCTCCCAAAGACCACCCCAATCACCCCAGTAAGACAGAAGGCACACAGTGAACTCAGAGGTATAGAAAAAGATATATTCATGCAACAAACAGTTGCTGGGCACCTACTATGTGCTAGGTTCAAAGGAATGAGCGTAACAGAAAATGCTTGCCTTCATGGCGCCCATGCTCTAGAGGGGAGACAGACAAGCAGAATACATGCAGTGGGTCGGGTGACAATACATGCCACCATGAAAAATAAAGCACAGAGGAGAATGCTGGGGAATGTACTGGGAATGGGGGAGGCTACGGTTATCAGCAAAGTGGTCAGAGAAAGTCACAGAGAAAGGCTAACATCTGAGTAACGGAGGTGCAGTAAAGGAAGATACCTGGAGAAGTGCATCAGAAAACGAGGCGAAGGATGATGCCAAAGCCCAGGGGCAGGAGGATGCCTGGCCTGCAAGGAGGTCAATGTGATCAGCAGGATACCAAGGAGAGGGAAATGAGGTCAGAGAAATGACTGGGGGATCAGGTCATGGGAATCTCATAGGCCACTGGAGGAATCTTCAGCTTTTCCACTGAGGGAGCCAGGCTGACGGGAAGCAAAGGCAGCGGTGGGAAACCAGTTAGGAGAAACAGCAAGCAACTGGTGAGAAATCATACAGCTTGGACCAGAGGCCAGGAGTAGAGGAGGTGAGATGTGGGAAGGAAATCTGAACATACTTTGAAGATACAGAGGGCAGAATTTGCTGATAAAATCACACATGGGGTGGAAAGGGAAAGGAAAAAGGCCTTCTTTCTGAATTCAAACGTGTTATTTGGAATATTTACTTGAATGGAACACAAATATCTTCAGTAGACCATGCTGAGCTCTCTCAAGAGAGCTCTACAAAGACACTAATGTTTGAAGAAGTAAGAAGGAGAGAGATGGAAATTTAATTGATAAAAACAAGAATCAAAACAGGTACCTCTAGAAAGTTCTTGAGAAGGAAATGAGTCTTGAGGATGAGACAATGTAGGTCTAATGAAGAGATGGGGAAACAATATTTCAGATGAAGAGGCTCAGTAGAGGGCAAAATGCACATGGGTTAGGACAAGAAGTCTATCGGTAAAATCATAAGCAGGAGTAGCAGAAAGGGCATTTTGTAATACAGAGACACTTGATGGTACCAAAAGCCTATGATAAGGAATGTTACTTATTATATGAGGTAAGTGTTAGAAGCTACCACAGGAACAGAACCAGCCTGAAATACAGAGGGGAAAGATGAAGCTTTGTTTCTGTGCTGAATGACAGAATAGATCAGGGAGTTGGGATGGATGCAAAGGTAAATAAGCACAATAAAATTAAGACCTAAAAGAGACCCAAGGAATGAAAAGAATAAACTGGCACTACTTGATAGTCTGGATGGGGGTCTGGGGGCAGAGGGGATATGTGGGAAAAGTAGCAACTAACCTCCAGTTCCAACTGCAATTAACTGGTAGTGGTTGGTTGATTGATACAGGAAACACAAGACAAATTCTGAGTTTTTCAGGTGTTCTTTTCTCAAGTTATATCCCTTCTGCTCTAGAACCCTAACGTGCAAACACATACACAGACATTCCCTATCCACCTTGCTGAATCCAAATAACTTTCAAATAAAAAAAAAAAAAAAAACTAGGGGCACCTGGGTGGCTCAGTCGTTAAGTGTCTGCCTTCAGCTCAGGTCATGATCCCAGGGTCCTGGGATCGAGCCCCGCTTTGGGCTCCCTACTCTGCAGGAAGCCTACTTCTCCCTCTCCCACTCCCCCTGCTTGTGTTCCCTCTCTCGCTGTCTCTCTCTCTCAAATAAAATCTTTAAAAAAAAAAAAAAAAAACTAAAGAGATTTTTTTTTAAAAGACTTTATTTATTTATTTATTTGTCAGAGAGAGAGAGAGAGAGAGAGAGAGCACGAGCAGGGGGAGCTGCAGGCAGAGGGAGAAGCAGGCTCCACCCAGGACCCTGGGATCATGACCCAAGCCAAAGGCAAACGCTCAACTGATTGAGCCACCCAAGTGCCCCCAGATTTTTAAAATATTATACAAAAGTATTCATCTTTGCATGCATACTTCAATTAGAATCTCTGCATGGGATCCAAATGGAATAATAGGAAGAGAAACTGTATTTTAGGGAACCATCTATCCCTAATGAATAAGGGAATCGAAAAGGTGAAAGGTTATTAAAAATGTTTACCACTAAAAAGAAAGGTGACATCACTACAGACCACAGATTCTTCTGGCAGAAAAGGAGAAGACCAAGTAACATGTCCCCGGTACGCAAAAGCCAGGTGGGAGACACAGTGCGAACCAGTAGAGACACGGAGCCCAGCACACAAGCCTCAACAGGCCAGCATCTCTGCGGTCCTAACTTATAGTTGGATGAAGTAACAAGGAAAAAAACGTCAAAGGAGTTGTCAGGAGGAAAAGGAATCATGATCTGAAAACAGAAGAGTCAAGTAACAATGCTGGATACTAAGAAGAAAGCAAAACTAACAGTCTTTGATTTTTAATTTCAGATCTTCCTAGGCAAGGAAAGCATGAGTATACTATATGCCACCATGGCACAACAAAGGAGGCGTACCATATGTGAACGTATCTGGAGGGAATGGAAACTAGAGTGTAAGCCTAAGATCACCACGAACAAGGGATGAAGAGGTCTAGTCCTCCCACAACTTTGGGCCACTGAACAAATAATAACCACTTCAGCCTCATCCTTTCATTGACAAAATAGAAACCGACACGTAACACACCTGTCACAATGACATTATCCACATTTCCAGATATTCCCTTCCAGACTAGTTCAAGATTTAAGAACTTTAAATGTACAAGTATAAATACCAATTCATGATAAAATAAACACTCTTCATTTTTCTAAGCTCCCAAGAGCTGTGTTCCATGTTGCAGGATTATGTTATGGTGGGTGATGTTGCTCAAATGGATGATGAAGGCAGAGAGAAGAGTGCTTTCATTTTATTGAAGACCAGAATTACAAAACTGAAGGTAGTAAAATACTTGAAACTAAGAGCCTTGGAAACAGACCTGGATTTGATTCCAGGCTATCCTTTTTATTGACTGTATTACCGGAAATATCTAAGCCTTGATGTCCACTTTAAGGAAGGGGAATATCAACATCATCTACTTTATATGGCTGGAATAAGAATTAGAATTAGAATTAGATATGCCCTTACCATCTAGTACAAAATAAGTACTAACTAAAAAGCAGCTATTTCATTAGCTCATCTACGACTTAAGCTCAATTTTTATTTCTATCAGCATTCCCACAGTGGAAAGCAGTACAAAACTGGGGTTCTTCGATATCCTTAAAACCCTAAAGAACTCTGAGACTGGTATATTCTTGAGGTTCCTCAAAAGAGATCCGATGTATTAGTATTATTCTTCAGTATTATGTAATTATTTATATACAGTATTTTTAAGTTGTATCCTAATAAGCTTGACATTTCTCTCATATATACAAGTTTATATTCCATTAAAGACTTTTCCTTCATTCTAAAATTAAAATCTCAAATTTCACAACTGTGGAAAATGCTACACTTATAAAGGGGGTGTTTATTTAAAAAAAATCTGATTAAAATAGCTAAGTCTCAACATGATACCGTGACATACCACTCCTTTTTTTTTTTTAAGATTTTATTTATTTATTTGAGAAAGAGAGAGAGAGCATGAGCAGGGGGAGGGGCAAAGGGAGAGGGAGAAGCAGACTCCCTGCTGAGCAGAGAGCCCGATGCCAATGCCGGGCTTGATTCCAGGACCCTGGGATCATGACATGAGCCAAAGGCAGCCGCTTAACCAACTGAGCCACCCAGGCGTCCCGAAAAATCCCAATTCTTTAAAAATTATTTCCCAGTTTACTCCTATCGTGCCCATTCCCCAAAAATTACTAGAGCTATAAGTAAGCATGGAGGGGGAAGAGTGCTCTACTCATTAATAACCTCCACACAGGAGGAGACTCCCTAGGGCATTGTCTGCTTCCAGGGTTAGATTCAAGGTTTAAACCTATGCCCATCACAAATTCTCAACTGAAAGAATACCTTTTTATCAAGAGTACTACTAAATCAAAACAAACAACCTAATTTGCATTTATTCACCTTTCCTTTAATCCTCCAATGGGAAAGTTAAAAAAAACAATGAAATGTAGGTAAAGGGGAAGAGAACAATGAAAACAGGAAACTGACTTCTGAAAAATAACATAATCATATTGAAATACATTTCTCTACCAAAAACATGACCATAAAACATTAATCCATTGGTAGGCCACTCTATGAACACAGGCTTTTTAAAGTGACCCTGGGGATCACGTGGGGCATTAGTTCTTACTTTGCTGACACTTATTAATAAACCTTTTCTTACTGTGTGCATACCTCTGTGTATCACATGATAACCCAGAAGGTAGACCAGCAAACTTGACAAGAAGTAAAATGAGACAAGCAAGAAAACCAACAATAGAATTAAATTACACTGACAAGTTAGAATGCTGGGTTAAAAATCAAGATGAAATTGAAAGTTCAACAGAATTATAAGACAAAGATGTGAGAAACAGAAACACTTGCTGACTGCAAGCTTCAACTGAACCATCAGTGATACAAATACTCAACAAGCTGTTAGGGTCTTAGGCTGTATTAACCAAAGGAAGATCACAGAAAATTAAAGTCCCATTGTGCTCAAAACTAACCACATCATAGCCAGAGGATAGGTGAGCTCCTGATTAGCGCACACTAAGAAGGACACTGATAAATGAGAGTGCATCCCATAAAAGGAATGGAGGCCAATACTGCAAACTATGGTCAAAGAAGCCCCCATCTCTGCAGATAAACAGGGACCAGGTGACTCCTGCAGGACAGGCTGAAAGGAGATATAACCTAGTCTCAATTCTAAGATGTCGTGAACCTGGGAAGTGTTACCACATCACAGCCTGATAGTGCCATCAACAGAAAGCAGGTTAGTAGTGTTATCAAAGCTACTGGCAACGAAATCAAAAACACAAGAAACAACAAGTGTTGGTGAGAATGCAAACTGGTACAGCCACTGTGGAAAACTGTATGGAAGTTCCTCAAAAAGTTAAAAATATAACTACCCTACAATCCAGTAATCATACTACTGGGTACTGATCCCCAAAATACAAAAACTCATTCAAAGGGATACATACACCCTTATGTTTATTGCAGCATTATTTACAATAGCCAAACTATGGAAGCAGCCCAAGTGTCCACTGGTAGATGAATGGCTGAAGAAGATGTGGTAAATATATAATGGTGTATTATTCAGCCATCAAAAAGATTGACATCTTCCCATTTGTAACGACATGGATGGAGCTAGAGAGTATAGTGCTAAGTGAAATAAGTCAGTCAGAGAAAGACAAATACCATATGATCTCACTCATATGTGGAATTTAAGAAACAAAACAAATGAGCAGAGAGAGAAATAAACCAAGAAACAGACTCTTAACTATAGAGAACAAACTGATGGTTGGGGCAGGGGGGGGAGGTGAAATAGGGGACAGGGATTAAAAAGTACACTTATCATCATGAAAACAAAAATGAAATGAAATTATTTTTAAGAAGCTACTGACAAGGTGTGCTTGCGTGGCTCAGTCGTTAAGCGTCTGCCTTCAGCTCAGGTCATGATCCCAGGGTTCTGGGATCGAGCCCCGCATCGGACTCCCTGCTCAGCAGGAAGCCTGCTTCTCCCTCTCCCACTCCCCCGCTTGTGTTCCTGCTCTCGCTGTCTCTCTGTCAAATAAATAAATAAAATCTTAAAAAAAAAAAAAAAAAAAAGAAGCTACTGACAATGAATAGTACTGCAAAAATATATCACTCATGAAAAAACTAAGACCATACAGAACAGTACTACAGGAGCTTCATAAAAACTTGCAAAACTGGCTTTATAATAACATCTGAAAATTGCACCAAAAAAGAACAATACCTAAATACCACTTACCAGGTATTGCCCACTGCAACCCATCACTTATGAACTTCTAGTTCTGATTCAAACTATATTATGAGAATGGCACTCTGACTAAAGGAGGGGGCAGGAGTTATAAGGCCAGAGTAACTAACCATCTCATAATAATTTAAATGGTGGTTAGCCAGGCAAATGGCAAGGGGACATTGTGTATGAATTTAATACTTTGTAAAGCTTACCCACTCCACTCTGAAGTATTTTTAGGAAATTTTAAAAGTGTATGGAATTACCCATGTTCCCAATCTATACCTTTTTGTAAACATGTAAAAGACTGTATGATTACAACTTTCAGTGGGATTGTTTCAGTAATGGAAGTAACTCTCTCATTGAGAGGTATGCATAGTTTTTTATGTATATAAGAGAATGTTTCTGGCAATCCCTCAGGTAGAAAATTTAACAATATCAATTTCAACATTAAACATTTGTGCATATATTCTAAAGCTTTTTGCCAACCCATTATAAAAGATGGTTTCAAATTCTATATACAAGTAACAAAGTCAAGTAATATATAAAGTTTTGATTGGATAAATTTAACTCAGCAGAAATCATGAAAGTACTATTTATTGTGATTAAGTGGATTGTTAGTAAAGATAAAACTGTTTAAAGCTTTAATGCAACAGAATTACCATACTGAATTGAAAGAAACACAAAGTATAGTACATTAATGTGGATTCGAACAAACAAAAAGGAAATAAAAGCATTACCACGAATACCATACATGTATTGATAAACTGCTCATTATGACCTAGAGCTAATTTGACATGGCACAAATGTACTAAAGATTAAGTATGCAAGGTGTCATCCAAAAACTCAAGGGATCTCCTTCCTACTCAAATAAAATAAATACAGTATCAACAATTTATACTGCTTGTGGTCTTCAGTGCTAATAGATCACTTTTCCAATAAATCCAGCAAATTCTGACTATCTCTAAATAGATGTCCACAATTTCCCACCATTAACACTTAAGATGGTAAGAGCAGACAACCTATATGTGGCCCAACAGAAAATTCTATAAAACAGAGTTTATAATACTTAAATCTTTATTAGCTTAGACTCAATTAAAACGTCTGATTTTCGGGGTGCCTGGCCGGCTTAGTCAGTGCAGTATGCAACTCTTAATCTGAGGGTCATAGGTTCGAGCCCCACATTGGGCGTGGAGCCTACCTTAAAAAAGAAAATCTAATTTTCCACAGAAGTGGAGACAGTGATTATATTCTACATAAGGCAACTGCCTCTTTAAAATATTTTAAGTGCAAATTAAAGGAAAATGTGGCTCATGGTAGGTACATTACACAGATAGCAACCTTCCCCTACTGCCACCTGAAGACATTGCATGTACGCTTTTTTTTTTTTTAAAGATTATATTTATTTATTTATTTCTGAAAGAGAGAGCGCGTGCGCACAAGCAGGAGGAGCGTCAGGCAGAGGGAGGAGCAGGGAGCCTGATGTGGGACTGGATCCCAGAACCCTGGGATCATGACCTCAGCTGAAGGCAGACACTTAACCAATGAGCCACCCAGGCATCCCTGTATGTACGCTTTTAAGAGAATCCAGGACAGTACGGATTATCAGCTCTATTTTATATATGCTGAAACTGAAACAGAGAGTTTAAATAAGGGCACCCCGGATCACGGTGGAAAGCCTTTTTCATCTTTACTACTCTGTATTTTAGAAAATACCTGTTCTAGGATATACAGATCTTCCCCAACTTACGATGGGGTTATATCCTGATTAAACCCACTGTAAGCTGAAAATATCCTAAGTCGAAAATGCATTTATACACCCAACCTATGAACACCACAGCTTAGGCTAGCCTACCTTAAATGTGCTCAGAACACGGACATTAGCCTATAGTTGGGCGAAATCATGTAACACAAAGCATATCTTAAAGTGTTGAATATCTCATGTAGTTTATTGAATACTATACTGAAAGTGAAAAACAGAGTGGTCATATGGGTACAGATGATTATAAGTGTATCTATTGTTTACCCCCGTAATCACGTGGCTGACTGGGAGGCGCTGCTGCCCAGCTGGGAAGGGATCCAAATTCAAAATTCAAAGTACGGGTTTCTACTGAACATGTATGGCTTCTGCACCACTGTAAAGCTGGGAAATCGTTTAAGGCAAACCACTGTGTATCAGGGACGGTCTGTGTTCAACTAGATCGAATAATAGAAAATCCTACCAACAGACATTCTAATAACAACAGGATATATTTTTAACTCATCCCACTACTTAAAATATTGTAAAAACTTTCAAAGATATTCCCAATCTCCTGACAAAGGAACCAAGTAAATTCACGGATCTTAGGTAGTTATAATGGTTTGATACAAAGCAATAAACTTTTTATAAAACCGAAAATGTAAAGCTGTTTCTAAAGCTGTCCTATCAGTGAGAGATCTTCTGCCCCAAACCCCGCAATTTTGTGTCTCAAGGGTTATAAAAATAATTCCTTGTCTAATACTTTTTTTTTTTTTTTTTTTTAAGAAATCTCTACTCCCAAAATGGGGCTTGAACTCACGACCCTGATATCAAGAATCCCATGCTCTACCGACTGAGCCAGCCAGGTGCCTCCCATGTCAGTTTAGATTCCCAAATTTTCTCAACTCAACTATATAGAAAACCCAAAGGTAACTCCTTACCTAGTGTACTGTTAAATACCCAAAGAAATGAAAAATAGGCTATATAACAAAGCTGTAAACTCCACCTACACCTCCCTCCCTTCCAAATGTGTGCTCTCTTGAGTTGTGGAACAATGCCCTGTTTCATGGCAGACAAGGGGCTCATGAACTTCCCTAAAACTAGGTGGCCAGACTCTGCCGCCCCAGATTCCTTACAGCCTTGATTCCTTAGAGCCGAGGACCAACTTCCCTCCACCTGAAGCTGAAGGACTACCAGCTATCAACACACACCCAAGGGGGACTTCAATGGCAGCTGCCCTTCGTGCAACAAACTTCTATCTGGCCACAAGATCCAAAACTCCTAACATTTCACAACCTCTTTCTAAACAAAGTGAGTACCGGCCAGGGGTGTCATGATGTCAAGAATTAAGAAATACATGTATATGACTTGGGGACACGAACCTACCCTTGTCCAATTTTTCTTTACTCCTCCCTCCTCTTTATTTCTTCAATTTGCTAGATCTCGAGCATTACTAGAACCCTGCAATCTCCTCTGCTCTTCCCCCATTCCTCCCACAGCCAAGCAATTTTATCAGCACTTTCCTCCACCCTAATGTAGGCCTCTCAGAATCACAGCAACAAGGCCGCTGCCCCAGACCCTCTCTCTGCCCATGCCGACCCTGCTCATCTTCCCTGGACCCAGAGGGATCACTTCAACCACCTGCTCAAAAGCCTGACACTCTTTAAACTAACTGCTGTGTGTTCTTTCAACTGTCAATTGCATGAGAGATGAAACTGAGGAACTGTTCAAAGGTATTACTGAAGAAAGTAATGCTTAAATGCATTGTGCGACCCTGCACTGGATCCTGTACCAGCAGAAAAAGAAAGCCACTAGTAAGGACGCTACTGGGAAGCTGACAAAACTGGAACATGAAATAAAAAACAGAATGAAAAGCACTGTATTAATGATAAATTTTGGGGGCACCTGGTTTAGTCAGGAGAGCATACAACTCTTAATTCTTGGGGTTGTAAGTTTAAACCCCACATTAGGGGTCTCTACCCAATTAAAGTTTTTTTTACTTAAAAAAAGAAGTCTAGGGGTGCCTGGGTGGCTCGGTGGTTGAGCTTCCAACTCTTGGTTTCAGCTGGGGTCGCGATCTCAGGGTGATGAGCTTGGCCCTGTGTGGGACCCGCTCATGGAGGAGTCTGCTTGGGATTCTTTCTTTCTTCCTCTCTGTCCCCCTTCTGCCCCTCCCCCCCACTCACGCCCTCTAAAATAAATAAATAAAATCTTTAAAAAATGAATAAAGTCTAAAGAAAATAAAATTTTTAAATAAAAATTTAAATTTTTTAAATGAATTAAAATAGGGAGGGGAAAAAAAAGGTAAATTTCCTGAATGTGACAGCTGTACCATGGATATATAGGAGACTACTTGTATTCTTTGGAAATACACACCAAAACATTAAGGGATGAAGCAACACCATTTATATAAGCTACTCCTGAACGGGTCAGGGAAAAATGTGTGTGTATAAATATATGTCTATATAAATTTACACACACACATGTGCATATATACATAAGAATGCAAACAAATGTGGCAAATGTTAAAAATTGGTGAATCTGGATAAAGGGTGCACAGAAATTCTTTATATTTTTCTTTAAGCTTATCTTTTGAAAATATTTCCGAATAAAAACTTTTGTTTTGTTCTGTTTTTTAAAAAGCCCTTTGAAGGGGCATGAGGAAGCTTTTCAGTGATAGATATGTTCATTATCTTGACTGTGGTAATGTTTCACAAGTGCATATGTATGTCAAAACGTATCAAATTGTGTACTTAAAATATGTGCAGTTTATGCATGTGAGTTATAACTCAAAAAGCGGTTTCTTAAAAACACACACACACACTCAAAACCTTAGGAGGGTTTCAGGCTTTGTGGGCTGACAACTTGTCTCAATGCACCTTACAACCATGTGGCCCTCTGATCCCTTTACTCTTCACCTCTCCTTTCCATAATCCTGAAGAACTCACTGTACTATCTGAGCTTGTCTTTCTTCTGTTTTTTTGTTCATTCTATTACTACTTCCTGGAAAAGGAACAGTGGAATTTGGACTCAACGCAGCTAGACTCAAATCTAAGCTGTGTCAAATGCTCAATGAGAAGCCCACTTCCTCATCTGTGAAATGGGGATTATGGCCACCTACTGACAAGCTGCAGATGGGAACTGGCAGGGTGGTTGAGGTCCAAGTAACTGAGGTTGAAAGTATGACAGTACCATGTAAACTGAAATAATACAAATAATGTTGAGTGTCATTACCTCCACACATCTAAAGCCCAAAGTTTTCCCCCAGGTGCCTGCTTGGAAAAACAGACTCCTCTCTCCCCTGAATTCAGATAGTACTGTCCCTGATCCTTTGCGAGGCCACCTTCAGTCTACCACGTTCATCACAAGTGCACCTCATGAACAAGATACACCTATGCAAACAAGCGTAACAGCCCCATCTTCCTACGCTGGCTTAAGCACCTCCTAAGAGCTCCACATCTGAATTCAGTAACATACTGAAGAGGCCCAGCCAATAAGGTGGCAATGGGTGGTTAGAATGGTAAGCTCTAAACTGCCTCCGACTTCATTCACAGTCTGTGGGTATGTAAAGTGGCTGGGTGTGCGGCCCACCCACCAGAGACCCGCCTTTCACATACTGGGTTGTGGGCCTGGGACACAGATCCAGTTTCCCGATGGGGCACTGGCCTCCACATGGCTCCCCTGGGGCACAGTGTTCTGTAAGAGGAAGCTACAGATGACAGGATTCAGGACAATGAAATGAGTGTACATCATTCTGAAACCAGAGGACCTAGAAGGCAGATAGGAACTGGTGGTCACCAAGGCTCCAGAAACAACAAGTAGCTGGGTTTAAGATTTTCTCATGCTCAGCACTCAAGCCCATCAACATACAGTGCGGTAAGAACCTTTAGTTAGGTCACATTTAGTATTTTTAACTTACGAAATAATGTTCACCGCTTAAAAACTGGCTAATACCTTCTACCTTTCTACCTCCAAAAAATAAGGGAAGGCTTTGGCTTTTTGTGTTTTTTTGTTTTGGGGGTTTTTTTTTAGATTTTCTTTATTTATTTGACACAGAGAGAGAGAGCACAAGCAGGGGGAGTGGCAGGCAGAGGGAGAAGCAGGCTCCCCGCCGAGCAGGACCCTGGGATCATGACCTGAGCGGAAGGCAGACACTTAACCCACTGAGCCACCCAGGCAACCCAGGGAAGGAGGTTTTAAAACATAATTAGCTGAAACCAGAAACCCCAGACCTCCCCAAAATGCTAGGCACTTTGTTCTAAGAATTCAAGTACTATGCAAGGGGAACTGAAACCCTGAGAATCTCTAATTGTATAGAAAATCTGCATGTAGTTTATACTCACGCAAGCCAGGGGGAATCCTTCAAAACAGTCCTGGGCTATTTTTGTTCCTACTGAAGAGCAAAACTTACTTGTCAACACTGGAAAAACCAAGAAAGGCTTGTCATTTAATGATTGGTCTGGTAAACAAGAAAAGGGCCTAAAACAATCTATTTTTCCCCCCTGAAGTACTGTGAAGGCTACATGCTTTGGCAACACCACTGTCATTTTATTTGTTTGAAACCCTGTAAATTTCTTAAATGGGAGGGAAGCTGCCTTGAGGTACAACACTAAGATCCCTCTCAGCACACCATTCTGCTAGAGTGCGGTTCAGAAGAGAAAAGGGACAATGCATCCACACAGGTGTGACTTCCGATTCCCAAAGAGGCTTACACTGAGGGGGAGTTTTCTGCCTAACATATGCTGTGGAGATAGATAAGTGAGAAAGAATGAAGCCATTATGCTGAATAAAGAAACATAAAGAGGATGCAAAAATAATTAACTGCCAGAGTCTTTGCTCCAGACTTCTCAATCCTCTGGAGCTAGGAGAGGGCAGGCCTGGGGTCCTGTAGGTGGGAGTGGCAGCACAGTGGTGAAGAAGGGCTCCCCTCCACAAGTGTTTATGCTCCAACCTCGCAGCATAATCAAAGCAGACCAAACAACTGGAGAACACAGTCCATAAAAATATGAATGTGAACTCACATTATATACTGAAATTAATTCAAAACTATCAAAGACCTAACTGTAAGAACTAATGCTATTAAACTCTTACAAGAAAATATAAGCAGAAATCTTTGTGACCTTGGATTAGGCAACAGTTTCTTAGACACAATACCAAAAGCATAAGCAACAACAACAACAAAAAACAGATAAATTGGGCTCCATCAAAAACCCTTAAAACTTTTGTATTTCCAAGAACACCACCACCTTTTCCACATCCATGTTCATGGCAGCGGTAGCAAAAAATGGAAGCAACCCAAGTGTCCATTGACAGATGAATGGAAATGGTGGCAGATACATGTGATGGAATATTATTCTGCATTAAAAAAGGACATTCTGTTACACGCCATAGTATGTGCTTGAAGACCTTATGCTAAGTGAAATAAGCCAGTCACAAAGGATTCCACTAGCGAGGTACCTAGAGTATTCAAATTCAGAAACAGAATGGTGGCTGCCACGGGCTGAGGGTAGGACGGTATGGGGAGATACTGTTTAATGGGTGAAGAGTTTCAGTTTTGCAAGAGGAAAAGAACACTGGAGAAAGATGGTAGTGATGGTTGCACAACAATGTGACACTACTGAATGCCATGAAACTATACACTTAAATATGATGAAGATGGTAAATTTATGTGTAGTTTACCACAATTCAAAAAAAATAAAAGAAAAAAATACCAAGAAAGTGAAAAGACTATCCACAGAATGGAAGAAATTATTTACAAATCATATACATGATAAAATATTTATATCTAGAATAAAGAACCCTTAAATATCAATAATAAAAACATAAATAACACAAATTTTTTTAAGATTTTAAGTAATTTCCACACCCAACATGAGGCTCGAACCCACAATCCTAGATCAAGAGTCGCACACTCCACCGACTGAGCCAACCAGATGCCCCAAATAACACAGTTTTAAAATGGGTAAAGGAGAAGTGCCTGGCTGCATCAGTCAGTAGAGCATGTAACTCTTGATCCAGGGGTTATGAGTTCAAGTCCACATTGGGCAGAGAGTCTACTTAAAAAAAAAAAAAAAAAAAAAATGGGTAAAGGATTCAAATAGACACTTCTCCAAAGAAGACAGACAAATGGGCAGTAAGCACATGAAAAGATGCTCAACATCATTCACCATCAGAAAACAAAACCACGATGAGATACCACTTCATATCCACTAAGATGGCGAAAATAAAACACGGTAACAAGAATTATCAAGGATATGGAGGAGTTAAAGTCCTCATACCCTCCTGGTAGGAGTATAAAATGGTACAGCCACTTTGGAAACACAGTTTGGCAGCGCCTCAAGATATTAAACAAGAAGTTACCATATGACCCTGCAATTTAACTCCTAGGTATGTATCTGAGCCAAGAGAAATGAAAATACATGTTCACACAAAAATTGTACATGATCATAGAACATTATTCATAATCATCAAAAAGTGGAAACAACCCAAATGTCCATCAACAGATAGATGGATAAATAAAAAAGCAGTATACCCAGACAGTAGAATACTATCTGGCAATAAAAAGGAATGAAGTACTGACACATGCTACAACATGGATAAACCTTGAAAACGTTATGCCAAGTGAAAGCCAGTCACAAAAGACTGCATATTATTATATGATTCTATTTACACGAAATGCCCAGAATAAGCAAGTCCATAAAGACAGAAAGTAGATAAGCAGTGACCTAGGGCTGGAAAGTAGGGGGCAAGTAACTGGCAATGGTTACAGGTTTCTTTTGGAAGTGATGAAAATGTTCTAAAATTAATTATAGTGATGGTTGTACAATTCTGTGGACATACTAAAAACCAGGAATTGTACTTTTTAAACGGGTTCATTTTATGTTATGTGAATTATAACTCAATAAAGCTAGTATAAAAATTATGACTGTGGATGTCCATCCATTCCATGTCTAAAAGAAACCAAGTCACAGTAACTCTCTGAGTGGAAAAGGAAAGAACTCACAAGTTTCCTTATAATCAATTATAGGAACTCAACTTCCTTCAGCAGTCCCCTTGGTAACAATGGCCCAGGTACACATCAGTGGAAATGCCTATTGTACATATTATGCCAAGCATCCAGGGTCATAAAAATAAAGTTGCAAAGTACTGTTCCAAGTAAAACACTCACTATATTAAGGTTGGAGACAATTATGAAAAATTTCCTTTACAATCTAGGATTTGACTATAGCTCTTCAACATCAAACTGTCTATCCACATGACAGATGGGTATGTGATAGGATAACAAGGCTTGATACATAGCTATATGATTTTACAGCAAATGTATAGAAGCTTCACTTTTCTAATAAAACTACCCATGACAAAGTCCCCTTAGAGTTTTCCCAATGACACCACAAAGCCTTGCTCTATGTTGGGATAATCTGCAGGCGAAGACTCAGCAATTTAACTAGTTCGTGTCTACACAACTACATACGAGCGTGTGTAATTGTCTTACCATGTAGGTAATAACAAATCTCACTTAGACATTAATAAATGAGCAAACGGATGTTCAATAAACTGAATATAAACCTAAGAAGCTGCAGAAGAAAATGTACAATTTATAAGTCATTCTATTATATTACTAAGAAAAGTGGCTTTGGTCTTAATTTCTAGAAAAGGAAG
Organism: Phoca vitulina; assembly: GCF_004348235.1. Taxonomy (NCBI): domain Eukaryota; kingdom Metazoa; phylum Chordata; class Mammalia; order Carnivora; family Phocidae; genus Phoca; species Phoca vitulina. The sequence continues at coordinate 61,611,345 of NW_022589708.1, read as the reverse complement.
GAAGGAAGGAACCTCTACAAATCCACTGTCAATTTAGCATCATTCACTAAAACCTAAGCCCCTAAACCTAACTTACAACATTTATGAGTCATGACCAATTAAGCATATTGATCATCTACCTTACGGGTCACCTGGCAGTGCTCTGCCTGAAATAAAGTGTCAGGCATCAGAAATGCTTACAGAAGATCCTTTCAATCAAGAAACCATAAAGCCTAATGCCACATGAACTACAAAAAGAAGTTTAGGAAAATAGTGGTTCCCATTCATTCTGTTTCTACAGTTCCTCCTAGGAAGAAGGAATAAAGATGATACAATTTTTCTGCAGGCTACCAAGTATCTGTAGCTTTACACAACCATTACACTACAAGCTTCTTCTAATATTTAGAAAAAATTTAATTGTTTCTAATAAAAAGCCCTTTAATACAAAAGGGCAACATTTAAAGACTCAATGTATAGCTTAATACTGCAATCCACGAGAATGAGGAAAAGGTTATTTTATACACCACCGAGGCCATTTAAAAAGAAAAAAAAAATCACAATCTGTTTTGTTTTTACACAGCTTCATAATCTGCTCAAACACTACTGAAATTTCTGTAATCAGGTTTATAATCCTTGAACAAATACCCTGTTAAAACTATCGTGAAAATATTTTCACAACAATCTGGCAGAGTATTTGTACACCGATGAAAATTTAGAAATGTCCTGTCTGGGCAATTGCTTTAACTCTATTTGTCTCACTGCCCCCTACAATTGGGCAGGGCTGGTGCCTTGTCCAGGAAGGGACAGGCACACCCTCTGAACAAGATCGATGGCTGCTCCGAGTCCTTCACCCTCCCCGAAGGTTTACCCTGCCTACTCTTGGGGGCCTGCACTGCACTCCAGCTACTGCCCCCCGCCCACGGACCAATATGCCGATCTCAGGACCACAGTACCACATGTTTGTGCAAAACATCAGTTAAACATCAGAGGGGTCAGGGCGCCTGGCTGGCTCAGTCGGAGGAGCATGAGACTCTTAATCTCACTGTTTTGAGTTCAAGCCCCATGTTGGGTATAGAGATGACTCAAATAAATAAAACTTCAAAAAAAAAAAAAAAAAATCAGAGGATTCAGTTAAACCTCTGCCACTTACAACTGCCACAAGCTATACAATCTTGGGCAAGTTCTTCCAACTTTCTGGGTCTCCTGATGGTAATACTCATTTAGAAAGGTTGCCGTGAGAACAAAAGAACATCTACAGCAATCCTAGCACGGTATCTGGCACCAAGTACAAGAGGAATAAATAACAGTAATTATAAACAAGGGCATTTCTTGAACACAGACTAGGTACCAGGCTTCACGTGTATTAACTCAACCAGTTCTCACAACAACCTTCAATCAGTATTATCCCAGCTTACAGATGAGGAAACTGAGGTGATTAAGAACTTCACAAATGGAAGAAGACTGGATTCAAAAATCAGACAGACAGCAGCTCGCCCTGCAGCAGTGGAGATATGGAATGGCTAATGACGTTAGTATAAACGCTCACAGCAGATCCACGTGCGGAGCCAACCCTTGACCTGAGTCTTCCCATCTATAAATTCCACCCAACTCAAAAAATGTCAATCTCCTTCCTATTTTCTGCCTTCTATAAATTGTTCTATGCTAAAATAACGATAATAGCTACCATTTATAAAACACTTCCTACATACCAAACACCTCACTAGAACATTCTACATTTTATTGAATTCTCACAACTTAGAAGAGAATTACTATTCACATTTTTCAGATAAGAAAGCTACAGCACAGTGAGATGGGTTGCCCAAGTAACAAAGCTGCTAAGTCCTAAAGGCAGGATTTGACCCAGACAGCGTGACCAGCAGAACCCAAGCTCTTGACCCTCTAGTACACTGACTTCTCAGCAATTATAAACTTTATGAGAATAACTTAAATCTATGGTTTAGATAACCAATACTACAGAATTTCAGCAACATTTTGTTTCTCTATAAATCAATTACAGGTGAGACTAAAATTCTGAAGCACTTTAGACTCATTTCCAAGCTACAATACACATTTTTACCTAGAGTCCACCTACTTCATTAACAATATGTCTGCCTACTTTAACTGTATTTTTTTTTTTTTAATTCTTGAAATCTCTTTTTCTACCAGCACAGTTCATTGGCAGAAAAGACTGGAATACACTCTTCCTTTCTAAATTTAAGAATCATATGGATTGGGTCAGGTTAGGTTAGGTTAGCCCAATAATAACAGTGAACCTGGTAATTTAAGGACCTGATAATTTAAATGGTTACTCTAAAAAAACATGTGAAGCCAGATGAGAACCTTTGATGACATCATCATTATCAGCATTATCATATAACTTACAGAGGAATAGTAAAGTAATAGGAGGAAGACGTAACATTTAAGAATAAAATAGTTTTTGGGCGCCTGGGTGGCTCAGTCGTTAAGCGTCTGCCTTCGGCTCAGGTCATGATCCCGGGGTCCCGGGATCGAGTCCCACATCGGGCTCCCTGCTCAGCGGGAAGCCTGCTTCTCCCTCTCCCACTCCCCTTGCTTGTGTTCCTGCTCTCGCTGTGTCTCTCTCTGTCAAATAAATAAAATCTTTATAAAAAAAAAAAAAAAAGAATAAAATAGTTTTCGGGGCGCCTGGGTGGCTCAGATGGTTAAGCGTCTGCCTTCGGCTCAGGTCATGATCCCAGGGTCCTGGGATTAAGCCCCGCATCGGGCTCCTGGCTCAGCGGGGAGCCTGCTTCTCCCTCTCCCTCTGCCTCTCTCCCTGCTCATGCTTTCTCTGTGTATCTCTGTGTCTCAAATGAATAAATAAAATCTTTAAAAAAAAAAAAAAAAAAAGAATAAAATAGTTTTCACAACCTCATCAAGGAAAATGTAATGTGTTATTTTTTAAATGTCTGTTTCATGCCCATTATGTGTGAGGAACTATACTCAGGTGTTTCCAGGATCAGGAAAGAGAAGGGAAAAATATTGCCCTACAGAGCTCACAGCCCAATGAGACACAGGAAGCAAGAGACTAATCCAGGAGAATTTCCATGAGAAAGCACACCTGTTAAGAGGAATCCAAGGAAAGAGATCCCATTCAACTGGGAGGAAATCAAAAAAAGCTTCATAAAGGAGGTGGCAAAAGAGGTTGCATGGGAGGAGGAAGGAAGCACAGTGTGAGCAATGCCCATTCCATGAAGGCGTGAGGACCAGGCCTGGAATGAGCATTTTGCTAACATACACCTGGGGGAATGAAGATCTCAGAAGGCAGCAACTGTCCTGAGTGAATTACTGACCTCTTAGGACAGTGATGAGAAGAACGGAAGCAAACTCTTTATTCATGCCACTCTAAGTTTTGCAGAAGCTTAATAATCAACAAATAGAGGGATTTTACTGCAGGGAAAATATACAGGGTAATTTTGCACAGAGCAGGGTTTCTCAATCTCAGCAGAATTTGGCATTTGAGACCAGATTATTCTTTGTTGAGGGGCTGTCCCGAGCACTGCTGGATGTTTTCATGTTTAGCAACAACTCTGGCCTTTCGCCTCTAGATATGCCAGTAGTGACCCCCTCCTGCCCCATTTCCACAACCAAAAGTGTTTCCCCAATTGCCAAACGTGCGCTGGGGGGCAAAATCCTCCCCAGCTGAGAACCACCAGCCTAGTCTTTTGTACAAGAAGAATGTAGAAATACTTAGAATTTTTTCCTTTCTCCCTTCTGTCTGAAAAATCTCTGCAGATAAAATGGATGGAGTACAGGGGAGACAGCAACCTCTGCCTTCTTATGTGGCAACCCCACCCTCAGCCCTCAAAACAAACATCATCAGAGATGAAGAAACCCATACTTAATGTTAACTTGCCCAAAGTTCTGCTAAGTTCAACAAGCTTGAATAAATTTGGTGACAATATCAAGGTTCTAAACACTACTTACTGCCCCAAGGAGCCCTTTTACATAGGTAAACAGAAATTCAATCACTTTAATAAAATATTAATAACCTTCTATATAATCTCATGCTAAATTGGCACAAATCCTGTCAATCTATTATGAACTACTTGTTCAGAAACATCTAAAACGCCACCACTTCATACAAGCAACATACAAAAGCAGTGAAAAGAAAGAACCACTGTAAGCTGACATGATTTCTTAAAGATTATATGGGAATGAACATTATCTGGAAGCAAGATCCAAAGGCAAATAGTACCTATCTCTGAAGCCCAGGCTATCCCTCCTCTGAACCACACTACTCTCCCCATGCATCTTTCAAAGCAAAACCAAAAGACTTTCTCTAAACAAGGGAAATCCCAGGAGTTACACAGGCCAACTGATGATCTAGTAAGAAGGGCAGCTTGGCAATCTACAACTCCTACAATGCCAGGAGGGTGGTCTGGAGCAAGCCACAACGCCTCCCTTGGCCTCAGTTTCCTATCCATGCAATGGAGACACTGCCGAATGGTAAGGAAGACCAACCAGCACTTAGTGAAATTTGGATAACAGCTTAATTGAGAATTTTACCTCATCCTTGCCCCTCAAATGAGGACTCAGTAACCTATCTGAAGCTCAAGCTCACCCCAAGAACAAAGTCTTTTCTGTCCAAATGGGTCAGTATTTGTTCTATTTGTCAATCATGGAGCATCAACAAGCCAAGTCCATCTCCCTGTGAAAGGAAGTACTTTTCCTCCTTTTAAGCAGTATGTGAAGGGAGTGACAGAGTCCACAGTACAAAGGAGTAAAGTCCACCCATCCACCTACTGAGGAAAACATGGGGCAACTCCTTTTGGCCACACTGTGAGCCATGTCTGGGTCACTTGGTCATCTCTTCCCAACTACTCACTAATCATCACCACAAATGCACTCCTTCCTCTCCTCAGAAGAGGAGAAAATCCACTAACCCAAAGGTTCCCTATATCAAAGTACTTTCTCATCCTCAAGAGTTAACTAGCTGGATGAGCCAACCAAATTTGTCTTGGGACTGTCAGTATGTGCATTAACTGTTTAGATTCCGTTAATTAACTGATTATCCATTAATTTTATTTTACCTTCGTTATTTCCAACTTTAAGTTCTAGTTTTTTCACCAAGATTCCAAAGATAATCATTCTCTCTGATGTAGCACAGTGAAGTGGTTAAGAGCCTGAGATTTACAATAAAAACCCAGTGAGATCTTGCTTGGTTCCATCACTTACTATGTGACATTGGGCAATTAATTTTGTGCCTCAGTTTCCTCATCTAAAAAATGGGGATAGAGGACACCTGGCTGGCTCAGAGAAGCATGAGACTCTTGATGTTGGGGTCACGAGTTCAAGCCCCACACTGGGTGTAGAGGTTGCTTAAATGAATAAATAAAAACTTAAAAAATAATAAAAATAAATGAAAAAATAATTTAAAATGGGGATAGTAACAATATCTACCTAATATGCTTATGCAATCAAATAATAAACACGAAGTCTAATTCCCATCCTCTTCTCCTTCAACAGTAGAACTAATCAACACTTGCTTGAATCCAGCATCTTTCAAAGAGGAATGGAAAACCACAAACTTCATTTTCATTTCAAAAACCTTAAATGCTTCTAATGTGTTTGTTGCTCAAAATGTGAAAAGCCAGCCAAATATAAAGGAAAAATAAATTACCCATATTTATATAATCCAAATACTACCCACCATTAATATTTGGGTATTATTTCCTTCAGATTTTTCACACAATTGGAAATTGAAAGATATTTCATACAGTCAGATCAGTTTACATACAATTTTATATTCTGCTTTTTCATGTTGATGAATATTTTCCATGCCATCAGAAGCTCTTCCAAGAAAACACAAAACAAGTCTTCCAGAGTGCCCCTATCAAACTTGCTACAGTATTATTAGGAAAGATAGCTAGGTATTTTGGCTCTTTCTTTGGTTATGATCTGTGCTTTTTACCTAAAAATATTCCATATAGGGGCACCTAGGTAGCTCAGTTGGTTAAGTGTCTGCCTTTGGCTCAGGTCGTGATCCCAGGGTCCTGGGACCCAGCCCGGTGTGGGGCTCCCTGCTCAGTGGGGAGCCTGCTTCTCCCTCTGCCTGCAGCTTCCCCTGCTTGTGCACTCTCTCTCTGTCAAATAAATAAAATCTTTTAAAAAAATAAAAATATTAATAAATAAATGAAAATATTCCAGGGTGCCTGGGTGGCTCAGTAGGTTGGGCATCTGCCTTCGGCTCAGGTTGTGATCCCACGGTCCTGGGATCGAGTCCCGCATTGGGCTCCCTGCTCTGCCCTCTCTCTGTCTCTCACGAATGAATAAATAAATAAAATCTTTTTTTTTTTTTTAAGATTTCATTTATTTGACAGAGAGAGACACAGCAAGAGAGGGAACACAAGCAGGGGGAGTGGGAGAGGGAGAAGCAGGTTTCCCGCGGAGCGGGGAGCCCAATGCGGGGCTCAATCCCGGGACCCTGGGATCATGACCTGGGCCGAAGGCAGACGCTTAACGACTGAGCCACCCAGGCACCCCAAATCTTTTTTTTTTAAATAAATAAATAAAAATAAAAATACTCCAGAAAATCCAGAAGCCCATAAACAAAAAAAATGAAAGCCCCAAACTCTCAACTACTCTGAATTTTAAGTCCAACTATTTTGGCTAATGCTAAAGTGTGTAATATGGCATAAACAGCTCCTGCTCTGAACACTCCCATTTGCCCTACCAAGAACTTCCCCATGGTATCATTAACCCCATTTTACAGATCAAGAAGCTAGGATACAGCAGTGGGAACACCGTGGTGATCTAAGGACATCTCTCCAGGGGTGTGAGAAAACGTCTGCCCAAGGACCTCCACGCAGATTTTGTAGGCACTGGCACTGGCTGGCCAATTAGCACTGTCCAAAATCACAGGTGGGAAAATGGAGACAGCAGGAAATTGAAACACACCTCCCCAACAATCTGATTAAGACAGGACTAGTTTTCCTCCCCCTCCTCAGCTCACCACAAATGAAGCCAAGTAGACAAAGTTTCCACATGGACTGACAGAGGAGAGTGGGAACTTCACCACTTGGAACAGAAAGGGAGATATAGGAGGAGTGGGGAGATGGTGATGAAGGCAGAGACAGGATGAACACCCAATCTAATGCAGCCGAAGAAATATTCATGGCATAAGATCTGTACATGGACCATCCCAAGGCGTGTAACAGGTCACACGTGCAGTGTTGGCTCAGGCACTTCCCAAGTGGTTTATAGGAGCTTGGAGCCCTTAGCACTGGAGACCCCAAATCCATAATGCCTGGTTTGACAGGGTCAAATCTCTGTAATCAACAGATAAAATGTCTATGCCAAGTATTAAACCAATACACAGGGACATCATTCTTGCTCATCCTCATTAAAGCACAAAAACCATACAACCCGAGATTTTTAACTCCTTTTACTAATGTACAGACTATGCTAACGTAGAGACATGTCAGAATGTGAAGTCAACCAACACCACCCATTTCCAAATTAATAATTTCCGGATTTAACACAGGGCAGGAAGGCTGCAAAATCTGCTAAACCAGATTATGGCTACAGAGTTAAAGAGTCAGCACTGAACAGCAAGAAGACACACTTTTAGCTCAATGAGGACAAGTGATAACAGTATGCACCTAGAGGGTCACCTGGCTGGCTCCGTTGGAAGAGCATGTGACTCTTGATCTTGGGATTGTGAGTTCAAGCCCCACATTGGGTATAGAGATTACTTAAAAATAAGATCTTTAAAAAAAAATGCACCTAGAATTAACACTGATATGGCTATAATTACTCATCTTGCACCTTGCTATGGTTCTCCCTTCCCAAAAGTCAAATATAGGTTAACTACGCATCACATAATGGGATGGATTTGATAGTGCAAGCTCAGTGGAAACTGACACCTATACATCCAGACTATCTGATGTCAGAAAACCTGTTTCCTTCCCTTCCCTGACCATTTACCAGTACAAACTGAAGTTAATAAAAATATCTTTCAAGACAGGCAAACACACACTTACAGATTTTTTAGTTTAAAGCCTATAATATACAGAGTTGTTTCCATTTAGCTTACTCCCCTCAGTTACTCTCCTCTTTATGGGCTTTGCTTAATGTGGAACTTGCTCCCATGAAGCACAGTACCATCCTCCAAACACTGGTTAGAAGCACAGGCCCCTTGGCCCTACAGTCTTTTACAGCTCTTCTATGTCAAAGGGTGACAGCATCCAAAACCTAGCACAGGCTCAAGCCACCCTCACAGAAGCATGGTGTCCCTAGACAAGGGTGCTACCAACCCCCTGTGTACTTCACTGGTCATTCCCCATCGACAACAGAAGCCTAGGTCTGGGATTCTGTATTTGTCAACACATAGAAATCTAAGTCCCAGGGCGCCTGGGTGGCTCAGTCATTAAGCGTCTGCCTTTGGCTCAGGTCCTGATCCGGTCCTGGGATGGAGCCCTCCATTGGGCTCCCTGCTCCGCAGGAAGCCTGCTTCTCCCTCTCCCACTCCCCCTACTTGTGTTCCCTCTCTCGCTGTGTCTCTCTGTCAAAGAAATAAATAAAATCTTTAAAAAAAGAAATCTAAGTCCCTCTGAAAGGCTTATTAAAGAGTTAGGACGGGTTAGCTGGGAAAAGAATAATTATAGGAATTGGCTTCATGTACCTGAAGGGAAAATGAATTAAGCTAATTCAAGATAGCTCCTAAATCCAGAACCAGAAGCAAGCCAGGGGCAGGGGAGCGGGGGGAGTTACAGGCAAACACCTAGGCTCAATATAGAAATACACTTTATAGCAGTGTGGGAAGTAATAGATTCTCAAAATCCCCAAATGGCCAAGGAGAGGCTTCTGTACCAGGTGGTAGTTATAAAATTTGTTAAAAATAAAACTTCAGGGGAGCCTAGCTGGCTCCATGGGTGGAGCATGTGACTCCTGATCTCAGGGCTGGGAGTCTGAGCCCCACATTAGGCTTAGAGATTACTTAAAAATAAAATAAGATAGGGGCGCCTGGGTGGCTCAGCCGTTAAGCGTCTGCCTTCGGCTCAGGTCATGATCCCAGGGTCCTGGGATCGAGCCCCGCATCGGGCTCCCTGCTCCGCGGGAGGCCTGCTTCTCCCTCTCCCACTCCCCCTGCTTGTGTTCCCTCTCTCGCTGTGTCTCTCTCTGTCAAATAAATAAATAATAATAATAAAAATAAAATAAAATAAAAGTCTCCATGACTCTTCATACCTTCATTACACAAAGTTTAAGACCCTTGAAAGCCCAAGCCAGAACTCAAGAACTAGGAAATAAACGAGAATGCAGACACTTTAAGGTAACTCCTACACAATTTGTCAGACATTAAATGTTCTACTTGTAAATACCTGTGAATGGGATTAGATCTATTAATAATTTAGTGACCATTTCCAATGGCAGCAATTAATACAATAGGGTTGTTGTAATGAAGTAAAAATGTACCAGTAACCAGCAATAACCTTTGAAGAAACTTTTCAGCTGATTTACCTTCATAGGTTGGAGAAATTAATTCAAATTGAATAAACTAGGGGGCTGAAAATGAGAAAGAAAGCAAACAGGAAATGAAAAAGTAAGGAGGGGGGAGTAGGAGATGATCAAAAAGACCCTTTTAATATAAGTCATTTAGATCTGTATCCTCAAAAGCTCAGAAAACTATGTGGCATTCTTCATTTAGTGAATAATTGAGAACAGATCAGAAAGACTCCCTACATCCCACATTTTTAAACTAATCTACCCCAGGTATCAGCCTTAGATGGGAAATGAGAAAATTAATGAACAAATAGCAAGCCTATTAATTGGGGGGGGGGGTCATAAACAGATCATGATTTTCTGTTTAAAGCACTTAAGGCAAAAGTGGACTTTTGTGACTCTTAAAAAGGGAAACACTGCAAAAGTCTGGCTTCGACATTTCGCTCTACCTCATCAAATTTTAGATATTGAATTTGATGACAATTCAGAGGGGATAATTTTTGATGGTGGTTCTGACTAATGGTGGTTCAGGAAACAATCACACATGTAAACTTAGTAACAGCAAAACACTCTTCTACTCGGGAGAGGAGCCATAGGTTCCCTTCTGCAGCTTTCTCTGTTGTTGATAGCATACTTAGGACATAAAAGCATCACAGAAAGACAGATTTTCTTTCTACTATAAATACAAGCGTTCAAAGATCCTAAAATGTCTAACTAGTCAAAAATTAAATCCAGATCAAAGACAATAAAATTAAATATCATTAGAGTATTTTCTTAATATTCCGCACTAAATAATTTCATAGGCTCAGACTCCTATAAAGAGCGTGCCAGGGCGCCTGAGTGGCTCAGATGGTTAAGCGTCTGCCTTTCGCTCAGGTCATGATCCCAGAGTCCTGGGATCGAGTCCCACATCGGGCTCCCTGCTCCTTGGGAGCCTGCTTCTCCCCCTCTGCCTCTCTCTCTCTGTGTGTCTCTCATGAATAAATAAATAAAATCTTTAAAAAAAAAAAAAAAAAAGAGCGTGCCAGTTTTGAACCGCACCCAGCAGAAATAATTAAGACCCTCTTTGCGCGGTCCAATTTTATTTTTTTCCTGTCTTCCTCCACCTCTGTTTGAAAGAGCCAAAATGTGTATTCCCCACACTATCACAGGAAACAAAGCAAGGGAATTCCATCTAAATTGAAGGATGTCAAATTCCCAAGCACAGCCAGGCAGGATGTCAAAGGTCATGCCCCATATTTGGCCAAAGAAAAATACTATTAATATATTTATAGCTAGAACGAATAACTATAAATCCAAAAGCTATAACCTGATGAAAGATGGAAGAGGCATTAAATCCAAAAGTTTTTAAGCCTACACCCGGTGTGCTGTCCTGGTGACATTCAAGTTCATCTGCAAAATAAATGTGGTCTAACAAGTCATTATGCTCTTATCAGTGGGCCCCTGATGGGACAGCCCTGTGAAGGTCTGCAGGAAAGTGGCTGCTAACTTGTTTCAAGCCAGAGTAACAAAATAGCCTGAGGGAGCAGGCGACCTCACCAGGAGAGATGAGCTTTTGTGCAAAAGGCAAGTCACAGACTCCAAAGTTTGCTTAATAAAATTCAATGTCATTTTTTTATTTAAGTGAGTCCCTGAAACAGTCTCAGCTTACTAGGGCATGTGACTAAGGGAGGGCTCTCCATTTGAATTTAGTAAGGAAAGGAATCCCTATGATGCAGTACCTTAGAATCTGAGATGTTTAAAGTTTCTCATTTTATGCCTCTGACATCTGTACTTCTTCCTCCCAGTCCTCTTTAAAAGTTATTTGAAACACAAATGGGGGTGGGAAGTGTGAATGAGGCTTAACTGGAGGCCCTGAGCTGTCAATCGCAGGAGAACGATCTCAGCTCTCGACTTCCGTGACTGCATGTTTTCCTTTTTTCTCTTCTTGCCTTTTATACAAACACAGGCGGAAGTCATGGTTAGTCTAAGAACCATAGCCATCAACAGCTTGTCTTTGATTAAAATGTCTCCTAATTTCATCACAAAAGAAATTAAGTAGGATCTTTCTATGAATAAATTCAGCATCTGATATAACCCAAGATCATTCATTGTTCAACGGAAACACATGGCACAATAGTCATTATTATAATTTTTTTTTCTTAGAAATACAATTTATAAGTCATGCAATCGAATGGTAATGAATTCTGAAATTGACTTTCAAACATGCACCCTCCCATAGTTTGTGGAGCAGAATGAACAGCATAAATGTGACCTACATATGTATCAACATAATACTCTCTCCATTTTATTCTATGTCTCTCTCCCACATCCTCTACCTTTAGCTCAAAATAAAGCAAAAATAAAGCAATCACACTAAGGAATGCAATGACACAAACTTTAATATTCAAACTACTTATTAAATGGCCTGAAACCCAACTAACCTGAAAAGATGACTCCAGAATATTTACTTCTGAGTTAGACACCACAGGCTAAAAAGATCATGAAGAAGGTCAATCTCTGAAAAAGTAGAAACAGATGGCATGGGGACTAGCCCTCAAATACAGGGGACCCATCTAAACACCAAAGTGTGAGCAGGGTAATTCTGAAAGCCGTGACAACCATGATTCTAAATTTCTATTTTGGTAATCCTAAATCTGCTTTCTTGTGTTTTGGTTTTGTTTGTTTTTTTTTAAGTATGTCCTCTGTATAACTATTCAAAGATATCAAAACGGCATTTCAAGAAATATAAAGCACCTTAAAGAAACATCCCAGAAATACTAGGATATATTACAGTGCTACTACAAAGCACAGTGATCACAGCTGAGGAAGTGCCCATTACAGAACCAAAAAAGATGATGTAAAATCACATCAAAACATACCTAATTACAGAAATTTTTAACCCTAATACCTTTCCTTAGCATTTATTTTTTAATTTTCCCCAATACTTCAGAAGAGAAAATAGCAATGAAAACCATTTGGTGGGGCGCCTGGGTCGTTAAGTGTCTGCCTTCGGCTCAGGTCATGATCCCAGGGTCCTGGGATTGAGCCGCACATCGGGCTCCCTGCTCTGCGGGGAGCCTGCTTCTCCCTCTCCCACTCCCCCTGCTTGTGTTCCTGCTCTCTTCGCTATCTATGTCTCTGTCAAATAAATAAATAAAATATTTTTAAAAAAGAAAGAAAATCATTTGGTGATCTCTTCTAAAATGTAAAGCCATCAAATACTGTGTTTGGAATCAGTATTATATATCACCCCCCCCCAAAAAAAATAAGTGTTATAATCTGAAAGTCTGCCTGTTAATACAAATACATATAATAGACATAAATCTAGGCCCTATATAACCAATTCTATCTCATGAATTCTAAGAGGTTCAAGAAACCATTTGACGCACATAGGTAACAGAAGTATAGGAATCTTTCACATTCGGCATATGCAAACGTTATAATGGGACAGTAAAAAGAAAGGAGAGACCAATTCAGCCCCACAGATTACATAAAAGTCAGCAGGATGGTCCACAGGAAGCTTTCACATTCATTGCATGTAAATTTCATGATGGCATGCATATCTACCCATCCTGAGAGAAAGGGTTTACATTCAAATTTAGAGAGATGCAATTAGCTTGGTACCCAGTACACAAACAACCTTAGTTGATATTTACAAGTTCTGCAAGTTCCCCTCTTCCCCCCTTCAGAGCTGGCCCCACAGACTGAGAAAGAGAGGTCCCCAGATGAAGGCAGGTGATGTAACACTTGCCTTAAGGTAGGTGGGTTTCTCCTACATTCAAATCACAGTATGGTGGGCTGAACCTGACACTGAAACTTCACTGGTGTGACAAATTGATGACTCTGCAAATTACAAGTCACAAATTCAAGAAACTACATCATCTCTGAAACAAAGTTAGGGTGCCTGAAGGTACCTATCTTGATGCATTTATCCTTATGCAACCCTACATTTAAGGTTATATGAGAACAATAGGGAAAAAAATTCCTTTCCTGTCAAAATAGTACAATAGAATCCACATTTTGACTGTCACTACCTCAAGAATCTGCCAAAATAAGAGCCTCTAGCTAAACCATATGCAAACCATTTCCTTTGACCTTGCTTCCAAGCAACCAAACTGTCTAAGGTATTTGATATTTACTTGTATAGACCATTCCCAAATATTTATGTGGTTATTTTGTTTTCAAGCTTTGAAGGACACATAATATTTACAACCCTAGGAATTATGTAATTCATTATAATTTCTCTCTTCAAACTGAAATCCAAACACATTTCTTTTCAAATACAGAATGCAGGGTAAGCCCTTTTCACTCTTACCCTCCCCACCACTGAAAAGATAAAGACCCTCCCATTCTGTATGCAGGGATTTCTCACCTAGACAACAAGATGGGTCTTCTCTCAAGACACCTGCATGTTAGGCTTTCTGGGGCATGAAACTGGTAGAGGAAAAGCACTAATTTTCTAGATTAAAAAAGGAAAACCGGGAGTGCCCAGCTGGCTCAGTCAGTACAGCATGAGACTCTTGAACTAGGGGTTGTGAGTCCAAGCTCCACGGTGGGCACAGAGCCTACTAAAAAAAAAAAAAAAAAAAAAAAAGGGGAAAATTTTTTGACCCGGGGGGGGGGGGGGGGGGTACGCACAAGGAGGAGTTGAGGAGGCAAAGCTAAAAGCTAAGTACCTCAGATAACCCTTGTAGAGATACTGAGATCTTTATCTGCCCACATCATCCAAGCTGGTTCTCCTCTTCCTCCTTCCTTCATTAGGCCTCTCTCCTGGCTAGAGTCCAAGTAAGACTTAGAGGGTTAATCACGCTCTTTGAGACTTTTCTACTGCAGTTGTAAAATGCAACCACTGAGGTCCCCTCCCCTTCCTGAAGTCAGGTTCCTTTAGCTACTTTCAAACTGTTAACTCAGCAAACCCGTAACTAGAGGCCTCTCACCAGCAGGGCAAAGGCAGCTCTGTAACAACTTCAGGATCACGGTTGTAAAGAGACAAACATTTTTTCTCACCTCTGATCAGATCTCTGGTATAATATAAAGAAGAGATTCACAAAACCATGACCCATTTTCCAGATTCATGAGGAATGGCAACTGAGAAAAATCTGTTTATCCAAGAAATGTGTTTAATCCAACAAAAGAAAACAGGCCACCCCTTCTCCCCACCCTCTTCCACATAACAGCTCTGCTTTAATCAGAGGAGTTAAGCAGCATCTCCAAAGCCACTAAGGTCACAGGATTTGGCATCAGGATCAGTTCCATAACCTAAGCAACACAAAGTGACACACCGTAATTAAGACCAATATCATCTAGGATGAGAAGTTTAATCAAGCCAGAAAAAGATTTTCTTTTCAGTTCTCAAAGAGCCACAGAGAGACGCTGGAACCAGGTCACACTCACAAAGGTGGCAGCCTGGGAACTTCCACGTATGTGGCCAGCAGGAGTGTGTAGGAGGAGCATGAGATGCTGGAACTAAGAGCACATCCCATGTCACAGGCACTGCAGGGCAGACCAAGGAACCACAGGCTTTAGAGGTGGCATTCTCTTCTGAGAAGAGAGACGTGCCATCCACCATTCCTAAGAATTCTAGAACTCCTGAGACTTCGTGTCAATAGGGACAGGCTACCTTAGAAAAAATGACCTGTCTTCCCACAGATCTACAAATTGACTCTGCCTCTCCTCCCAGGAGCTAAGACTCCACATTTCTCTCCTTCAAAATCAGAATCAAGATAAGACACAAGTTAAAGGATGAAGATGTTTTACATCCTCTCTACTTATGGAATGAAAAGACCAAAGATGAGCTGCAATTCTGCACCTCACTTGATCTCACAAGTGTGATATCCTGATGTGCTATGAAAGCTATTTTGTCCATGTGGAAGGTAATTTACACATTTAATAAAACCTCATAGTAGTGAGCTCTTTTTGTTTCCCTGTCTCTCACTCCCCAAAGCAAGGTACCTTTTAAATAATATGCTGTCTGCTACTATCGGTATGTATATACTACTAAAATAGCTTTCTACGTTTCTCCAATACTTGTTATTTCTAACATGGTTAATAAGTTTTAATAGATGTGTATTTGTGCCTTTTGCTATACCCAAATACATTTTCTATTGCATAAATCTTTAAGTTCTCCATGAGATAGCCAGGCTCACTCACAAGTATTCTGAATGCATTCAGTTCCATGTCTGCCTGGTATCACTTTTAGGTTTAACACATCGAAATTTAACTTCCTCTGGATCCACTTAAGTATCTCATTATAACCTTCATTCCTACACTAGGGTCAGTGGGTAAAGACATATTACGAGAACGCTATTAAGAATTTCTAGTATTTAGCTAATGCAATACTAGAACTGACGTTTAAATGTTAAAGCATCTTTTGAAGCCAATACAACTTTCCCTCATAATTGCCCTAAGTATATTCTGAGATTGCTAACTCCAACTTTAGAATTTCTAATTTTTTCAAAAAAAAAAGAAAAAACAAGAATTATGTATAACAATGAGCATTCTGGGGCACCTGGGTGGCTCAGTAGGTTGGGCATCTGCCTTCCACTCAGGTCATTATCTATGGGTCCCGGGATGGAGGCAAGGCCCGTGTCCCGCTTCCTGCTCAGCAGGGGGGGGGGGGGGGGGCCTGCTTCTCTCTCTCTCTCTCTCTCTCTCTCTCTCTGCCCCTCGCCCCGCTTGTTCTCACACTCTCTCAAATGAATGAATAAAATATTTTTAAAGAGGGGGGGCACCTGGGTGGCTCAGTCCTTAAGCATCTGCCTTCGGCTCAGGTCATGATCCCAGGGTCCTGGGATCGAGCCCCACATTGGGCTCCCTGCTTGGCAGGAAGCCTGCTTCTCCCTCTCCCACTCCCCTTGCTTGTGTTCCCTCTCTCACTGTGTCTCTCTCTGTCAAATAAATAAAATAAAATAAAATAAAATAAAATAAAATAAAATAAAATAAAATAAAATAAAATAAAAAGTGGGGGCGCCTGGCTGGCTCAATTGGTTAGGTGTCTGCCTTCAGCTCGGCTCATGATCCCAGGGCCTGGGATCAAGCCCCAAGTCGGGCTCCCTGCTCAGTGGGGAGGCTGCTTCTCCCTCTCCCTCTGCCACTGCTTGTGTTCTCTCTTTCACTAATAAATAAATAAAATCTTAAAAAAAAAAAAAAGAGCTTTCTTTGTTTAAATCACTCTGCTTCCGGGACACAAAGTATGAAGGTTAGGTTTTTGTTTTTAAATAAACTCTACCCCTAAGGTGGTGCTCAAATTCACCACCCTGAGATCAAGAATTGTATGCTCCACCAGAATGAGCCAGCCAGGCACCCCCTAAAAGTTAGTTTTAATTAAGAGACCAAGCAAAAAGCTAAATACTTTATAAATACCTACTATTCATATGTTTTTATTTTTTTTAGTGGGGGGCATGGGGAAGGGGTACAGAGGGTAAGAGAATCCCAAGCAGACTCTGCGCTCAGTGCAGAGCTGGACACAATCCTGAGAGCCTGAGATCGCTCCTCAGATCACGACCCCAGCTGAAAGCAAGAGTTGGACACTTAACCTATTGCACCACCCAGGCGCCCCATGCCTACTATTCATATTAAGTCAATTATATAATAAGTTTCATGTTCCATTATCAAATTCTGTATATGAATTTTAAACCAAATGCAGTACATTGGCTTTACTTGCATTCCATAGGTTTCTATATTTTCATGAGCATCTCTAAGAAATTGAATTTTAAGAACTAAAAATGTGACCGTATTTTCATTAATTCCTTATATTATAAAAACAAAAATATAATTTCACAGAAAAATTTGGTCTATATTATTTTCATAATATATACAAAGTCCAATTTCAATCTGACAATAGTCTACCTATACTTTTTAAACTTCCTAGGTTCCATATATTATTCTGAGAAACTGATGCTTCCCCTATTTTCATGTCTTTATGAATGCCAAAACATCATTTAGAAAATCAATTTAAAAATAATCTGATGGGGGGCACCTGGGTGGCTCAGTCGATAAAGTGTCTGCCTTCAGCTCAGGTCATGATCCCAGGGTCCTGGAATGGAGCCCCACGTCAGCCTCCCCACTCAGCAGGGAGCCTGCTTCTCCCTGTGCTTGTGCTTTCTTCTCTCTCTCTCTCTCAAATAAATAAATAAATGGAATCTTTAAAAAATAATTAATAATAATCTGATAGAAAAACGGATGTGCCAACGGACAGATACACGATAAAGCAAGTATAATAAAATGGTAGTAGTAGAAACTAGATGGCAGGTATACAGGTGTTTAATGTAGAATTCTTTCAACTTTGCTGAACATTTGAAAATATTATAATGCAATCTTGGGAGACTAACATCCCATTTTCAAGGTCCATTTCAATAGCCAACACAGAACTCTATTTTTCCCTGAAGGCACTTACCCTTTCTACCATGTACTATATAGTTATTTACATGTCATACCTCATCTCCCTACAGGATCCACGTTTGAATCAGTTTTCTATCATTCAGATACATCTAGTACAACATTCTGTAATCATTCATTACATCAAACAATCATCCAATAATCATTCAACAAATGGGGAAAAAATAAAAATACTTTGACGATCTCCAGAAAATAATCACAGATCTTTATAGGTAGACTAATATAAACATTATCACATCGCGCACACACAGAAAGCTAAAATATAAAAGATCCATGGTTCAAGAAAAACTTTCCCAATCATATATTTACAATATAACTGAGACAATATAACATGCAGGCATTAAAGTTAAATTATAATACATAGCAGCATGAATTAAGAGATCACCAGGCATCCACACAGAGAAGGCAAAAATGCCTTCAGGCAGGAACCAAGACTGGAAGTTGGTGGGACAGTCATGAGCTTTGCATACTACGCAAAATTTTCAGAACTTCCAGTAGAGGCACAAGATGATCCAAGTCCTACGGACAGGATGGTCTAGAACTTAAATAAGAGACCTAACCTGGGAGAACGGGTAGAGGTCAGGAAGTCAATGTCTCAAGAGACTAAGAAAAAAGAGCTAACAGACTCGGGGGCATGAGAAGAGTGTGCTGAAGAGGACATCCAAGTCTGAAAACTAGGGAAAGGGTTAACTAACTAGACCACTAACCAAATCAGGGAACTCAAGATGGGAACCTCGTCTCAGAGTAAGAGGACATATAGCACACTTGGGTTTAGACGTGTTCAGTTTGACGTGAAAGTGGGGACATTAATGTCCTGGAGACCAGGACAATAGCGGAGGTAAGTTACCTAGAAAGGAACCAGAGAAAAAGTCCACAACTTGTCCTGAGGTATCTTTACGTTTGAGCACAGAAGAAAAAATGATAAGTGCACCAACTGGAAGAGAAGCCAGATGAAAGGGGGAGGGGGCGGGTATCAGCATAGTCCAATGTAACTGAGTCCCCAATAAGAATGTATGGGGTGTGGGGCACCTGAGTGGCTCAGTCGTTGGGCTTCTGCCTTCGGCTCAGCCATGGTCCCAGCGTCCTGGGATCAAGCGCCGCATCGGGCTCCCTGCTCTGCGGGGGGCCTGCTTCTCCCTCTCCCACTCCCTCTGCTTGTGTTCCCTCTTTCGCTGTGTCTCTCTCTGTCAAATAAATAAATAAAATCTTAAAAAAAAAAAAAAAAAGGATGTATGGGGTGGTCAATGGAAAACTGAGAAAGGAGAAGACTTAGACACTCCCCTGTCAGCCTTAGTGACTTCTGACCCATAAAGACTGCAAGCTTCAGCAAACATCAGAAGCCAAAAATTATGGGCTACAGAAGCTCATCACACAGCTCCATCTCACTTTTTTTTCTGTAATAAATATAGCCTGAAATAAAGGACACATGTTTAATTTCTGTCCTTAAAGTAATGCATTAAGGTGAAAATTCACTAAAAAATTAACTGGAAAGGGATTGCAAATTTAGCTTTCTAATCTTATTTGGCATAATATCAATACTAGTTTGCTTTTTTTTAAATAGCTTATGTCAAAGGTATATGAGGATGGATGAAAAATAAAAAAGAGGGGAAGAAAAAAAGGAAAGCATCCCAAAAGAGCCTTCCAAGTGGCAAGAATACCAAGCCTCAGTATTTGCAGCGCTTAACCCACAAATTTATAAACCATAGGTAGACTGAGTGGAATAAAGTGGGATATCAATGGGGAGGGTGGTTTTTTAAAAAACTGAACCATATGAAATCACTAATGTACAAAAATGCATTTTCACATTTCATACGTTCCTTAGAAGACCACAGGTAACAAGCAGTAATTCTCTGCAAAGAATTTCTGTGCCACTGACACGAGTTCTGTTAGTCCTTATCAGGAATTAGCAAAAAGGGAGAATTCTTCCAAACTTTAGTACATTTATATACAGCATATCCACTGGAACACAAGCCCTTAGACACCAAAATACACACTTTCTCAAGTTCATCTGATCTTTTCTGTTTGACAACTGAAGAGGAGCCCATACTAACTTCAGAATTTTGTACACACCAAGAAAAGGTAGTTATCTGACCCAAGGGAGGTTCCAGGGGGTTGGGGTAAAGGCAAGAGCAAGTCTCTACAAGTTGTTATTATGAAGGCCAAGGCAAATGTTGAAAGAAGCAGGGCTAGATCCACTCTGCTCAATCACTCAATGTTCCAATGCTCTATACAACTAAACACTCCTTTGCTCTCTCCAATCACCATGGGGTTTATACTGCTTCTCCAAGAGGATTCCAGGAAGCCCCAAAGTTATGGCACATGCGGGGGGGGGGGGGGGAGCAGGCGATTAAATTCCCATGATGCCAGGGTACTGGGTAGTCTCCAAGGGCAGAGTGTTCTAGAAAAATGCAAATAATTCAGGCTCTCCAAAGAAATTCCAGGCAAATACAGACAGCTGCTGTCTTAGAAAATCATACAGAATTGTAGTTTAGGAGCTTGGATGGAGAGGCACAAAAACAGGCAAAACATTCTCAACCTATCAGGGATTCTAACTCACCACTGAGTATTCTCTTTCCCCTCCTCCCCCTTTTACATATCCCCTTAAAAGATTCCCTGTGCAGTGCATAGTATCTAGCCATATGTGCGTCCATTGCCAATGTGATAGCCTCTAAGTAATTGGGGGGGGGGGGTGTCTCAATGTACTTTAACCTTTTTTTAAAGTTTGCATGAGAATTAAAAATGTCTTCTTTCCAGTATTCAAATATTTGCCACTCTAAGAAAATAAAATCTGAAAAAAAAAAAATCAAAAATAGAAGTCACCACTCTGGCCACATCTCTCTCAAGGATCTGCCACAAAAACACAGGTAAAATAAAAATAAAATTCTTATAATCATCAATTAAGGATTCATACTTGACACCGACACCGATTTTGGAATTTCTGGAAAAAAACATGCCAGCCATAAGATCTGTCACATCAGTCCCACAAAACTTTTTCAGTCTTCAGCAAATATGATATCAATTTGGCTGCATAATTCCCTTACTCATTTTTAATTCTCTTCATGCTCCCTTCCCCAAATACATATATTGAAATTTCCACTCTAAGGTAATTTCAGTAACAAACTAGAAGTTAGCCTCACCAAGAGGCCATTCTTTAAGTCAAATATGAGTATGCAGCAAGAAAACATCTGTCATCGCTGTGCCAAGGACTCTGTGGCTATTTAAATCACTCACCTGCAGATTACAAACCTGAATTACAGAATATGAATTTTAAAATAAAAAATTTTTAAAAAGTACTGTCAGTTCATAGGCCAAATTAAAGAAACATCATTCCAAAATAAAGAATATCTGAGGTATATAAAACAATTTAAACTTTTCTTTAAGAAGTATTAAGTCTTATTGTTGAAGCATTCTTTTAACCCAGGTGTTCCAAATAACGTCGCAACAAAAGACAAGACTCAACTTAAAACTGCCATGGGGGGGGGGGGGGGAGGACCCACACAGAACCAGAGCTCACAATACTACTTCCCAAGCTCTAGAAAGCTTTCTATGGGTGTGAAGGGGGGCGGGGGGGGAACAGGTCATGGAAAAGAAGTTTCACTATTTATAAATACTGTACATGGTTTAAAAGATCCCAGGTTTTCCAAAAGTCTTAGCTTCCACTTTGAGTATAACCTTATGACAGTTATGGCCAATATTAAAACAAGTGTAAAGCAAATGTAATGTACCATCCCTACAAATACAAAATGCACATCCCGCAAATACAACCAGTGTCTAAAGAACTAGAAGTTTATGAACTCTTTAACAGCTTTTCAACTATTCTGTCCTATGCAAATGACTTTCAAATTCTCTGGCAGGCCCCAGGAAGTTAAAGCACAAGAAACTGTATTTAATTAAAGATTCAGTCTAATTCCCAGTAGTAAATCACAGGAAATAGTTCCAAAGCAGCCTCTCCTCAGTTCTAAAACAGTTAGGTTTTGGTTGATTTGCATTTTAGAATTCGAATTTTTTTTAAGCTAAAAGTCATAGTAAAATTTGTCCCTTTTGTGAATCTTTAAAACAGGAGGGTCTTTCAAATCTGAGAAACTTGGTTTTAACAAGTAACTCATTTTTATGAAAACTCTAACCAGAAGACTAGTTATGAGTTAGAATACTTAAGGTTGTTTCTTTTCTTCTTAAAATATCCTTTTACTCAAAGTGAAAATGCACTTGTTGTAATCTGACTTGCACCAACGGACTCTCATTACACCTGAAACATTTACTCACTTGAGAATGGCAGCCTGCTCCCTCCCAAAGCCCCACTTGGTTTCCACTGGGAGCTGCCGCTGGGCCTCCAATCCTGAACAGATATTAACAATTCTTACTATCACTTAATGGATCTTCTAGCTATTTAAGTACATTTTTAAAGAAAAAATTATAATTGCATTTGGGGAAAAAAATTAGAAGAACCTAATAAAAAAGGTTGGGGGTTTGATTTGGCCTTAAAATGTATTTTTTTAAAAGCACTAAATCTTAAAAGTCTAGGTTATATTCCTAGTTTAAGAAGAATACTCTGATTTAAAACCATGAGTGGCAAAACTAAATATAATCCCAAAACACTGCCTTTCTCCATCTCTGAAGAAAGGCACTCCAGCAAACAAGTAGATTGTATCCATTTCCAAGGACGTAAAAGTGGTGTAAGTACACACCGTACTTTGAATGTCCAAAAAAAAAATTTTTTTTTAAATGGCAAACGCTTTATAATAAATAGCTCAAGCAGGGTTGATAGATGAGTAAGTCAAGTACTTAAATTCAAATGTTAAGTAAAATTGGATTTGGCAGACAATCCTGATTTTGTGACTTAAAAGCATACCAAGCTTTTTGAAACACTTGGTAAAACTGCATGTAATGCCTAGTAATGAGATTGTAAGTGGTACCTTTACTCTAAAATACACTTTGGAAAAAATAAAATCCTGGCTCCTTCTCCAGGAACTTCAATAAGATATGAGTAACTTAACCTTTTTGACACACATTAACCACAAACATGACAGTGTATGTAGAACAACCGTGGTGTAACCAATTGCGCAGCAAAGATCAATCTTTATTATGCTGTACAGTCAGGATAAGGGGTGAGGAAGAAGTTCTCAGCTAAACTTTCGTATCGATCCCTCCACCTGTGACAGTGAGAAACTGTCAGCTTCAGAAGGCCGCGCGGCGAACGGACCCCCCGGTAAGCCTGCCCACAGCCCGTCCTGAGAGCCCCCGGGTCTTTTCCGCCTCCACGTAGGGAAGTACCTGGCCCCCGCCCTGAGTCCCTCCGAGTCTCCCCTCTCTGAAAGGCAAAAAGGACCAGAGGAACCTCATCTACAGTCCTCCATCGAAGCAGGACGTTAGCACACGTTCCTTTGATGCGCACCTCCACTCCGACTCCCCCAAATCACTTGTCACCAAGACCCCTGCCTTACCCCTCGTAACTGTACTTCCACGGTCCATAACACTGAGGTGGCAAAGTGAGAAAAAAGATACACACATCTCCACCTCTAGTCACCCAGGGCAGCTTCTCCAAGCCTAATCAAAGACCTCGGACCATGAGCGAGGCCAAGTTTGGGGGCATTTCCTAGCGCTGAGAAGTGCTGGCCTCGCAACCCGGCGGCTCGGCCCGGAGCGACGCACCGGCCGGGCGCGCTGGCCCTTTAAAGGCGCTCTCTTCCTACGCCTGCGGCCCCTCCCTCGCCGTCGCAGCTCTCGCTCCCGCCCCCGCCTCCGCCGAGGGTCACACTTGAACTTTAGCTCTCCCAGCGCGGCCCGGCGCCCGCGCACCACAGGCGGTGGCCGCCTCTTCGCACGTGTCGGATGCACTACCTCGGGCTCCGCGCGCCCGGCCCCCTGCACTCGAGGCCACTTCGGATAAAATCAAAACAAAGCAAAATGCACACCGGCCTCCAAAAACTGCGCTGCCTGCCCCCAGGGGTCGGCTCGCGACTTTTCGTCCCCTCCACCTACAGCTCCGTCCCCGGGCGGCGGGGCCCCGAAAAGCCTCGCCGCGCCCTCCTCCGCCCAGCGCGGCGGAAACGGCTCTGCGGCGCAGCCCAAGGCTGGTGGGACGCGCGCCGCGGAGACGGAGAGGAGCCGCCCTCACCCCCCAAGGTCCAGGAGGAAAAGGAGCAGTGGCAGGAGTCCTCGCCGGTCGTGGGCGAGCAGCCCCCAGTAAACCCCTTCCTCCTTTCACTGGCGAACTTTTCTGCCCGCTTTGATGTCCACTTCTTGTTGTACTTTTTTCCCTCCCTAATTCCCAAGTGAGCCCCCTCCTCCGTCCCGCTCGAACTCTCACTTGAGCGCGCTCACACACACTTATTCCGGTCCCCCGACAGGTCCCGGGCAAGCCCACCACTCACATCTGCCACTTCTCGCGCTCTCAGCACGCGCTGTCCGCATGCCCTGCACTTTCAGGGCAAGCCAACTTCCACAGGCGCCCCCTCATCTGCCCCACCACAACCTCAGGTGGAGGCAGGGGTCCCCGCGCCCCGCTCCCTATCCGGCCGTGCGCCCCGAGGCCACTCACCTTCCAGCCCGCCGAGCTGTTGCTGTCACCCTTATCTTTGAAGTAGGGCACGCTCTTGACCATCCACTCGTAGATCTGCGACAGCGTGAGCCGCTTCTCGGCTGAGCTCTCGATGGCCTTGGTGATGAGGTCGGCGTAGGACAGGTTGCCCCACGCGTTGCGGCGGGACGAGCTGCTCTTTCGCGGCTGCCCTGCGAGCGGCCCGGCGGCGGCTGGGGGCACCGGCGGGTGCTGAGACAGCGGCCCGGGCGGCGGAGGCTGCGGCGGCGCCGGGTGCAGGCAGCCCGCCTCCGGGCCCTGGAAGTCCCCGCACAGCCCCCCGGTGGCGGCAGCAGCGGCCGCCGCCGCCGCCACCGCTGCCGCCGCCGCTGCGGCCGCCGCCACGGAGCCGGGCGCCTGCTGGAAGTCCCCGGTCTCCTCCAGCAGGCTCAGGTTGCTCATGAAGTCGGCGTTGACAGCGGCCGCCGAGGCCGAGGGCAGGCCCGCGGCGGCGTCGGGGTTCGCGGCCGCGCCGCCCGACGGCGCCGGGCTGGAGGTGGCCGAGTTGGACTGGCTAAACTCCGGCCTGGGCAGCGGCCAGGTGCACGAGCGCGGCCGGGGCAGCGGCTCGAAGTCCGGGTCGATCTCCACCACCTGGGGCGCTTCGGCCATGGTGACCCCCACCCCTCCCCCAGCCGCGGGAGAGCCGAGGGGTCGAGCGCACCACACGGGACCAAGGGGGAGGGGGCGCGAAGAGCCGGTCCGAGATTTGGGGGGGCGAGGTCCGTGCCTCGAGCCGACGAAAACCGGGAGGAAGGAGCGGCGGAGTGGAAGCGCGAGCCCAGAACTTAACTTCGCGGGTCCATCAACATCTAGGCTCTTCCAGGTCCGCTGCACGGGCAGGACGGCAGGCCAGAGTCACCCTGCCGAGCAGCGGTCGGCGCCGCACTCCTGCTGACAGGGCCCGCGGACGGAAGGACGGACGGACGCCGCGGGCTGCTCGCTCTCCCGGCGGCGCGACCGCGGCGCTGCTGCCTGTTGAATGTGGCGGCGGCGGCGGCGGCTGCAGCGATTACGCTGCCGCCCGACTTACGGGATCTGCCGCCGCCCCCCGCCCGCGGCGGCGCGCGCGCCGGCCCGCCCCTGACTGACAGCCCGCACGGCCAATGAGCGCGCGGCACCGCCGCCCAGGCAGCCAGTGGTCGCCCGCCTGGGCGGGGGCCGGTTTTCCACCGGGAGGCGGCAGTGGTTTGGTGGGGGGGTAGTGGGGTGTTTTTCTCGTTCACGCTCTCTCTCTCTCTCTCTCTCTCTCTCTCTTTTTTTTTTTTTGGATCCCTGTTATTATTTTCTGGTAATTCTCAAGTGTTTCTGTGAGTCTCTCGCCCTCTCAGTGTTTTGATTGCTAGGAGGCAAACCAGCGTGGAGGCGGCGGCGACACTTTGTTTACTACTGAGGAGCAAAGCCGAGTACTCGGGAAGCTCGAGTGGAACGAGTCTCTCGCTTCGCCTCGACCTCCGCTCGGGGCCCAAAGTGGGGCGGGGCGGGGGCCGGGGGGACGCTCCTCGCTCCGCCGGCACTGGTGGGCGGGCGGAGGCGGCCTCGCGGAATTCTACTCAATCGCCCCCTTCTCGGCTCCACCCACGATTTTTTTTGCAGAGAGACGTGGGGAAGTCGGTGGGCTTTGTTTTTGTTTTGTTTTCTTTCCCTGCGATCTGTCAAGTTCTTCAGCCCCCACGCGGGCTGCACAGGCCCCCCGGCACCTGGATCCTGCCTGGCGGTGGAGTCCGCGCGTCCCCGCCGCCTCCGCGCCCGGAGCCCACCTGTCCGCACCCCCAAGCGGAGCCTCTGCGGTTCGCTCTCGCCGGGGGCCAGGCGTCCAGCCCAGCAGCCTCCAGCTGGGTTCACTCCATTGTTGACCTAAAAGGGTAGAAATGAAGGAAAGGGACTCAGCGCGGGCTGAAGACAGTCCTATTTCACACGCACACACAGACTCAGAAGCATCCTGGACCTCATGCCCTCTGTGGGAACATCTTCCCCTGGGCGGGAACCTCAGACTCTTAATAGTCCAGGGGCTGCGGGGAAGGGATCAGAGAAGGGGATGCAGACAGAACCTTGTCACTTTATTACTTACCCCTAATTAAGTTCGACTGTTTGCTTGTTATTTCTTTGCTGTTTAGGATGGAAGTGGTAAGGTGTCGAGAAGTAAAAGCACAAGAGGGGTAAGACCAAAGCCTTGGGGCTCAGCCCTGCCCCACCCCCAGGTTCCTTTAAACTGTTTGCCGCGAGTATCAGTAAATCCCTCACCCACCCCACCACACCTTTCCCCATCTGGGCTCCAGGTCCTGTCGAGATCAGTGGTGCCAAAGGTAGGAAGACAATTGTCCTTGTGTCTTAGGGAGCAAAAGAAACAGTTTTCAAGAAACAGTTTTTTGTTTTGGTTTGATTTTTAGAAGGAATATGGAAGGCATTTCCTTTCATAGGGATGGGATCACTTAGGATGGAAGATTGACGGTAGGGTTTTAAATGCCTTGTCCAAAATGACAGCTCCCAATTATTTTAAAAATCCCCTTTTTTGGGGCGCCTGGGTGGCTCAGTCTCGGGTCATGATCCCAGCGTCCTGGGATCAAGCCCCGCATCGGGCTCCCTTCTCTGTGGGAAGCCTGCTTCTCCCTCTCCCACTCCCCCTGGGTGTGTTCCCTCTCTAGCTGTGTCTCTCTCTACCAAATAAATAAAATCTTAAAAAAACAAAAAAATCCCCTTTTTCTTACAGGTAATTCTTCAATTGAAAAAGTGG
This sequence comes from Phoca vitulina, assembly GCF_004348235.1. Lineage (NCBI taxonomy): Eukaryota > Metazoa > Chordata > Mammalia > Carnivora > Phocidae > Phoca > Phoca vitulina. Next base: position 61,584,214 of record NW_022589708.1, on the reverse strand, counting down.
CATCTAAAGAAAATTAGGCCTCATTTACAGAAGTTTGAAAGGACCTAGAGATTTATTTTTTCCTTTACATTCTCACTATCATCTCCCTGGTTCAGACCCCTATTTATTCTTAACCCACTTATTGCAAGAGCTTCCTACCGGTTATGGGGGGCTGGGGGAGAAGGTCGTGAGCCTGATGGATTAAGGATAGGGTTGGGTCCCACCCTTCTTCTCCTGTGGTCTCTGCATTTACTATCAAATTTGGACAGTTCGGGCCACCTCTGCCAGCCGCTAGGGGACCTCAGTAACCCAGACGATGAGCTCAAAGGAAGGTAATGTGGAACTGTGGATACCCTCAACCTCTCCAATTAAGCTCTGCAGAGGCAGCCCCCATTCAGATGGCCGCACCCTACAAATAGGCGGTGCCCTGGTGGATCATTCTTGGCAAAGGAAACCAGCTGCAGATTTGGCCTTGCTTTCCTTTCAGTTCCAGTTTTTCATGGCTTCGGTCAGAGGAGAGTATTTGGTTAAGGGAGTTTTCTTACAGACTTTCCTCAGGTCCTTGAAATCCGGACTCTCCTGCCTAACTGTTTAAATGTTGTAATTTGCTTTTCTTTGGTCTTGAAGCAGGCACAGAGTACCTACAGTGCCAGTGTCCCTGACACATAGTTCCAAAAAACTGAACAAATGTTTAAAGGTGTTTCTAGCTGCCTACTATACCATTGCGCATGTCAATTTACTGAACCTTAGGGTGCCGGTGAACACTGGCTTGTTTCCAATCTTTAGCTCACACAAGCTATTCTGTAATGAATAACCATACATAACTCATTTTGCATCTGTGCAAGTATATACACAGGAGGAATTTCCAGAAAAGAGATCCCTGGGTCAGCAGTTAAATGCATTTGCAATTTTTTTTAAGATTTTATTTATTTATTTGACAGAGAGAGACACAGCGAGAGAGGGAACACAAGCAGGAGGAGTGGGAGAGGGAGAAGCAGGCTTCCCGTGGAGCAGGGAGCCCAACGTGGGGCTCGATCCCAGGACCCTGCGATCAGGACCTGAGGGATCAGGATGTGAGCCATCCAGGCGCCCCTGCATTTGCAATTTTGAGACACACTGTCAAATTGCCCTCCATAAGAGTTGTATCAAGCTAAACGTTCTTTTCAGCTAGACCCACAGAATGTTAAAATTGAAAGTAGAGATCACCTTAGTGGCCTCCTTTAATTTCTCCATAAGGAAATTGAGGCACAGAGAGGCTGATTTGCCCAAGGTCACACAGAAGCCAGTGGTGATGCCATGGCTGGAACTCCAATTTCCTGCTTTCCCATCAATAATCTCTTCAATACACAGAAAATTAGAAATATCTGCAATTCCTATATAGCAATAACCACTCTAAAACTTTGTAGTATATTTCCTTCCAGTCAACCCCACAGATTTTAATAATTTTAGTTAGGTGAACTCCACTGAACCAAACGAAGTTTGGATTTTGGAAGATTGAAAAAGCAGACACACAAAAAAATGATAGTGACAGTAAGATAATGAAAGAAAAAAGATTACAAAAGAAGTGGTTTGGGCTTTTTTAGTCAAAAACAAACATTTTCTCTCTCTTTGAAAGATGCCAAAGTATTGAGGTTGGCACTAGTTCTGCTTAAGAGAAAAAAGTTCACTTCTTTTCTTCACTATTTTTTGTGGTAGCTGTTTGCTTCGAAGGCTGTTTCTAATGATCATCGCTTACTGGTTGGTGCATATGTCCCAACTGGAAAGAGAAATGTTTCATGTCAGGTAAGAACAATTAAACTGACAAAGGAAATTTATCCTCACAAAGTCCATCTCACAAACCTATGTGGTGTTCTTTCTTCTGCCTGCTTTTCAGAGTAGCTATTGCACCACCCTTGACGGGAAGACTGAGGGATGGTTCCCTTCCATCAATTCCTTGGCAGAAACTTCTGCATTTACCCCTCACCACCAACATACTGATCTCTGGTTTAAATTCTTTACTTGTCAAAATAGGTAACTTAAGTCCAATTTAATGAGTAAATGAAAAGTCTGGATGTTTCTTTTTCAGTCATGACACTTCGCTTCATACTTCGCCTTCCCTTTATACTTCGCCTTCCCTTTCCTCAACAACTGCCCATTTCTGATATTTTGTCTGAATTATTAAGAGGTACTGCTATCGGGGCGCCGGGCTGTCTCAGTCGTTAAGCGTCTGCCTTCGGCTCAGGTCATGATCCCAGGGTCCTGGGATCGAGCCCCGCCTCGGGCTCCCTGCTCAGCGGGAAGCCTGCTTCTCCCTCTCCCTCTCCCCAGCTTGTGTTCCCTCTCTCGCTGTTTCTCTCTCTGTCAAATAAATAAATAAAATCTTAAAAAAAAAAAAAAAAAAAGAGGTATTGGGGCGCCTGGGTGGCTCAGTCGTTAAGCATCTGCCTTCGTCTCAGGTCATGATCCCAGGGTCCTGGGATGGAGCCCCGCATCGGGCTCCCTGCTCTGCAGGAAGCCTGCTTCTCCCTCTCCTACTCCCCCTGCTTGTGTTCCTTCTCTCGCTGTGTTTCTCTCTGTCAAATAAAATCTTTAAAAAAAAAAAAAAAAAAAGAGGTATTGCTATCAACCTAAAACCTTTCTTCACTTTGCCCCTAGAAAATAATCTGAAAAACCACAGCTTCAGGTTCTTAAACCAATGTCCCAAAACCTGACATATTAAGTGGTAGCTCTAGCAATAGTAGGAGTCACTCATTTTTCTTGAGGGATAATTTCCTTTGGATTTGGCTATCCTTTCAACAAAGATTTATAGAGCACCTACTATGCACATGCCAGAGATTGTGCATCTTAGTACTTTGTTTTGATGGCAAATTCCTTGAGTTTGCAAATCTTTTTTTTTTTTTTTACTTTATATGATTTCGATGTCAGCGTTAGGACAACGGATGATACTCTTAAATAACCAGTGCATATTAACAATATTTATTTGGAGGAATGACACACACACAAACATACAAAGCATTTGGTAGATACAAAGAATGCTAAGTCAGGAAAAAAATTGAAATATTATCATCAATTTTGAAGAAAAATAATAAGATGAGTTAAAAAAACTAAATAAATGTGCCATTCACAGGCATTGGGAGTATGACCTCTGGCCACCAGCCCTTGGAGTTTAGATGATTTTACTTCAAATGGACAAAAGACACAAGCTACATCAGGTTATTTGCCAATCACAAAGACAATGCTTACTGACCTATCACTGGAGAGAGGCATTGGGCCAGTCATGTACCAGATCATCAATATTTTCAGTTGCAAAGAGCCAATGTTTGTTACCTTCGATAAATTCTGTTCCCTCATTTGAAGTGTTAGTGAGAGACTACTTGTGGGTCCCTACGGGAATACTGAAATATACTTGTAGATAATTTAAATGACCACCAATAGAGAATGGTTAAATAAATAATGGCATATCTGTAAGGTAGAATCTTATGTGGTCATTTCAAATAAAGTGGACACAGCATTTGTAATGACATTTGCGACGATGCGATGCTGGTGATGACAGTATTTAAAAGATTGGACAGTACTACTGTCGGCTAAAAATGTTAGCAGTGGTTGTATCTGGGTGATGGACTTTTGGGTGATCATTATTGGTCTAACACAAACTCCTCCTTTTACAGGTAAGAAAACAGAGACACTAAGAACTTAAATGATTGACCCATGGCCGTACAGTTAGTAAAGCACTGGGACCAGAATGCAGACCTCTTAACATTCAGGCCAAAACTGAGTTCTATTGCATTGCTTCTCACGACAGCACCTTCGCTAACTGGGATTTTCAGACTATTTGATGACATTCAACCTACTTTATTTTATTTGTTTGTTTAAAATTCAACCTTTTTTTTTTTTTTTCAAAGTAAGCTGTACACCCAGCAGGGGGCTTGAACTCACCACCCAGAGATCAAGAGTTGCATGCTTTACTGACTGAGCCAGTTGCCCCTCAAATTCAACCTGTTTTAAACGCTAGGTCTGTATTTTTGAGACTATAAAGTAATTCTCCCAAACTCCAAACTGTATCAGTGTTACAATTAAAATTTTTCCTGACATTAAGGACTCATGGAATTGCCATAAAATTCATGGATGGCACATGAAATCCCAAATTCTTTGAATGTCACAAATCTGAATTTTGCATCCATGCTTAAACACAATGTGTTTTCACTATTTTATTTCTGTTTCATGTCATATTAAAGCTCTTAACATGCTTCCAAAAAAGGGGGGACATATGTATTAAATAAGAAAATGCTGCCATGTAGAACACAGATGGTAGTACATTTTTGGCAGAAAGGAAGTTTAACGAGGCATTTTACTTATTTACTTGGAAAACTAATATGTATGAATGTTCAAGTTAAGCAGTAAGAATTAATTGCTGTTTTACAATAATTGGGTTGTTGTTTTTTTTTTTTTCCAAATCCAATCGCCCTATTTCCATACCATTAGTAAGGAAAGGGAGTCAAATGTGATTGGAAAGCAACCCATGAGAGTTGTGACAGTGATAGAAGAATGAAGAAGAAACTGTTAGCGTTTTATAGTAACTAACCATGTTGCTTGTCATTGGTTGATAAAAATCAATAACAAGAGGTAATGACTATGTAGAGTACATGTGTTTTTAATGATACCGTATAGTCACCGACTGTGTCAGTTAGGGTGTGAAAACAGGAGGTAAGAGTTTTATCAAATTTCAGATTTGGCTGACTCACAGGGCCCACCCATATGCAAAGTCGGCTGTGCCAGAGAGTAAACATAGATGGATCAGTAGTTCTCCAGGATCTCAGGTTTCTATTTGGCGGTAAATACAGCCTTTAAAACACATTGAAATATTCTATATTCTAAGGTTTAGCATTTAAAAATGGAATTTCTAATTAGCTGATCACTGATATCATGCTGGAGGAAAAATTTATTTGTCTCACATGATGCCATGTGTGCTTTAAATAATTTTGTGTTTGAACAACAAACTAAAAACAGAACACTTGACAGCTATGTTGCATGCCTGCACTCTGGAAGAACCCAACCTGGAAGAACTTTCCACAATCCAAGACGAGGCTTGGTGAAATCCCTTCCTCCTGTTTGTCAGATTTATATATGATCTGAAACAAGATGTTATATAAATTGACAAATATAAGTATATCCTTCTTATTCCAAAATGTTTTCAGTTATAAACCATAGATCACTATTTACCCAGAATCAAACATGTACATAAAAGTTATTTTCTTTGTGCCCCAAGATTAATAAAAACAACTATTTTTCCAACTATTATGGACTAAGCACTTTATAGCTATCATCTGAATCAGCCCTCAAAACCACCCAATAAGGTAGGAGATATTATGATTCACATTTTACAGAAATTGAAACTGAGGTACAAAGACCTAAGCAATTAACCCAAGGTCTTACCTTACAAGTTTATCTAATTATAGGCAGACTTGAACTTACCATTATCAAAATCCAGAGCTTGTCTCCTGTTTAACACTAACTTTCTGCCTCCATAAAATGTAGGAATTTTTTAAAAGAGAAGTAGAAATTAACCAGAGATTAATTCGATGATTCTATTTTTTTTTCCAGAAAATTGACGTTTGGACTTTTTTTGGTGTGTGTGGGGGGGTGGTTACCTGCAGTGGGCTCTGCCTGAAACCAGTTTAGTTTATGTTAATGGAAAGAAGCCTAGAGATAGAACATAAATAACAATAATAATGCTGATGTTTGCATTTGTATAACGCAAATGATGTGGGGATGTCAAGCCATTAGCACTTGCTTATTTGAACCGACCATATACAATAAGAGCAACCTGCCCTGCCGGAATGGTTGGCTTATCTGGGACTCTTTCCACAGCTCATCTTATCCTGAATAAAAGCACATGAAACCAAATTGAACAGCTAGCTTGGGCTCTCTTCCCACCAAAGAAGGTTATTTGTATTGGATTTTTACCTAAAAGCCTTTCTTCATATGAGTTTCAGAAGCTTGGGTTCAGATTAGAACACATGAACATCTATTTTACAGTTCAAATGGAGGCCTTACTCCTATATTATTTAAAATCCAGCTCTATTGCTGAATCTGCTCAGGGTTGGTCAGAGCCCTCAGGTCTCCTTCCTGAGAAAATAAGCAAAATTACAAGCAAAACAAATAAAACCCTTGTGTTCCCTTCTATTTTGAAGCCAACCTCAAAATGCATCGGAAAGTGCCTCCTCCACCATCAAGTGAGCATAAAATACCAGAAATATTTTTTAAAGCACCTTTAGAAAACGACTGTGGGAATGGCATGGGGTCATATCTTAATGCCCCCAGTTCTCATAAAAGGCATGAATAAAACATCCTTCAGCTAAGGGTTTAGGGTGTGTTCTCTTGCCTTTAGCCTCACAACACAGGGAAGTATAGGCAGTCTCCACAAACCACAGATTACCGGTCAGTATTAGTCAGAAGAACTTATCTGTGGCTACCTTCCTTTCAGCCAGGAACCGTTTCAATTGCCAATGAATCACAAAAGGAAAATCACTCCTCAGTGCTTTCGAATCTCCAGGAGATAGCCTCCTTGTAATGACCCATTGAACTTTCCCCAATCCATCCAGTTGCCAGGAGAGTCTGCAAATGTCGAAGATTAACGCCAGCCTCTGTGTGATAACCAAGTAAAGTCAATCGTCCCAATATATTACCTCTCTTCTTTACTAGCCATATATCTGATTTTTGATCTGATTTTTCACTTTCCATGAGAGACAGCTATCATCAGAAGCCTGACAGGGCCTGGGGAAACAGGGTGGAGCAAAGAGCGGAATGCCTCCTCTGGAATCTGAAAGCCCGCCCCACTGCGTCCCTTGGGTTGTCTCCAGCCAGGGCTTGAGGGAGCAGGAAACTGCAGAGACACGGATTTGGTAGCCTTTTTATAAAGTATGCCGCCATGATGTTTGTTGGCCTGACATGCAAAAGATGATAAAGTGAAATCACCAACGGATCTTCCAAGACAAGCCGAAAACCAACAAGGCACGATCAACTAGAAGCTCTTTTCTTCCCTATGCAATGTTCAATTTATTCTGCATTTTGAATTTTTATCTTGGTAAGACTTGCCACCCACATACCTCAATGAGGTATTATAAAGATTAAAATAATGTCTTAAAACGCTTTGAAACAGGGATGAAATGTTTGTTCTTTGACATTGGTACAACCTCGTGGGTAGGTTTTTGTTACACTATGAATTACTTTAACGTAGGTAAACATATGATTTCTAAATCACTGGTATTTGTTCGAAATCCTACTATGGCTCCTTTGCCTTTGTATTCAAGTGTTATGAACATTGCTTGCCCAATTCCAACTGATTCTTTGTGAATTCAGAAGTAATGTGTGTAATACCCATGGAATATCATAGCAAGCATTTAGGAAAAGTCTCAAATTAGGGATCTTTACTACCTATCAATGGCCTACAGCTGAGTTTAAAAAGAAAGCAATACATAAAAAGGACTTGAGGATTCTGAACTTTTGATCCACCTTTTTTATGGTCTGATAATACCAAAACTTTGCTATAAAGGCCTTAAAGATCCTATTATCCTTGACAGTCTCAGTAGACAATTAAAAAGCAGTTAAAAATAAAGTTAGCTGACTCATTTTGGGAGGTTAGCTGATGATGTTACTGGCAGCTTCAACTTCAACAGATAATGTTATCACAGAAGGCAGCCCAACTTAACAATAGAGAAAATTTCTCTAAAATAATTTCAACAGAGAATTGATACAATGTATTCTTTAGTTTTCTGTGGTTCGTTCGTTAGGGTAAAATTCTTAAAAATGAAACCCACTCAGACACCCCAACATATTTTATAAGAGGTAGTTTTTGCATCTAAGAAACCTAGAAACTGAAGACAAGTGACTTTCTCGTGAAGAGAAAACAAACAAAAAATCCTACAAAATTAGCTCTCTCAAAAAAAGAAAAGAAGGGGCGCCTGGGTGGCTCAGTCGTTGGGCGTCTGCCTTCAGCTCCGGTCATGATCCCAGGGTCCTGGGATCGAGCCCCACGTCGGGCTCCATGCTCCGCAGGAGGCCTGCTTCTCCCTCTCTCACTCCCACTGCTTGTGTTCCCTCTCTCACTGTGTCTGTCTCTGTCAAATAAATAAATAAAATCTTTAAAAAAAAAAAAAGAAAACATACAGAACAACAGGGACGATAAGTATTCTACTTAAATGGAAATGGAATATAATGGCTTCTAAGTCCTGGATCTTTTTTTTTTTAAGGTATGATTTTTTTTTTGACTATTTAAATAGCTATTGAGGAAGGAGTCAGTAACTTAATTTTAATATTCACTTTTAAAATTAAAAAGGACTCATGCCTGTTCATGTAGACAAATTATTTCTAACAAGAAACACCACCTGTATTATCAGATTTTGCAGTTATTCCTAGATTAGTTATTCTTGGCAGCTGTGCTACAAAACCACGTGTCAGTGTGTGTGTGTGTGCACGTGCTCGTGTGTGTGCTCACGCACATTCTTATGTGTACACACCAGGATTCTATTAAAAGAGCACAAATCGCCACCTTATTTTTACAGTCCAATTAAAACATTCAGCAAATTTAGTCACTAATAAACAGAAGTTGATGAGAACCATGGAAACCTCTTATATTAGCAATCAGGTGGACCTGAAATTAAAAAAAAAAAGTTGATAAAATTACACAGTCAAGGTAAGAATGTTACCCCCAAAACATTTAAAGATGTGGAAGTTTTTTATTGGCAAGGGCCTTTGCTAACAAATTCTTAAACTCGTCATAATGGAGAAATTATTAAAATAGTAATAATGGATAGGGGTGCCTGGCTGGCTCAGTTGGTAGAGCATGCAACTCTTAATCTCGGGTTTGTGAGTTTGAGCCCCATGTTGGGTGTAGAGATTGCTTAAAAACAAAATCTTTTAAAAAAAATAGTAGTAATGGGGAAAGCACTCTCCCTTATCTCTGTAACTCCTAGGCCTTTCTTGAGTAGGACAGGTGTGTGTACGTTGCAGTGGGGGGGGGTGGTGACAAGGACAGGACATCAGTGTTCCTGAAATAGCTCTCCTCAGTCCTCACTAATTTCCCTCTGCTATCCCTGACCACTTTGCTTCTGGTAGCCAGCTGAGAAAGAGAGTAGGAGAGAGAAGCTAGGGAAAATTTTTAAATCATGATATCCAACTTAGTTCAAAATCTGGAGTGTACTTTGGTTCCTGAACATCCTCCTGGTCATGCGAGGGTACTCCTGCTAGCATTCACCAACCATCAGCTCCCAAGCTCTCAACTTCTCCCTTTAAATGACGCCTGTCACATTCTTTGATTGATGTTAACGCATTTGGATTTTTTTTTTTTTTTTTTGCTTGAGGAACCTGTTATGGGCTGAATTATGTCATCTCTCCAGCCCTGCTCCAAGTTCATATATTGAAGCCCCCAGAACCTCAGAATGTGACTGCATTTGGAGATAGTGTCTTTAAAGAGATAATTCAGTTAAATGCAGTATTAGGGTGGGCCCGGATCCAATCTGACTGGTTTTCTTCTAAGAAGTGGAAATTTGGACACAGGAGAGACCCCAGAGACATATGATATGAGGACACAGAGAAGGAGGCCTGCCAGCGAAGGAAAGAAGACTCCAAACAAAACAAACAAACAATCTTGCTGGCACCTTGATCTTGGACATCCAGCCTCCAGAACTGGGAGAAAATTAATTTATGCTGCTTAAGCCCCCCCCCCCGCACCCCCCGTCTGTGGTATTTTGTTATGGCAGCCCGAGCAAACTAATACACTGACTAAATGATCAGTTATGTTTTTCCAAAGGTTAAGTTAGATTTTTAACATTCCATTGAGGAACTAAAGGCCCTAACCCAGAAAGACAGTTAAGCAAATAAAACACTAATTTCAGGGGCGCCTGGGTGGTTCAGTCATTAAGCGTCTGCCTTCGGCTCAGGTCATGATCTCAGGGTCCTGGGATCGAGCCCCTCATCGGGCTCCCTGCTCCATGGGGAGCCTGCTTCTCCCTCTCCCACGCCCCCTGCTTGTGTTCCCTCTCTCGCTGTGTCTCTCTCTGTCAAATAAATAAATACAATCTTTAAAAAAAAATAAAAAATAAAACACTAATTGAGAGCCAAAGTCTTGACCAAATCCATCTGCTAATGCTGGGTTTATTAACAAGCAGGGCCAGTATTAGAGGAGAACCGGATGCCAGGTCTTGTTCTAAGCACTGCGCTGTATAAATTCATTTCGTCTTCACAAAACCCTTGGGGGTAGGTCCTACAGTCTTACAGGGGAGTCCAGAGAGGTGGAGTCACTTGCCCACGGTCACCTAGCTAGCAAGCGTGAGAGCTGGGATACTAACTGAGGGAGTCTTTGCCCTTAACCAGGAAGCCATGTGGCGTCCTTAATTAGTAAATCTACTACTTATTACCCTTCCTCACCAACCCAGCACACATCAGCAAGAACTGGTAAGAAGAACACTAGAGGGGAAGTTAAAAGACCTGAATTCAAATTCTCACTCTACCCCTTACCCCTCCTGGTAGCTTCTTTATCTGAATGATAATGATATCCCCTTATGGGAATGATAATGCCTATCCGCTGTGGGGGCCAACTGAGACAATCTTAGAAAGGTGCTTTGCAGGGGGGATTAGCCCCAGGCATTGTAGGCATGTTTACAGGGGCTGAGATTCCTTCTGGAAATATTTAGAGGGGTTCTCTGCTGAGTGGGAACCCACCATGGCCTTAGTTCCATCAGGGGCTTATATCCCCTACCGGCTGGTCCTTTATTTTTTTTTTTAAGTTTATTTAATTTTTAGTAATCTCCACACCCAACGTGGGGCTTGAACTCAAGACCTCGAGATCAAGAGTCGCATGCTCCTCCACTGGGCGAGCCAGGCACCCCCAGCTGGTCTTTTATCTATAGTCCGTGAGGGCTCAATCATGCCACCCACACAGGTCCGTCCTTGCCTTCTGTAAACCATTCTGTGAACAAGTAAGGATGGGAGGAAAGAGAGGTCTCCACTCACCTTCCCCTAGCCTCTGGAGCCTTCTCTCCTGCCTTCCCTAAGGCTTCGAAGAGCCATTAGAAACACTACGTTTAGGACAAGCAGTCTTTGGATGAAAAACATATGTGGGGGGGCGGGGCTCTGAAAGAAAGGGAAGGCTGGGGCACCTGGCTAGCTCAGTGGGTAGAGCACGTGACTCTTGATCTCGGGGCTGTGAGCTCAGGCCCCACCTTGGGTGCAGAATTTATTTAAAAATAAAATATTGGGGTCCCTGGGTGATTCAGTCAGTTGAGCATCTGCCTTCAGCTTAGGTCATGATCCTTGGACCCTGGGATCGAGCCCCAGGGTTGATCGCCCTGCTTAGCAGGGAATCTGCTTCTCCCTCTCCCTCTGCCTGCCTCTCCCCCTGCTTGTGTTCTGTCTCTCTCTCTGACAAATAAATAAATAAAATCTTTAAAAAAAAAAAAATTAAAAAAAATAAAAAAATAAAAATAAATAAATAAATAAAATTTTTTAAATAAATAAATAAATAAATAAATAAATAAAATTTTTTTTAAAAAAAGAAAGAAAGGGAAAGCCAGCCTATTGAATAAGGTAAGCACAAGACCAGATCTGTTGGCAGCCCCCTCCAGGAGCTAGGAGCAGAAGCGTTCAAAACCTACCAGAAGCTTTTCCCTCCCGCAGCCAGCACCCAGAGCGCATTCAAGCTCATTGCCCTCTACGGTCCCTGTGGCTGTGAGGCATCATAAGGCCACCCGTCTTCCCTGGAACAGGCCTCAGATGTCCGTGTTAGACCCAGTCCGCCCAGATTGTAAACCCTGGCCCTCCAGGTAACTTCTGTGGCTTCCTCCCAGGCCCCCCACAGCTTGGGCCTTCTGGACTCACACTTGGTAATGGGAGTTGTAAGTCACCACCCCCGTCTCTGACATTTGGCCTCAGCAGCATTGTCCATGCCTTGCCATACACCTTTTTGGGCTGATGACAACATTTAATTAATTCCCTTCCTACTCTTGATCTTAGCACAAGCCTCATGATGGGAAGAGAAAAACTCTTTCAAGAACCCGCTTTTGAAATCAACACTCCCCACCGAAGCTTGCATTCCCCTCAGCTCCATTACTGCATCTTCTCCCATGTCAGGGTCTAAACCCAGCTCATCTCATGTCCTGTGCAGCTAAATTATCTTTCGGAGAGAGCTCTTTACATCTTGGCAGGGACCGAGGACCAAGCTTACTCCACGAGAGACTAGCTGGGCTGGGCCCCATATTTAAGATAAATCTTAACATATTCAGAGCCATAGGAATTTTTTTTTCCTGTGCTGTTGGCTTCTTTCTATACCACTAAAATTTGCAAAACAAAGGACAAAAATGCCACAGGCTAGGCTAAATGCAGTGCACATTCTCTAGCTGTGTGGCGGGGGCCAAAGGGAAATGCATGGGCTTGCTTTTCCCTCTGTTCTCATGGAAATAAACACTCCAAGAAATTGAGCACTGTTTTAAGATCAGATGTTCATTTACCTCCCAGTGTTGGTCGTCCCAGCCAGTAGTCAAGGCCCCCAATAGTCCAGCCTTCCCAATATGGCACCCAGCACCCAGGAAGGCCATCTGGCCCTTCTTCACCATGTACTCTTGCCACACCTCAAGTAGACAGCTAAACATTTCAAGCCTAAACTATCATCTATCTGAAAGCTATTACAATCTAGTATTTTCTGAAGTTGCATATTCTAGACCATCAAAATGTACAGCAGACCATGTTTTGCCGTTTGTTTCAGTTTGGGGGATCCTCATACATAATTGCCTACAGTCATTGTGGGGCGTCAGAGAACTAGCATGAAGTTTTATGTTCATGAGCCGTTCACTAATACTAAACACACTAAACCGAGCTGTCACGCTACTTTTTACACAGAAAATGATTCTCCGCAAACTTAGTCATGGTTCTTTGTTAGCTTTCATCTTCTACTTGAACCACTTTTCTCTCCCTTGCCAGTGTCCTCCATCATCTTCTGATGAATGAGGAGGGGCAAAGTTGCCAAAAAGTCCTTTTTCACGTTGATAAAAGTACTTTTAGTAACGTCTAAAAGCAGTGTTTTAGTGCCCCCTACTGGTAAGTAATATTAGTAGTCCATCTGCAAAAAAAGGTGCCCTTACCTTTTAGAGAAAAGACGTAAACGTAGAAAAAAAAAAAAAATCTTTTATCAGCCTTCTAGACATTGTTTAATTTTTTTTAAATTTTATTATGTTATGTTAGTCACCATACAATACATCATTGGTTTTTGATGTGATCCACGATCCATTGTTTTCATATAACACCCAGTGCTCCGTGCAGTACGTGCCCTCCTTAATACCCACCACCGGGCTAACACATCCCCCCTCCACCCTCCCCTCTAAAACCCTGTTTGTTTCTCAGAGTCCATAGTCTCTCATGGTTCGTCTCTCCCTCCGGTCCCCCCCCCATTTTTCCCTTCCTTCTCCTAATGTCCTCCATGCTATTCCTTATGTTCCACAAATAAGTGAAACCATATGATAATTGACTTCCTCTGCTTGACTTATTTCACTTAGCATTAGACATTGTTTAATTTTTAAAATATCTTAAAAGTAACACAAATACTCCATCATTTTCATTATTGTTCATTATATAGGCATGCTTTAACATGAAATGTCTTGAATTCTCTATTAGCTCTTTTCGATCTAATATTTAGTTTTGGCAGGGGAAAAAAACTTTATCAGTTGCACTTTTGGAAACTGGGTCATTTTTACTTAATGAGTAGATATACTTACTACGAGAGAATTTTCCTTAGATCTTCACATCCTCTCTGAAGCATCTTTTCTGTTAGTTTAAAAATAGCATCGTTCCACTTGAGAAAAAGGGAGGAAGTAGGCTTTGGGAATGAATCGATCTTTAAAGAAAATTTATGCCTTAGATTTTCATAAACAGTGATAATTATGGAAGTAGAACGATGACTAGCCATTACAACAAAACACCAAACCCTTAGAAGGATAGTAGAAGAACACTCCGTGCCACATGAGAGACCACGGATGAAAGGGCCACTGACGCCGAGAGGACCTGAGGCAAACGAGTGGGGGGGGGGGTAAGTTGGAACTAGAATGACTTTTAATGAAATGTGGTGGAAGATTTTTGTCCTTAATAAAGCAAGCCCTGCTTTAGATAGTAAAATAATTTCGCAACATCGATTTGCACACAGAAACTACTGTTTCTCGTTGCATTTGGGTGGAGTGTACAGCCAACTGGGGCAAGAAGGAGCCCATATGGCCTAGGGCTCTCTGTGCACTCTTAGCCAGAAGGAAGAGGAGAAAATAGAAGGGAGCGTCCAAGCAGCAGGCCACAGCCAAGTGGCGCCTGGTCCGCACTGATGAGTCCCGGGGCCCATGCGGGGAAGACACACCAGTACAGGGGTTTCCAATTCAGCCGTTGATGGGCGGGCCCGTATTGGCAAAACCAAAGAGAAACTAGAGATAGATTTATGTCACAAATATGCCAAGTGAAACCATTTTACTTATAACCTCGTGCCAGATTTGAAAGATTAGCCTTGAGGTGAAAAAAACGCTCTCAAAGTATCATATCCTCACAATGAGCAAAGCGTCCCAGGAAATTTAAATTGCCTGAAATGCTCTTCTGCTAGTTCCTCAAGGATTTTCTAAGCTGTTTGCAAATCCTTTAGACCTGATCTTCTCAGGCTTTTTATCCTTATCCTAATTTTAATCTTAAAATTCACTGGAGGAGAGCATTTGAGGTACATTTGTCATATTACTTTTATTTCTGTCACTTATTTCCACCTCTTGTTTTAAAATCTGTTAAGCAAGAAGTGAACTTTTCATCAAGGGCATATACTTAAATGTCCAAAACTGCGGAATGTCTCAGTGTGTTCTGCCAAAATCTTAATTCTAGGTACTTTGGCTTCAATGTTAATAACTACCATTATTAGTCATACTGTAGGGGGGAAAACTGCCTTAAGTGACAAGTTCTTCTAAAAGCAAACCTACCCATTATAATTTCACAGGAACTAGACAACTTGGAAATCCATGCTCGTCTCCAGGGCTTATTTCTCATAGGGTCAGAAGCACATTATAAATTTGATTCAACTGTACATCTCAGCTCATGTTCCAGGGGAAGGGAAGGGACAGGACGAATGTTGGCTTTCTTTGTTTGTTTGTTTGTTTGTTTGTTTGTTTGTTTTTATAAGCAAGCCTATTAACATACAGATCATTCTCATGAAGGAGTTCATATTCATCTGCAATCCATAGTTTGACTAAAATGCCGAGATCGAAGAAAGAGTAAAAATAGACTGTCACCCACAAACACATTATGGCATATGCAGTCTCGAATGTGCCTTAAAAGCACAACTCCTGGGGCACCTGGGTGGCTCAGTGGGTTAAGAGTCTGCCTTGGGCTCAGGTCATGATCCCAGGGTCCTGGGATTGAGTTCCGCATCAGGCAGGAAGTCTGCTTCTCCTCCTCCCTCTGCTGCTCCCCCTGCTTGTGCTTTCTCTCTCTCTGTGTCAAATAAATAAATAAATTAATTAATTAATAGCACAACTCCTACAGGTAGGGAAAGTTGGAAACCCTGATGTAAAAAGCAGTTGTCCTGATTTTCTTTTGTTTCCCCTTTTCTTTCTTCTTCTTCTTCTTCTTTTTTAATCTGAATATAGTTGACACACAACGTTACATTAGTTTTAGGTGTACAACATAATGATTCGGCAAGTTTACACATTATGCTCTGCTCACCACCAGTGTAGCTACCTTCTGCCCTGATTTTCTTTACGCTAAGTTCCACCATTAACGTAGAGAAAACCTGGGATTACATAGTGGTTCAACAAGAAATTCACTGAAGCCTACTTACACAATGTTTAAGGCTAGAGTAGAGATGTATGAATAAGCATTTAGTTCATGCTTAGTATGTGCCTTTATTCATATTAGACAACATATCACAACCATCCTACGGGCTAGGGACAAGTTTTACAATCACTGTCAAATGAGGAAACAAAGGCACAAGGTGGTAAATAATTTATGCACAATGACGCAGCTCATCACGGAACCAGGCTTCCCATGTTGGTAACCTAAGTGGGTGTGCTGCATTTACGTTGTCCCACACTGTCCCTTGGGAGCAAGGGGGGGGGGAGACCAGGGCCAATTCTGTAGGGAGATCCTGAAAGGGAAGCCCCCAGCAGCCACTGCTAAGCTATGTTTTTTAGAAATGGTAAGGTGTTTCTCAATTAGAGAAGGGGGTGGTGCTCCAAACAAGGAACAGCACATGGAAAGATAAAAATGTTTGCCATTTAATCAATGCAAGGCTATGGAAGGCTTTGGTGGTGGTGGGGGGAGATTTTTTAAGAGAAGCTTATCAACAGGGGCCCCTGGATGGCTCAGTTGTCAGGCGTCTGCCTTCGGCTCAGGTCATGATCCCAGGGTCGCGGGATCTAGCCCAGCAATGGGCTCCCTGCTCAGCGGGGAATCTGCTTGTCCCTCTCCCTCTGCCCCTGCTCATGCTCTCTCTGACTCACTCTCTCTCAAATAAATAAATAAAATATTAAAAAAAAAAAAAGCTTATCAACACTGCTTTAAAAAAAATGATCACTCTGGAGAAATTGTGTGTTCTATTTTGGGTTCTTTTAGTTATGCACATAAAAGCAAATTCATCCTCATTGTTCTTGGGGACCACAGGATTGTGATGCTTCAGGAAGAGATGCAAAGTGTTCTGTTATCTTCTTACAGGACTATGCTCCGGTAAATTCTGTTTCCATTCGGGGAGCCCCTCCTACCCAAATCTGGATTTAGCCCACTCTATCCTTATAGATTATAGGATGATTTTACAGACTTGAGTCTGCTGAGCTGGTGTTTGCAAAGGTGATAAGAACTGTGAGAGAGAAAGAGAGAGAGAGATCAGGGGTTTGATCCTTCCTCCTCCTGTGCTGGATGCAAGATTGGGAAAGAAGGCTGGGCAGCCCAATACCTGGGGTTGAGCTGTCAGTGTCCCCCAAGTAAGGAAATCAAGAAGAAGGACCTGAGGGGCACCTGGCTGGCTCGGTCCGTAGAGCATGTGACTCTTGATCTTGGGGTCATGAGTTCAAGCCCCACGTTGGGCTTCGAGTTTACTTAAGAAAAATAAATAAAAATTTAAAATTAAACAAAAAAAGAAATATGCTACCACTGTATCTTGGCAGGGGCAATATTGGCTTTTAGGGCAGTTCTTCAACACGCTGGACTGTCGTGTGTATTACAAGGTGTTGACTTAGCAGTCGTGGCCCCTAGTAACACCACTGTCCCCTGAGAGTCATGGTGACAACCAAAAATCAGAAACCATCCTCCTGTCACACACATTCCCAAATATCCTCTGAGTGGGGTAGTAACATTTCATAATGAGTTTAGATAGAATTTTAAGTAAATGTCCTGATATTTCCATGTATCACCTGCAGTAAAATAGAATTAATCAAGTGATTTCCCAAAAACAGAGAACACAACATCAGAACGAGAAATCATGATTCAAACTGCTTTGCAATTGAACCACCACCAAAAAAAAAAAAAAAGCTCATGTCCCCAGAATTCATATATGCATTTGGAGGAGTGTCAAGTGTTTCTTTTTTTTTTTAAGATTTTATTTATTTATTTGAGAGTGAGAGAGAGAGAGAGCACGAGCAGGGTGAGGGGCAGAGGGAGAAGCAGACTCCCCACCAAGCAGGAAGCCCGACGTGGGGCTCAATCCTGGGACTCCGGGATCATGACCTGAGCTAAAGGCAGAGGCTTCACCAACTGAGCCGCCCAGGTACCCCATGGAGGAGTGTCAAGTGTTTAAACTACACAGTACCCAGCACAAAAATGGGCACTCGATAAATTACACATGGTTCTTGGGTTAAAATATACTGACCTCTGATTTGCATTGTCTTCTAGCTAATTGTTTTATGCCTGTCTTTCACTCCAGACTGAAGCTGTTGTAGCTAGGGATCATAACTTAGTCACCTTTATCTCCCACAGTAGATCTGCAAATAACAGGAAGTATCTTGAACATCGTAAAGGTCAGTATCAATGGAAAGTGATGAAAGATATAAGTAGCTGAATTAACTGGTAGCACTGTCAGCTAATGCATTGGTCCCCTGGCTCCTGGCTGCATTTTAGAATCACCTTAGGGAGGGAGGATTGTTAAAACTTCAGATTCCCAAGACTCCTGTCAGACCCTCTGAAATCAGAATCTCTGGGGCTGAATCAGCAGCATTTGTATTCTTTTTTCTTTTCAGCAGCATTTGTATTTTCATCAAACTCACCAGGTTGCTCCAATATGCCTACCCCGGACACATCTGAAGACTTGGGTTTATGGAGCCAACATCCACAGGAGTGTTTCTCATACTTCCCAGATGGCAGAATTTATTAAGCAAATTTCCAAGTTCCTATGCTCAGGGGATCTGATCAGAAAGTCCGGGCTGGGTCCCAGGAGTCTGGGTTTTTTAACAAGCACCCCAGGTGATTCTCATAACCACTCAGGATTACTAGCTTAAAGGAAGCCCGGCTGAATCTAGTCCTCAAGCTGAAGGCTGGCGCCCGTGCAAGGTTTTGTGGTTGGTTGGTATAAAGCAAGTTATAGCAAGAACTAACCAATACTCTCTTTCTCAGAAAGCTGTCGGAGGATATGCTTCAGCAAAAGATGAAGTCAACTAAGAGGAAGATGTAAGCAATATAGGAAGAACTATAAGCAACACAGGAGAGAGGTCCCCTTAGGAAGAGGTAACGAGAGATCCTGGGATGACAGGTATTCACCACGTGCAGTGGGCAACCAGCCCAGAGCAGGTGAAGAGCTCCCAGGCAAGACTTCTTCAGGAAGGTGAAACTGCTAACACAAGAAGCATCTCAGTATCTTCAGAGGAGAGATTAGACCTTTAGAGGGTTTCCATTTAATCTCTCTGTTATTAGCACAGGACCTCTTATTAGAGCCTGGTAGCTCCCAGCCCCAACCTTCTGTTTTACCCTCTCTGGAACACATCTCCAGTATTTTATGAGTAGAGTAGGTGAGACAGGCACCTAGATTCTTGTGTGTGTGTTTTTTTAGATAAACTCTACCCCCAGTGTGGGGTGCAAACTTGTGACTCCAAGATCAAGAGTCACATGCTCTACCAACTGAGCCAGCCAGGTGCCCCACCTGGCTGCTTCTTAACCTGACTTTCAACCAATCTTCCTTATTTTACCTATTTTCTTCTACCCTTGCCTCCAGAGCAATCTGGTGCAACTGATCGCCAACTGAGGGCAGGGGGTCAATTCTGTAGCATAAAACAGGTTGGTCCCATTTCTTTGGTCGGCTGATCCTTTATCTCTCACCCATTGTCCACCCAGCCTCCAAAATGGTTCCATCTTTTCTTTCATTCTGTCCAACTTTATGTACTTCGGCCTCTTTTTTTTATTTTTTATTTTTAAAGATTTTATTTATTTGACAGAGAGAGACACAGCGAGAGAGGGAACACAAGCAGGAGGAGGGGGAGAGGGAGAAGCAGGCTTCCTGCCGAGCAGGGAGCCCTATGTGGGGCTCGATCCCAGGACCCTGGGATCATGACCTGAGCCGAAGGCAGACGCTTAACAACTGAGCCACCCAGGCGCCCCATGGCCTCTTTTTTTTAAAGGAAAGATCCTTTTACAGCCATTTTAGTGAGGGTTCAGGAAGGAAGGATGGCATGTGTTCAGTTTGTTATCTTTAGACAGAAACTCTGGTATAGATTGCAATTATGACATATTTCAAAAGTTTTTATTATGGAAAGTTTCAAATATATACAAGATACGTATAATGTTAATGAGCCATCCCCACATTACCCATCACCAGTTTTAACAACTACCAATTCAAAGTCTATCCTGTTTCAATCCACATCCCTACCTATTTGGCCCTCCTCCTGGATTATTTTGAAGTAAATCCCAGGCATCATATCATTTCATTGTAAATCAATAATGGATTTGAAGTGCTTGTGTAACTACCTCAAGGAATGAATTTCTGATTAGAGTACTTCAAATGCTAACTAATCCCCCCCTAGAGTGTGGGTTCCTAATTAGGGTACTTCAAATGTGCACAGCCTCTAGGGTGTAGCTTAAAGTTAATTGACACACACATACATCACACTGTTAATATTAAAGTATTTTAAAGTAAATCATCCTACAGACAACTGGACACTGTGAAACTCAGAGGGCTAGGAGAATTCATGTGCTTTGCCGCCCAACCAGCAGAAACAAGAGACAGAGCACTCAAAGCTGATACATTGCATTTTGCTCTTGGGAGAATAAGAGAAGAGAAATATTAGGAAAAAGAGTTAATTTGTAGAGAAAAATGGAGAACTTGAGATAATGTTGGGTTCAACAAGAAATACAGACAGTTGTTACTACATGATTAGGGCCCAGAGAGAGATCAGGCTGATTATTTATATTTTATAATCATTCTTATTGAAGTAAGAATTGAAAGCATGTAAACAAGGGGTTTGTCCAATTGAAGAGAGTTGAAAGAGACCAGAATGCCCCGAGTTGGGAGATGCGAGAGCAAAAGTGGTACCTGTTTGGGGCTCCTGGGTGGCTCAGTCAGTTAAGCATTGAACTCTTGGTTTCAGCTCAGGTCGTGATCTCAAGGTCACAGGATCAAGCCCCACGTGCTCAGCATGGAGTCTGCTTAAGATTCTTTCCCCTTCCCTCTCCCTCCTCCCCACTCATGCTTGCACACACGTGTACACTCTCTCTGTTTCTCAAATAAATAAATTAATTAAATCTTAAAAAAAAATAGTGGTACCTGTTTGACAGAAAGGGAGTTGGGTGTGACACTTGCAATTTCCATCACAATACTTTATCATGGAGAGTGTGGTATAAATTTTGTATATGCTATGCTCTCAGAGTAGGGTTCTTAACCGCTTGTCCCATGGACATTTTAGAGAAACCTGTAGACTTCCTCTCAGAATTATGTTTTTTTTCGAAGATTTTATTTATTTATTCATGAGAGAAAGAGAGAGAGGCAGAGGGAGAAGCAGGCTCCCCGCTGAGCAGGGAGCCCGACACGGGGCTCGATGCCAGGACCCCGGGATCACGACCTGAGCTGAAGGCAGACGCTTAACCTACTGAGCCACCCAGGCACCCCTGAATAATGTCTTTAAATGCATAAAATAAAATATATGGGAGTAGAAGAGAGCTAATTATGTTGAAATACAGTTATCAAAATATTTTTGAAATGTGATATAATAATAAGAGTTATTACTTTGTTGACACATTAAATAACAAGATCTAGTGGCCTGTCTAATAATTACTGTAATTTTCAAATAGTAATGAGCATAAATTATATTTTGAGATATCTGCAACAATGTTCTAATGTGCTACGAAAATAGTTATGACTTCTATGGGTGACAAAGTCATAGTATGGCTAATATGACTGTGTTGTGATGTGCACATTTATAATGGACGGAAATGCTAATTTTCCATGAGAGATGAGTGGAAATAGGATATTTTTTCCTATCTAAGTTCACAGACAGTCCCCCACCCTGAACTCTAGCCCAGACACACCTTTTCTCTCACAAAGACCCTGGACCTCAGGTTAAGACCCTATCCCAGAGGTGCCTGGGTGGCTCAGTCTGTTAAATATCCGACTCTTGATCTCAGCTCAGGTCTTTATCTCATGGTCATGAGTTCGAGCCCTGCACTGGGCTCCAGGGAGCCTACATTAAAAAAATATAAGTTGAAAAAAAAAACCCTATTCTAATGGTAGACAGTTGAATACAGTTGACCCTTGAACAACCTGGGGTTTGGGGGCACCAGCCCGGTGCAGTTGAAAATCCACATATAACTTTTAGGGGCGCCTGAGTGACTCAGTTGGTTAAGCCTCTGGCTCTTGATCTCAGCTCAGGTCTTGATCTCAAGGTCATGAGTTCAAGCCCTGCATTGAGCCCCCTTAAAAAAAAAAAAAGGAAAAGAAAATCCACATATAACTTTTGACTTCCCAAAAACTTACTGATAGCCTACTGCTGACCAGAAGCCTTGCCAATAACATAAACAGTTTATTAACACATATTTTCTATGATATATATATGTGCATATATATATATATATATTTTTTTTTTTTTCTTAGAATAAAGTAAACTAGGGAAAGGAAAATGTGATTAAGAAAATCATAAGAGGGACGCCTGGGTGGCTCAGTCAGTTAAGTGTCTGCCTTCGGCTCAGGTCATGATCCCAGGGTCCTGGGATCGAGCCCCACATAGGGCTCCCTGCTCGGCGGGAAGCCTGCTTCTCCCTCTCCCACTCCCCCTGCTTGTGTTCCCTCTCTCGCTGTGTCTCTCTCTGTCGAGACACCCAGGTGCCCCTAAATAAAATCTTAAAAAAAAATGTAAGATGTAATGGGGCTCCTGGGTGGCTCGGTCGGTTAACCATCTGCCTTCGGCTCAGGTCATGTGATCTCAGGGTCTTGGGATCAAATCCCACATCGGGCTCCCTGCTCAGCGGGGAGCCTGCTTCTCCCTCTCCCTCTATCCCTCCCCACCCTTTGCTCTCTCTATGTCTCAAATAAATAAATAAATAAAATCTTTAAAAAAAATAAATAAAATCTAAAATGTAATAAGTTTGACATGATGGATAGAAGGCTATGTGACTGAAAAGAAGAAAATTAATCTTTCTACTAAAGAATAAAAGATCATTCTTGGAAGGAAAAGGACTTTCTCAACTTTGATATAAATGGCATTCATGCCCAAAGCACCTCCTGGAGCAAGCAGAACATTTTAACGCATTTTAAAGGAAACTTATATATATTTGGCTGCTCTGTCTCAGAATTATTACTGAAGATACTGCATGATCCTGTATTGGTAAATTTTCTGATATGTAAGCTTTATAATCATCAAAGAATAAGCTTCCACCTGGTGTGCACATCTTGGTTTCGAACTGTTATTCTCCAGTAAGAGAAACCAGGGTTTCTGGAAGAAATGATTGATTCCAGGCTGGGGAGGGGACAAGATGAGCCTGGAGCATCTTGCGGTACCAGACAACAAGGAAATACTTAAAAAGATGGGAGCGTGTCAGAAGGACAGAAGAGCCAACCTGAAAAAGCTTCCAAAGGCTAAAGATGGAACAATTGGAGCAACATATAAATACTAATAGTGTTCGGGGCGCCTGGGTGACTCAGTCAGTTGAGCATCTGACTCTTGATTTCGGCTCAGGTCATGTTCTCAGTGGTGAGATCGAGCCTCATGTTGGGCTCTGCGCTCAGTGGGGAGCCTGCTTAAGATTCTCTCTCCCTCTCCTTCTGCCCCTCCGCTCCTCTAAAAAAATAATAATAGTGTTAGATTATAAGCCATAGAATAAAACAAATACCTGTAAGTCTGTACTGACATAAATAAATGATTGAATACATAAATGTGGGGAAGAAGGACAACTCTTCCTTCAGAAGAACTGTAACTGATAAATGTAGAAGGAATGAGGAAAATACAAAATCCCCATTAGAACATCTTGCTGCAGGCAAGATCCACCAATGGATGTAACAATCACCAGGCAAGAGTTTGAGGAGAAGACAGGATGTTAGCACAGTCTCAAAGTACCTCTCCAAGATAGGTATCATTACAGTTGAGACACTGGGCAGATACCACCTTAACCAAGTGATCAAACTTCACTAGGAGTAAGTCATGTTGATATCCTATACCCCTAATATGAAGTAGTGAGAAAAGCACTTCACCTCTGGGGTGTTCTTCCCCCAAGCCTGTAACCTCAGTCTAACCATGAGAAAAACATTGGCCAAACTCAAATCAAAGGACATTCTAAAAATAGATGGCCAGTACTCCTCAAAAGAGTCCATGGAAGCAAAGACTGAGAAACCAGCGTGGGTTGGAGGAGACTAAGGAGACACAGGAACCGAATGCAATGTGGGATCTTGGGTTCTAGGCTGGAACACAAAAAGAACACCAAAGGGGAAAATGGTGAAACCCAAATGTAGTCTGTAGTTTAATTGGTAGTATTGGATCAATGTCCATTTTCTGATTTTGATCATGAATTATGGTTATATAAGTTTTTAACATTGGTAGGAAGCTGGATGAAGGTATATGTAAACTCTATATTATTTTTACAACTTTTCTGTAGGTCTACAATTATTTCAGAAATAAATAAAAGAAAAAATTTTTAAAGATTTTATTTATTTGACAGAGAGAGACACAGCGAGAGAGGGAACACAAGCAGGGGGAGTGGGAGAGGGAGAAGAAGGCTTCCCGCGGAGCAGGGAGCCCGATGCAGGGCTCGATTCCAGGACCCTGGGACCATGACCTGAGCCAAGGCAGATGCCTAATGACTGAGCCACCCAGGCGCCCCAGAAATAAATAAAAATTTAAAAAAATTTTTTAAGATTTTATTTGCTTATCTGAGTGAGAGAAGGAGAGAGACAGAGAGAGCATGTGTGCATGAGTGGGGGCAGGGGCAGAGGAAGAAAAACAAGCAGACTCCCTGCTGAGCAAGGAATCCAATGTGGGGCTGGATCCCAGGACTCCAAGATCATGACCTGAGCCCAAGTCAGATGCTTAACTGATTGAGCCACCCAGGTACCCCAATGAAAATTAAAATATTGATTAAAAATAAGAATAAGCTTCATCTGAAGAGTGATTTTCGTAGTGCATGTTTAAAAACACATCCTCCTGATCATGGCTATGTGGAGGATTTGAATATTATTCAAAATTTCCCCTAATACTGGACTGCTCTTCATCTAAACCATGTGTTTTCACAAAATGCTGTAATGTTTTAATTTGCATTAGGGTCACCTGGGTAGCTCAGTTGGTTACGCATCAACCTTTGGCTCAGATCATGATCCCCGGGTCCCGGGATCGAGCCCCTGCATCGGGCTTCCTGCTCAGCGGGGAGTCTGCTTCTCCCTCTCCCCCTGCAGCTCCCCCTGCTCATGCTCTCTCACTCTCTCTCCTGTCAAATAAATAAAATCTTTATTTTTATTTATTTTTTTAAATAAGTCCCTAAACCATAGAGATAGACCTTATTTTTTTTTTAAGAATTTTTATTTATTTATTTTGACAGAGAGACAGCGAGAGAGGGAACACAAGCAGGGAGAGTGGGAGAGAGAGAAGCAGACTTCCCTCCGAGCAGGGAGCCCGATGCGGGGCTCGATCCCAGGACCCTGGGATCATGACCTGAGCCGAAGGCAGACGCTTAACGACTGAGCCACCCAGGCGCCCCATATAAATAAAATCTTTAAAAAACCCAATTTGCATTATATTTCTCTTCTTTCATCTTATGAGTTTATTGAGTTCCCTGTCGTTCATTCAGAAAATAATTCTTACCAGCTTAAATAGTAATTTATGTAAAAGAGAAACACGACACAGTGGAAGGGTCCCTGATCTGGGATCTGAGGTTCGTGTCTCAGCTCTGCTGTGAATGAACTGTAAAATCACTGGCAACTTACTCCCTCTAGGCCTCAATTTTCCACACCTCTACAATGAGAGAATTAGAAAAAGATACTCGTCTTTCTCAGTTGGGGAATCCCATGCTTCGTACTTCCTAATTCCTAACTCAGGGTGGCCTTGACCTCCACCTGAGGCCAACAGCTTTTGGGTGTAGAAGTCACCAGGGACTGCAAATGCCAGTTTGTGGCTCGGTAAATCAACGCATTCGCCGAAGTCTATTTGCATGGCAGAGATAATTGGAGTCTTAATTTTTAATAGCTCAGAAAGTTTATAAATTTTTTTTTTTTTAAGATCTTAATCTCATTGAAATCTCTTGATTTTACACAGTAATGAATAGCAATGCGCTACTTTCAAATGGTGAAACTCCATCCACCGAAATCAGAAAGTTCGTTTTAGGACAGGTCAGACCCCCTTCCCATGCAAGGGTTTTTCAGCAGCCGGAAGTGTGCACACGGGCTCCTTCCTTTTATTTTCTTTCTCTGATCCCTCTTGCTGACAGGAGAGGGGACGGAGGCGTATTGCAAGTCAGAGGAATCAGTGGCCTAAGTCACCAATCTCTGGATTATTACAAGCTGACCTAGAGTTTAAAAGAACAATTCTCCTTATGCCCGGAACAACACTGGAAAACACTTCTCTCCAGTTGCTCTTTCTCACTTCCCATCCCATTTTTAAAATTTTGTTTTCTTTGTGACCACTGTGGCATTTGCTCTGGTGAGCTTTCTGGCTTTAGTATTTTCCCCCTCAGTCATTCTCAACTAGCCCTACCAAATTAGCCTCCAGGAACTCTTTGATTGCTTTGTTATTCCACGCCTTAAACTCTTTAATGATTTTTCCTCTAAACATTAACTACCGCTCCAAAGTTCCTATGTTTGCTGTCATCCCACTGGTACATCTCACTAAACCCTAATGAAGAAATTCCTATTCCCTTTACTCCAGATGATCCATGTAATTGTTCCTAAAATCTACTCTGGAGGGGTGCTGGAAACACTTGGTTTTCGGAGTTGCGATCTAGGGCTTCAATCCCGGCTGCTTCGCTGATTGGCAACCTTTGGAAATTTATTAAATTCCTATAAATGGGAATACTACCGCAGAAGATGTTCCAAAACTTGAGTGAGATAATACACGTGAGGCACCTAGCACCAGGCCGGTCAGCCGGGAAGGGCCCTGTCAGCGGCCGCCTGGACGGCACGGACCGGGATAAAGATGAAGGTAATTACGCACAGACTAGCACGAACAGAGCAACTCCCTCTGCGGACCTCAGCCGCCGGACTACACCCCTTCCCCTCTCCTGCGCCCTTAGCACACATGTGCTCTTTTCTGGGACGTTATGATGCAGTCCTCGGTGGCTTGAGAACAGAGCATTCCTCTTTCTTTTTTTTTTTTTTAAGATTTATTTATTTATTTATTTGACAGACAGCACAAGCAGGGAGCAGAGGGAGAAGCAGGCTCCCTGCTGAGCAGGGAGCCCGACGTGGGACTCGATCCCAGGACCCCGGGATCATGACCCGAGCCGAAGGCAGATGCTCAACAGACTGAGCCACCCAGGCGCCCCCAGAGCATTCCTCTTTCAAATGGTTGGAGTATGTTTTGTTTGTCTGTTTTCAAAGATTTTATTTTTTATTTTATTTTTTAAAAAGATTTTATTTATTTATTTGAGAGAGAGAGAATGAGAGACAGAGAGCACGAGGGGGAAGAGGGTCAGAGGGAGAAGCAGGCTCCCCGCTGAGCAGGGAGCCCGATGTGGGACTCGATCCCGGGACTCCAGGACCATGACCCGAGCCGAAGGCAGTCGCTCAACCAACTGAGCCACCCAGGTGCCCTATTTTTTATATTTGTAAAAGATTTTATTTATTTATTTGAGAGAGAGAGCGCACGAGCAGGGGGGAAGGGGCAGATGGAAAGGGAGAAGCAGACTCCCCACTGAGCAGGGATCCCAGGAGCCTGGGATCATGACCTGAGCTAAAAGCAGACACTTAACCGACTAAGCCACCCAGGCGCCCCTCAAAGATTTTATTTTTAAGTAATCTCGACACCCAATGTGGGGCTCAAACTCACAACTCTGAGGTCGAGAGTCACAGGCTTTACCGACTGAGCCAGCCAGGCGCCACTGGAGTATCTTTATTATACTCCTGGTCTGACTTTATCACAAATTTTTTAATTGTAGTTATATTTACATAAGATCTAACACTTAACCGTTGTAAGTGCCTAGCTCAGTGGTGTTAAGTACATTCACACTGTTGCACAGTTAGCACCATTATCCATCCCCAGAATGTTATTTATCTTCCGGAACAAAAACTCTGTACCTGCTACACAATAACTCTCTATTCCCTCCCCGATGACGCCCCTGACAACTACGATTCATTCGCTGTTCTAGATGCATCATGTAAGTGGAATCATGCAATATGGGACCGCTTGTGCCTGGCTCAACTTCACTGAGCATAAGTCCCTCAGGATTCACCCATGCTGGAACCTGCGTCAGAACGTCATTCCTTCTTACGACTAAATACTATTCCACTGTGTGTATCTATCACCTTTGGTTTATCCAGTCATCTGTTGACAGATACTTGGATTGTGTCCACCTTTTGAACATTGTGACTTTCTCATATTTTACATTCTGCAGCATTTTACATCTTGATTTTCAGACCTGTTAATGTTTCATCATACGAATACAATGAATCCCAGGAAAAGAATTATGAAATAATTTTTATTTTATTTCTGGCCGTTTACCATTTTGTGGCAACCACAAAGCCTGGGATTTCTAATTCTGTGAGTAGACAACGTAAGCCATTCAACTCTTTTGTTTCCTCTTCCAAAAGAGAAAACTAGTATATTCCTCAAATATCATCATGTCACTTTGATCTATTTTTTTTAAGTGATAAGAAGAGCAGACAAGGGACACCTGGGTGGCTCAGTCACTTAAGCTTCTGCCTTCAGCTCAGGTCATGATCCCAGGGTCCTGGGATTGAGCCCCGAGTCGGGCTCCCTGCTCAGTGGGGAGTGTGCTTGAGATTCTGTCTCTCCCTCTCCCTCTGCCCCTCCCCTCGCTCACTCTCTCCTCTCTCAAAAAAAAAAAAAAATTAAAAAGAAAAGTATGGCATATGGAGACCAGACTATTATGTTTATTATAAACAAAGCTGATTTTGGATAATGCAGCTTATCTCTATTTGTGAGCAGATAGCCCTCCAAATTCTGCACCCCAGATTTCGGCAGATCCACCCGGCTACTCGCAGACGGTGCTGGCCTGAGACAGCTCTCTGCTGCAGGAAGCAAACATTTCAGCAGGCACGCAGTCTGATTAAATGCTCGTCTTTTATACCCTCAACCCATTTCCTGGCCTTGTCACCCATCACACCGTATAGCAATGGCATCTTTTTCTCTCTTCTGTGAGCACATGTCCTTCGTCCATTCCTCTCCTCCAACAGCCTCGTTACTAAGCCCCTCTCTGGGGCCTGGCAATATGCTAGGTCTTGAGCACAGGATCTCACAAGGCGACAGAAGCCGACACAGTCGCTCCCCTTAAGGAGATCAGGATAGGGAATGTCGTAAAGGAAGTAAACAGAGTGCTGCGTTAGACAATAAGCAGGGAGAAACCACTTAACAAAGCAGGGAGAGAAGGCTTTCTTGGGAAGTGACTTTTGAGATGACACGTCAAGGCCGGGCAGAGGCTCGCCGGTGTGCTGGCACTCTGAAGCCTGGCGGAGGCCCTGCCCATGGCAGAGCTCAGTAAATGCTTAACAGTGAATGAGTGACGGCTGTGAAAACACTTTGCATGCGAGGAAAGGAGCCCACAAGGCTTAACCATTATCACCGGTTGATACGGGCAGATCTACTTGTATTCTGCACCCCTGTGGTACCCGAAGAGACGCTGAGGCTGACCACAGGACAAGACATTCATTTAAAGGGCATCTGCCCATCTGGACAGACCCAGGCCCCTTCTCACCAGGAGTGAGCCTGGAGCTATCAGGGACAGGCTGAGCTCCCAGCCGCCGCAGACCAGGCCCTCCTATCCCAACACCCACCTGGCCCCATGTCCGCTACATAGTGACGGTGACGGTGATGAGACTGTTTATGGGTCGTGGAGGATGAGGACATTATAAATAAAATCAAGCATACCGTTTCAGTGACGGAAGGTAATGGTAACTGGATCTGAAACCGTAAAAGGAGCAAGCTGCCATTCCCAAATAAATGTTGGATAGTGAAAAAAAACGACTCATGCAGTGTCCTTCCTGACATCAGAGGCCTGGGGAGGAGTACAGAGAAGGACAAAGGACATTATTTTTGAAATACATAGTGCATGCCAGTCACCGTGATGCACCTTGCCTCGTTCGGTTCTGGCACCTGCAGGTCCCGCAAGAAGGGAATTCTACGCACTGTTCACAAAGGAGGAAACAGGCTGGGGGATTAAGCCCTGTTCTCAGGATCACAGCTCCTACCGACATAGCAGGCATTGGAACCGAAGCTTCTGACTCCAGAGCAGAGAAGAAAACCGAAGAAAGGAGAGAAAAATACAGGAAGGGCCCCGCAGAATTGTCAATGATTCAGGAGCTGGCAAGCCGAGAAAGTATCAGAGCATTTCTGTTTGCTTCCTCGCCCTCTGAACTGTTCAGTAAATAGGACAGCATGCAGAGCTAACTATTTCAGACCAGCTGTGGCTTTCCACGTGAAAGCAAGACAGGGACTTTAAATTTGTCACACGTAAAATTGGTAAAGGTAGGGCGCCCGGGTGGCTCTGTCGGTCAAGTGACCAACTCTTGATTTTGGCTCAGGTCATGATCTCAGGGTTGGGAGATCAAGCCCCACGTTGGACTCCGCACTGAATGCAGAGCCTGCTTAAGATTCTGTCTCCCTTTCTGCCCCCCCAACCCACCTGGTTCCTGCTCTCTCTCTCTCTCAGAAAAAAATATTGGTAAAGGTAAACCACTATCAGATACACGAAATGCTCCCTTTTAGGGGTACTGTGCCAGAGACCATGACTAAGTGTTTTCACATTCCTTACTACATTCAACAGGAGCACCAATATTTCATTCTCCATAAAGATGCTACTGAGATCTTGGAAAACAGTAGTCCTTCCGTTCTTGTACAGCGAACAGGGTTTGTTTAAGAGGCTCTAAATCACAAGCATATTCTAGCAGCTGTTTGCTTTTCCTAATACAAGCTACTTCCCCTTCTCTGCCACCATTACCAATATTCTGGTTCAAGGAGATATTAAGAGACACGGTAAATTATTCACTTTTCAGAACTTGCTTAGTTCTTGAATTAATGTATTTTAGAAAGCAGGTTTGCTTCAGCCCCTTACGGCTCTGTTACTTAGAATGAAATCTTCCTAATTTAATAGTCAATTTGCATACATGTATAAATGCATGGATTTTAAAAGCAACTTTGGGATTAAGAGGATTTGGTTGTCATTATTTGCATAACTTAAAGCTGATTACTCCAAGGAATTTTGGATCAATTTTAAGAATGGTAACAAGGCAAGCATCTAAAGATAACACATTCTTTAGAACCAAGAATCTAAGGATAATAAATACATTCTTTAAAATCAAGTCTGTAAATGGCCAGATAAAGGATGTTTTTAACATCATGGTCTCAGCTGTGGACATATCATCTCTATCATCTGTCAAAACTACGGCTAAGCAATGCCTGTCTTCCAGTTATTTATCCATTTCCATTCATTCCTTAATATTAGGAAATGTTGTTCCATACAAAAGAATATCTGTAATATAATGTAAATATAAATAATAGAAATAATCTAAAGCATGATAATAAAATGACCACCTGTGAACCTACCATCCAACTTAAGACATTGTTAGTATTATTGAAGCTCCCTGTCTCCCTCCTCAATCACATGGCCATATCTCCTGAAATACAGTGTTGTGTTCATCATTCCCATGCTTTTCTTTAAGTTTCATCACATTTATCGCACAAGGCAATATATTCAAAATTTGGCTTTTGAATTGTATGGACATGGTGTTATATTACATGCATTCTTCTGCGACTTACTTTCCACGCAACATTGTTTCTGAAATCATCTGTGTTGATGTGTATAGCTAGCTCCATTTGAATGATTTTCACTTGGGCAGAGCGTTGCATTGCATAAATAAGCTACAGTCAATCAGTTCTCTGGGTGATGGGCGCTTTCTCCCCCGATTTATACCACTTCGAACAGTTTTTTTTTCCACTTTTTTTTTTTTTAAGATTTTATTTATTTATTTGACAGAGAGAGACACAGCGGGAGAGGGAACATAAGCAGGGGGAGTAGGAGAGGGAGAAGCAGGCTTCCCACCGAGCAGGGAGCCTTATGCGGGGCTCGATCCCAGGACCCTGGGATCATGACCTGAGCCGAAGGCAGGCACTTGACGACTGAGCCACCCAGGCGCCCCTCACATTTTTTTTTTAAGTAAGTTCTATGCCCAATGTGGGGCTTGAACTCACGACCTTGAGATCAATAGTCACACGCTCTATTGACGGAGCCAGCAAGGTGTCCCTGCTTTGAACAGTTTTATACATGCCTCTCGGCACATATTTGCAAGGGTTTCTTTGGGTGTATACTCCAGGAGCAGGATTGATTGTTTATAAGGTTCTATAATTATATATGTAAAAAATATTTATATACACAAAATTATATGTATTTATATTATATATTTATATATACATTTACATCTGTATAAATGTATAATTAAATGTTACATGTATAATTATGTTATACATTTACATATGTATATTATGTATTATAAATTATAATTATGTAATTCCAAAAGTGGTTGCCAGTTTTCACTCCCACCAACAGTGTATAAATGATATTGCCTTTTAATTGTTCACCCATCTAAAGAATGTACAAATGTTATCATAATATGGTTTTAATTTGCATTTCCCTGAACATTCTTTCATATGTTTATTAGCTATTTATATATTTTCTCCTATGAAATGAAATGTCCGTCTTTGTCTTTTGACTATATTCTTTCAGCTGGTTTATTTCCCTCTATTTGATTTTTAGGAGTTCTTTATATATTCTATATACAAATTATTTGGTGATTATATGTAAAGCATTTATCTTCCTGTTTCCTGCTTATCTTTGCACTCTTGGCACTGCCTTTTTTAATTCAAAGTTCTAAATTTTGGGGCGCCTGGGTGGCTCAGTCGTTAAGCGTCTGCCTTCTGCTCAGGTCATGATCCCAGGCTCCTGGGATCGAGCCCCGCGTCGGGCTCCCTGCTCTGTGGGAAGCCTGCTTCTCGCTTTCCCACCCCCCACCCCTGCTTGTGTTCCCGCTCTCGCTGTGTCTCTGTCAAATAAATAAATAAAATCTTAAAAAATAATAATAAAGTTTAAAAAAATTTTTTAAAAAGTTCTAAATTTTAACAAATTTATGAATCTTTTCCTTAGAGATTGTGCTTTTTGATATTTTAAATCCTTATCTATGCCAGAGCTGTAAAGATATTTTTGTTTTAAATGTTTTAAATTTTATCTTTCTCACTGAATAATTGAATTGGATTTTTCTGTATAGCATGAAGTAAAGAATTCCCTCTTTTCCTTCATATGGATAACCCATTGTCCTGCAACCATTCGTGGAATATCTCTTTTCCCATTGACTGCCAATGCCAACTTTGTCATGCATCTGGTTTCCATAAACTGTTGGCTCTATTTCTGTGTTCTCTATTCTATTCCACAAATTTATTTAGCTATCCCTGTGAGCAATGTCCTGCTGTCTACTAATTATAGCTTTATGATAAGTCTCAATAGCTTTCAAATCGAGGCAACTCCCTCACCTCATCTTGTGTTCTTTTTCAAGAGCATTTTGGCTCTTCTTGGTTGCTTCCCCCTATAATTTTATCATAAATTTGTGAAGCTCTATGAAAAACCTTGTTGGGACTCTGAATGAAATTGCATTAAATCTATAGGTAAATTTGGAAAGAATCAAATCTTTATAATATTGAGTCTTCTTATCCATCAACTTTTTATCCATCTACTTACTTAAATCTTTTTATTATTATTATTATTATTCTAACTTAAGTAGGCTCCATGCACAATGTGGGGCTCAAACTCCCAACCCTGAGATCAAGAGTCTCATGCTCTACTGACTGAGCCAGCCAGGCACCCCTTTTTTCATTACTTTTTATTACTTACTATGTTTCATTAAAGTTTTAAGAGTTTTCTTCACAGACATCCTAAATATTTTCCATTAAGATTTTGTTCAGTTATATATATATATTTTTAAGATTTTATTTATTTATTTGAGAGAGAGAATGAGAGAGAGAGCACATGAGAGGGGGGAGAGTCAGAGGGAGAAGCAGACTCCCTGCTGAGCAGAGAGCCCGATGCGGGACTCGATCCTGGGACTCCAGGATCATGACCTGAGCCGAAGGCAGTCGCCCAACCAACTGAGCCACCCAGGCACCCTGTTCAGTTATATTTTTGCTGCTACTATGAACAGTATCTTATAAATCATCTTTTATCTGTCGCTGGTGTATAGAAATGCAGTTGCAAACTTGCTAAATTCTCCCATTCTTATAATTTATAGATTATTTTTTTCTACATAATCATAGACTCTAAAAACGACAATTTTGTTTTTCTATTTCTGTATCAGTTTTCTACTGATGTCTAACAAGTAACCTCAAACTTAGTGGCTTAAAACAGTATGCACATTATCTCCCAGTTTCTGTGGGTCACTTACCTGGGTCCCCTCTTCAAGGTCTCACAAGGCTGCAATCAAGGAGTCCACTAGGCTATGTGACTTTCCAGAGCTTGGGGTCCTCTTCCAAGGTTGGTGGCAGAATTCAGTTATTTGAGGCTGTAGAACTGAGATCTCCATTTTGTTGCAGGCTGTCAGACAGGAGTTGCTTTTAGCTCCTGGGGGCCCTGCAGTTCCCTGCCATGTGGCCCATTCATAGGCCTTTTCAAGACATGGCAGCTTCCTCAAAGCCAGTAGAATTCTCACCCCGTTGGCTAACAAGGAGTCTTACATAATGTAATGTAACCACAAGAGTGACTAATTTCATCACTTTTGCCATAGAGCATAACTCAGTTGAGGGAGTGACTACCCCATCACCTTTGCCATATTCTATTTGCTAGAAGCAAATCTCAGGTTCTGTCCATACTCAAGGAGAGGATGTGATTCACTGAGGATTACTTTAGGATGAATTTCTAATCCTAATAGCTTTTATATATGTTTTTTCTTGCTACAGTACATAGGTTAGGCCCCCAGGATAATTTTTTTTTTAAGATTTTTATTTTTTTATTTGAGAGAGACACAGAGAGAGAGAGAGAGCATGAGCAGAGAGGGGGAGAAGCAGAATCCCAGCTGAACTGGGAGCCTGATGCGGAGCTCAATCCCAGGACCCTGAGATCATGACCTGAGCTGAAGACAGACGCTTAACCCACTGAGCCACCCAGGTGACCCCCTTTTTTAAGATTTTATTTGAGAGCGAGCGAGTGAGCAATCACGTGCGTGCGTGAACGAGGGGAGGGGCAGGGCAGAGAGAGAGTGAGAGGGGGAGAATCCCAAGCAGACTCGTGCTGAGCACAGAGCCCATGCGGGACTCCCATCTCATGACCTTGACATCATGACCTGAGCTGGAACCAAGAGTCAGATGCTTAACCCAGGCGCGCCTCCACCCCAACCCCCGCCAGTATAATGTTGAAAAGAAATGTGGTCTACTTACCATCTTAAAGGAAATGGCACCATGATTCACCAAAGTAAGACGTTTGCTATAGGTTTTTTGTAAATGCCATTTATCAGGTTAAGGGGGCTCTACTCCAAGTTTTCTAAGATTTTTAAAATTATTATAAATGGCTGCTGAATTTTATCAAAACTTTTTTCTGCCTTTTTTTTTTTTGAGAGAGAGAGAGAGAGCATGCGTGGACAAGCGTGGTAGGAGGAGCAAAGGGTGAGAGAATCTTAAGAAGGCTCCCACGTGGGGCTCGATTTCACGACACTGAGATCGTGACCTGAGCCAAAACCAAGAGTCAGAAGTTTAACCAGCTGAGCCACCCAGGCACCCCTGCATTCTTTAATTCTCTTTTCTCCATTGTTAAACCTCCCTTGCATTCTAGGAATAAACTCAGTTTGACTGTGGTTTCTTTCCTATTCGTTGCTGGATTTAGTTTGCTATGTTGTTTTCCATTTTTCAAATGTGCCTTCATGATTACGATTAACCTTTGTGAATTCCAGTCTCTTGAAATTAATTTGGGGTTTGTTTGCTCTTTTTCTGTGCTTTAGAATAATTTGTATAAGATTAGAATTACTTTCCTTCTGAATGCTTAGAACTCGCCTGACAAATAGTCTGAAATTGAGCTTTCTTTCTGGGAAGATTTTTTTTTTTTTAAGTTACCTCTACGCTGGAACTCACAACCCCTGAGATCAAGAGTTGCACGCTCTACCCATTGAGCCAGTCAGGTGCCCCTTTCTGGGAAGATTTTTAAAATAGAGATCTGATTTCTTTGTTATTAAATTATCATTTAAAAAAATCTCTAATAATGTCTTTCAGACTATTTTTTTCTGATATGAATATAGCCACAACCGGATTAACACTTGTCCATTTTTTCCCTTTACTTCCAAACTTCCGGTATTCCTGTTTTAGCTGTGCCTCTGCCAAACAGCCTTATCACTTGACGTTTTAAAAAATTCATCCTGGGTCCCTGGGTGGCTCAGTAGGTGAAGCATCTGCCTTTGGCTCAGGTCATGATCCCAGGGTCCTGGCATGGAGCCCCGTGTCCAGCTCACTGCTCATCGGGGAGTCTGTTTCTCCCTCTACTCTTCCCCCGCTGCTCGTGATCTCTCTCTCTCAAATAAATAAAGTCTTTAAAAATAAATAAAAATCAGGGTGCCTGGATGGCTCAGTCAGTTGAGCATCTGCCTTCAGCTCAGATCATGATCCCAGGGTCCTGGGATCGAGTCCTGCATCGGGCTCCCTGCTTAACAGAGTCTGCTTCTCCCCGTTCTTCTGCCCCTGCCCCCTGCTCATGCTCCCTCTCTCTCTCAAAATCTTTAAAAAAAATAACAATAAAAAATGCATCCTCACATAACCTATTATTGTCATATATTTTAATCACTCCTATAAGACATTTCATTATTTATAATTAACTTACATATTCACCTCTTTCTTTGCTCACTCTTTCTTCTTATATTTCATACCTTAAATTTGGGATTATGTCCTTTTCGCTTAAAGCACATTTTTAGGATTGTAATGGTCTGCTGCTAGCCAACTACTTTTATCTGACAAATGTATTTAACCCTCATTTTTTTTAATTTTCTTTTTTTTTAAGATTTTATTTATTTATT
Organism: Phoca vitulina; assembly: GCF_004348235.1. Taxonomy (NCBI): domain Eukaryota; kingdom Metazoa; phylum Chordata; class Mammalia; order Carnivora; family Phocidae; genus Phoca; species Phoca vitulina. Next base: position 61,547,595 of record NW_022589708.1, on the reverse strand, counting down.
TGAGAGAGAGAGAAAAAAAAACAGCATGAGAGGGGAGAGGGTCAGAGAAGCAGTCTCCCCACCGAGCCAGAGGCCTGATGTGGGACTCGATCCCAGGACTCCAGGATCATGACCAGAGCTGAAGGCAGTTGCTTAACCGACTGAGCCACCCAGGTGCCCCACCCTCATTTTTTTTTTAAAGATTTTATTTGAGAGACAGAGCGAGAGAGCGAGCGTGCATGAGTGGGGGCAGGGAGGGGCAGAGGGAGAGGGAGAATTATGGGATCGAGTCCCACAAATGTTATATTTTTTAAAAAAATTTTTTTAAGTGCTTCTCAATGCCCAACATGGGGCTTGAACTCATGACTCTGAGATGAAGAGTTAATGCTCTACCAACTGAGCCAGCCAGGTGCCTAACAAATGTTACCTTCTTGTATCAATCTTTACCTCTCTTCCATATTTCTCTTTTCTTCTCTGCACTACATACGGATTAAGTAGGGTTCACACTAGGCATTTTTTTTTTAAGTAGGTTCAACACTCTGGACCCTGAGATCAAGACCTGAGCTTAGATCAAGAGTTGGATGCTTAATTGACTGAGCCACCCAAGTGCCCCTACATGGATTTCTTTAGATCTACTTTTGTGTCTAATCTGTTGTTACACTCCCTAAATTTTTTTCCCAAAATCTAGTCACTTTTATTGTCTCCTGCTCTATATTTTACTCTATCTTAAATATAGTTCAAAGTATATGATAAGCCCAATATTTATTTGAGGGGGGGATCTCAAGCAGGCTCCACACTCAGGGCAGAGCCAGACACGGGGCTTGATCTCACGACCCCGAGATGATGACCTGAGCTGAAATCAAGACTCGGATGCTTAACTGACTGAACCACCCAGATGCCCCAAGCCCAATATTTAAAGGTTTTACGAGTCTGCTCCTGTCCAATCACACTGTTTTATTTCCTCATGTGTTTTGTAATTTGAATTCTGAGTTGATGGTAGGTTCCTTCATATGATTTTCATTTGCTTATGCCAGGGGCCTAAAAAACTACTAGCCTACGGCCGCTGTAAACTAAATTCCTGTTCTGAGTTTTTTAGAATCTTCATTCCGTTGAGTTGTATGAATTCGAGTCACATTGCTAAGCACCATAATAGAAAATAAATAGTTCTAACTTTGGCATGAAGACCTAAAGGACTAGAGGGGTTAGAATAAGCTGCTTCTTTCTTTTTTTTAAAGATTTTATTTATTTATTTGACAGAGAGAGACACAGCGAGAGAGGGAACACAAGCAGGGGGAGTGGGAGAGACAGAAGCAGGCTTCCCGCCGAGCAGGGAGCCCGATGCAGGGCTCGATCCCAGGACCCCGGGATCATGACCTGAGCCGAAGGCAGACGCTTAACGATTGAGCCACCCAGGAGCCCCTAAGCTGCTTATTTCTACAAGGTTACTCCTTGTTGGTGACCCAGACTTAGACAAGGGTAGTTAATTTAGGGTGAAATATATAAAGGTATATAAATATGTATATATACAAATATATAAAAATATATGTGTATAATATAGTCAGTGCATATAAACCTGTCTATAAATCATCTCAACTGTTACAGCACTCTGATGTCATCAGATATGTGGCTGATAATTATATTTCAAAGTACAGTCACTGAAAAGAAAAAGATTAGAGTAAGTTGTCTTAAACTTATTACTAACTCTAAAATATTCTTCTTGTTAAGAATTACTAGTTGCATCTGTGAATGTTGACAACTTTTCTCCATGCAAGAATATTCTTCAGTTACCATTATATACTTTTAAGCAATTTAACATTTATACCATTCAAATCAGATGTAATAATTAACACAACATAGGAAAACTTCTAATAAAATTATTTTATTTAGTTATAATATCCATCACCAACAGCTTGAAATAAAAATTTTCATGGTCTTCAATTGAACTGTATGCCACTTTCTTTTAGAATGTCTTGTTTTTCATTAAAATAATTTCTAAACCACTCTATGTGTTCAATCTTCTGTTTAACACTCAGGTATGGGTTTTTGGAAAGGCCACAGGTCACCAGCTCCATGAAGTGGCGAATGGGTCCTTGTTTTGGAAAATCTTTCAGGTGTTTATCCAGAAATACATGTTCATGAAATTCTGAACCATCATCATCAAAACCTAGGAAATGAGATAAAATACATTACAATTTTGATGTAAAACCTCTATTGTAAAATTAACATTAATGAGTATTACAGTTAAAGCCATGAACTTTGGAGTTAGATCTAGGTTTGTCCGCCAATTTACTAATTGTCTGGGCAAATTAATTAACCTGAGCATCAGGTATAAAATGAGGCTTCCTGGGGTTTCTGTAAAGATTACAAAGACACAAAACTTATAAAACTCTTATAATGCTTAGCACATTATAAATGTTCAAAGTGTAGCAGCAGTTACTGCTAATGAAAACTTCAATTCTAAAGCAACCACTAAGAAAACTATACAAACTACACTAAAAAAAATTATATAAATAAAACAAAATAGAATCTTAAAACATGTTCAAGCAGCCCACAGGAAGCCAAAGGGGAAAAAAAAGGAATGAGAAATGGAGAAAATGAACAGAAAACAAGTAATAAAATAGGTGATTTAAGTCCTAATAAATCAGTAATTGCTTCAAATGTAAATGGTCTAAATATACCAATCAAAAGACAGAGATTGCAGAGTGAATATAAAAACATGCATCCAACTATATGCTTTCTATATGAAACTCACTTCAAACACAACATAGGAAGGTTGAAAATAAAAGGATGGAGAAAAATATATCTTGTTAACATTAATTAAAAAAAAAGAAAGCATGAGTGGCTATATGATTATCAAACAAAACAGACCTCAGAGCAAAAAAAAATTACTAGGGAGAAAGAAAAACATTACATAATAAAAGGGTCAATCCACTAAGAAGACATAGTGATGTGAATTACGTATGCACCGAGCAACAGAGTTTCTAAATACGTGAAGAAAAAAATGATAGAAATAAAAAAGAAACAGAAAAACCCACAATTATAGTGGGGATTTCAACAGTCCATTGTCAGCAATTTCAAGAACTACCAGGTGGAAAATTAGCCAAGATAAAGAAGAACTGAACAATATCAACAAACATTATCAAACTGACGTCTACAGAACACTCCACCAAACTATTTCAGAATACAAATTCTTTTCAAGCATTCATGGAACATTCACCTAGCTGGACCACATCCTGGGTCACAAACTGCAACACATTTAAAATAACTGGAGTAACACATAGTACATTCTCAGACCATAATGGAATCAAACTAGAAATCAGTAACAGAAAGACAATAGGAAACAGTTAAAATTAAACAATATACTTTAAAAACACTCAGAATTGCCATGAAAATGAAAACACAACAAATCAAAATTCGTGGCTAAAGCAGTGCTAAGAGGGATACATACAGTACTAAATGAATACATAAGAGGAAAAGTCTCAAATCAATAATCTAATTCCCACCTCAAGAACCTAGCAAAAGAGCAAAATAATCCCAAAGGAAGCAAAGGAAGGAAATAATAAAGATAACATCCAAAGTCAGTAAAATTGAAAATAGAAAAATAGAGAAAAATCAATGAAACCAATACTAGTTCTTTAAAAAAAAAAAAATCAGTGAAATCAATAAATCTCTATTAAGTCTGATAAAGAAAAAAGGAGAAGAATGAAACAGGAATGAAAAGGGGGTTATCGCTATAAATCCTGAAACCATCAGAGGCATCATAAGGGAATACCACAAACAACTATACACTAAAATACTCAACAACTTAAAAAAAAAAAAAGGACAACTTAAAGAAAATCCACTAAAGGACCAAAATTCAAATCAAAATAGGTAACTTGAATTGTCTCGTAACTATTAAAGAAAAGGAATTTGTAGTTTAAAAGGTCTCAAAAGAGAAATCCCTCAGCCCAGATGGCTTCACTTGAGAATTTTATTTAACACTGAAAGAAAACAAACACCAGCTTTACACAATCTCTTCTGGAAACTAGAACAAAGAACACTCCTAACTCATTTTATAAGGCCAGTATTACCTTGTTACCAAACCAGACAAAGACACAACCACAAAACAAATAAATTGAGAGAGAGAACTACAACCCATTATCTCTCATGAACTTAGAGGCAAAAACTTTAAACAAGATTAGCAAACAAACCCAACAATGTATAAAAAGATTTATATACCAAGATTAAGTGGGACTTAGACCAGGTGTGCAGGGATGGTGCAACATTTGAAAATCAATGTAATCCACCATATCAACAGGTTGAAGAAGAAAAGTCCTACGATATAACACCCATTTTTCTTTTTTAAGATTTTATTGATTTATTTGAGAGAGAGAGAGCACAAGAAGGGAGAGGGGCAGAGGGAGAAGGATTCCCAGATGAGCAGGGAGGCTGACTCGGGGTCCAGTCGTAGGACCCTGGGATCATGACCTGAGCCAAAAGCAGACACTTAACTGACTGAGCCACCCAGGCACCCCACAACACCCATTTTTGATAAAAATTCTCACCAAGTTAGAAAAAAAGAAAAACTACTTCAACCTCATAAAGAGCATCTACAAAAAATCTATAGCTAATATACTTCATGGTGAAAGACTGAAGGCTTTTTCCCTAAGTTCCTGAACAAGACAACAAAGTCAGCTTTTACTTACCACTTTTACTCAACACAGTACTAAAAATTTTAGCCACTGCAATGAGGGAGGAAGAAAATGCATACAGATGGCAAAGGAAGAAACAGAACTACCCCTATTTGTAGATGACATGTTTGTCTACATAGAAAATCCCAAAGAATCTACAAAAAAAAACCCCTCCTAGAACTAACTAGTCAGTTCAGTAAGGTTACATGATACAAGATCAACACACACACGCACACAAAAAATCACATTTCTAATTACATTTAAATTGGAAAACTCAACACACTAAGATATTCTCTCCAAACTGATCTATATGTTTAATGTACTTCCTATCAAAATCTCAGTAAAGTTTTGCCACCAACAAGTTCATTCTAAAATTTACATGGAAAGGCAAAAGTTGTAGAATATTACAACAATCTTGGAAGAGAAGAACAAAATGGGAGCAATAATGCTAAGATTTAGCTAAGAAATAGCTACACTCATCAAAAGTGTGGTATTGGCAGAGGGACAGACACATAGATTGATGGGACAAAAGGGAGGGCCCAGAAATAGACCGTTAGGGACCCCTCAAAATCGATAGGTTGAGGTCCTAACCCCAATGTGACTATATTTAGAGATAGGACCTTTAAGAAGGTAATTAAGGTTAAATGAAGTTGCAACAGTGGAGTCCTGATGGACTGGTGCCCTTATAAGAAGAGGAAGAAACACAAGGAGCACCCACAGAGAAAAGATCACATGAAGACACAACAAAAAGGCAAACATCTACAAACCACGAAGAGAGGCCTCAGGAAAAATAAAACCTGCTGGCACCTTGATCTTGGGCCTTCAAGCCTCCAGAACTGTCAGAAAATTAATCTGTTCAGGCCACCCAGTCTGTGGTTTTTTGTTATGGCAGCCCTAGCAGAGTAATACAGACCCACACAAATGTGCCCAATTTTTAAAAAATATTTTATTTCTTTGACAGAGACAGACAGACAGAGAGCACAAGCAGGCGGAGCGGCAGAGGGAGAGGCAGGCTCCCCACTGAGCAGGAAGCCCAATGTGGGGCTTGATCCCAGGATCCCGGGATCATGAGCCAAAGGCAGACACTCAACCGACTGAACCACCCAGGCGCCCCAAATGTGCCCAAACTTTTAAACAAAGGTGCAAAGACAATTCAATGAAGAAAGGATAGTCTTTCTGACAAATCACGCCAGAGCAAGTGGATATCTATTGACACACACACAGAAAGAACTTCAACCTAAACCTCATACCTCATATAAATTAACCCCAAATGGATCATGAATTTAAATGTAAAACTATAGGGGAGCCTCGGTGGCTCAGTCAGTTAAACGTGCTTGTGTCACACTCCCCCTGCTTGTGTTCCCTCTCTCGCTATGTCTCTGTCTGTCAAATAAATAAAATCTTTAAAAAAAAATTAAAGATTTAAAAAAAAATAAACGTAAAACTAGAGATTTTACAGAAAAAAACACAGCGGAGTGGCACTTGGCTGGCTCAGTCAGTAGAGCGTGGGACTCCTGATCTTGGGGTTATGAGTTCAAGCCCATGCTGGGTGTAGGGAATGCTTAAAAATAAAATCTTAAAAAAGAAAAAAACAGGAAAATATTCTAGTTCAAAGCTGGCAAAGAACCTGACACTAAAAGTACCATCCATAAAAGGAAAAACTGGACCCCATCAAAATTAAAAACTTTTGCTCTGTGAAAGACTCTTATGTTAAGAGGATGAAAAGACAAACTACAGACTGGGAGAAAATATCTGCAAACTAAATTTTTTTTTTTCTTTTTTTTTTAGAGAAAGAGAGCCGGGGAGGAGCACAGGGAGAGGGGGAGAGAATCTTAAGCAGGCTCCATGCCCAGCACAGAGCGCGACTTGGGGCTCGATCTCACAACCGAGATCAAGACCTGAGCCGCAACCAAGAGTCAGATACTTAACTGACTGAGCCACTCAGGCACCCCAATGCAAACCAAATACTCAGTAAAGGTCTAGTGTCTGGAATATATTTAAAAAAACTCTCAAAGCTCTACAGTAAGAAAACCAGAGAATCCAATTAGAGAATGGTCAAAAATAGCACGGAGGACCATAGGGGAAGGGAGGGAAACCTGAAGGGGGAGAAATCAGAGAGGGAGACGAACCATGAGAGACCATGGACCCCGGAAAACAAAGTGAGGATTTCAGAGGGGAGGGGGTAACAGGGTGATGGGTATTAGGGAGGGCACATGTGGTGAGCACTGCGTGTTATACCTCACTAACGAATCGTCCAACACGACATCAAAAACTAATGATGCTACACAGTGGCTAACTGAACATACTAAAAAAAAAGAGAGAATGGGCAAAAAAAGCAAGAACAGACATTTCATTGAAGAAGATATACAGATGGCAAACACACACAAGAAGAACAAGGTCAACCTCTCTAGCCATTAGGGAAATGCAGATTAAAACCACAATGAGCTATCAATACACATCTATCCGAATGTAAACACATCTAAAAGAAAAATAGTGACATCATCAAATGTTGGTGAGAACGAGAAGCTAGATGGTTCACACATTGCTGGTCGGAATATAAAATGGCACAGCCACTCTAGAAAACAGTTTGGAAGTTTCTTTGAAAAACTAAACATGCAGGGGATGCCTGGGTGGCTCAGCTGGTTAAGTGTCTCCGGACTTCAGCTCAGGTCATCATCTCAGGGTCCTGGGATCAAGCCCAACAGGCTCCCCCCAACCCACTCCGTTCCGTGGGGAGTCTGCTTCTCCCTTTCTCTCTCCCTCTGCCCCTCCCCCTGCTCATACATGCGCTCTCTCTTTCTCTCTCTCTCAAATGAATAAATAAAATCTTAAAAAAAACACTAAAACTAAACATGTAGGGCACCTGGTTGGCTCAGTTTAAAAAAAAAAAAACAAGAAACAAAAAAAAACAAAAACAAGCCACAAACATACTGATACATGCAACAACATGGGTAAATCTCCAGATAATTAATCAGGCTGAGTGAAAAAAAGTTAATTCCCAAAGCTTACACACTGTATGATTCTATTTGTATATACTTCTTGAAATGAAAAAATTAAGAAATGGTGACTGAATTTAGTGATTGCCAGGGATCCAGGACTAAGGGGAGGCAGTGGACAGCAAGCAGGTGTGGTCATAAAAGGGCTCTAAGAGGGCTCTTTGAGGTGATGGAACTGTGTATCTTGACTGTGGTGGTGGTCACGTGAGTCTACGCATGTGATAAAATTGCACAGAACTAAATACGTATGTATAAAGGAGTATGTGTAAAGCTGGTGACATGTGAACGTTTGAAGAACTGTATCAATGCCAATTGCCTGGCTGTAATATCGTACTCTGGTTTTGCAGGAAGCAACTATTGGGAGAAAATGGGTAGAAGCTATCCAGGGTATTTATTCTCTCTTCAATGGCATGTGAATCTATAATTATCTCAAAATAAAAGGCTTAAATGCTTTCTACTCATGCTTGCAGTTAGTTTATATTTACTGGAAGAGATTTTTGTAAAAATTTATTTGGACATTTAAAGATCTATACACTATTTTTATTAAAACTAAAGTAAATAAAATCAAGGTGGTAGATAGACAAATGGCCACATATCATATCACTCCTATGTTTCTAGACATGCCCCTTCACAATGTGATTTTGTCATTCTTCCCATAAATGGAGTCTGTTTCTCAGACCCTCGAATTCAGGGTTGGCCAAGTGACCTGCTTTGGTCAATGGGATATTACTCAGAACAGTGCAAACAAAGGCTGGAAAAGTACTTACACATCAATCCTTGCTCTTCCTTGCTGTTAGGAACTCTACTACAGTCATGTGAAGAAGCCCAAGCTAGTGTGTGAGATGATGAGTGACATATAACCCAGTTATCTCCATCTCCCCTGACAAGAGCCAGCACCCACAACCAGACATGTGAGACAAGCCACTCTAGAGGGAACCACCCTCCGCTAAGCTGCCAAAACCAACCAGAAAACCCATAAATTCAGGAGCAGTTATAACTTAGTTGTTGTCTTACTAAGTTTTGGGGGTAGCATGTTATGCATCAAAAACTGATACATTTCAAAACTTATTGCACTTACACTTTTTTGGTGGCATATATATGGCTAAAGAATATTCAAGAGCCAAGACTCTGTTAACTGGGTAGTGGTAAAAACATGATTAAATTTAAAGTCAAAGTCAAAGCTAAAATAAAACTTTTATCAATCCAATATATAATAACTACTGCAAAATCTAAGTGGGAATAATGCCACTTAACTGCTCTTATAATCTCTATGCTGGCAAAGCAAAACAGAAGGGACAAACCAGTTCTTAAAAAAAAAAAAAAAACTGGAAAAAAGCTACTTCATATTGGAAAATAATTTATATGTTTTATGTGTTAAAACAACAAACTAATTTTTTATATAAATGAAAAACATAACACTGGAAAGTAAAGTTGTCAACACAGGACACGTCATTTTGTCATTTTCAGTATTACGTTCAGAAACTGGCATGGCTCACCCCTAAAAATAAAACACCTTTCCCCAAAAGCATCAAAGTAAATCTTCATGAAGCTAACTATTAGTAGAGAGAGCATGACATTTTATTAATCTTAAAATTTAAAAATAAGAAATATAGAAGAATATTATTGAACTGTAAAGGTTCCAAATTCTAATGCCAGTCTCTTAAAGTATTCTGAAGTTCCTAAGTGTATATTGAGGAGAGTGATCAAAGTGAGAAAGTTTCCACAGTTCCTTTCCTGTTTTTCATTCAGATAACAATTGCCTCAAGGAGCTGGAAATGAGATACCTCCCTTTCCCACCCTGAAGCATCAATAATATGTACAGTGTATATGGAAACTTGTCACATTTATCTCCCTAACCTGACCAAAAGACATGGTTTTTTTCCCTTTCGTAAAAATTAAACTTTCTCAAAACCCAGGTCAAATTTAAGATAAATTTCTTTGGAGTTTGGACACTCAAGATTTTGATGAACTGAAGTGTTTTATTGTTGATGACAATGTTCACTAACCCTTACTTTTTGGTTACCCTATTTGGTGGTTCCTAGAAAATACATATCCTCACTAATAGTTAAGATTTCAGATCCTTGCAGCATAGTAAAACCCCCTCATATATATTGTTGTTATAGGAAGTAGGAACAGGGATGATGACGGCTGATGATGCTTTACTTGTATAACCTCACTTGTTTTTCAGAAGAATCCCATAAAATAAATCCTATATTCATCCCCATCATTTCATAGACAGGGGAAGTGAGGCTTAGTGAGATTAAGCATATAACTCATTCAAAACTTGAACCCCTAACCACTATTTCTCCTAAATAAAGTCACATGTTGGGGCACCTGGGTGGTTCAGTCGGTGAAGCGTCTGCCTTCGGCTCAGGTCATAATCCCGGAGTTCCGGGATCAAGCCCAGCATCGGGCTCCCTGCTCAGCAGGGAGTCTGCTTCTCCCTCTGCCCCTCACCCCGCTCATGCTCTCTCTCTCAAATAAATAAATAAAATCTTAAAAAAAAAAAAGTCACATGTTATTCTACCTTAATATTGGGTTTTAGAACCATGTTTTTAACTATGAGGACTTAGAACACTCAAGTTTCATCAAATAAGGAAATCTTTCCTTAATATTCTGTATTACACTGTATTCTGTTAACTTTTTCTCCTTTTAAAATTCTGTGTTCATACAGAGGGAAATGAACTAACATTTATTTACATGTATTATATGCCAAGAACTGTGCTGAGCAACTCACATAACTTTGTCTTAGTTCTTACATTCTTCCAATGAGGTATCTTTAATTTTATAGATGAGGAAACTCATCTGGTTTTTTAACCTCTAGAGGTTAGTTTCCTCAAAGGCAAATGGCTAATCACCAAGAGAGCTGGATCTGTACTCTGGTTTGCACAACTGAAAAGTCCTTGGGCTTTTTTTCCACCTTTCTCTGATACCTACCAGAGTATGGAAAGCATAATACTTTGAGAAATATACATGTTATGTAACAGATAAAACACAACAACACAGCATCCTTTATTACTGCATATACTGTACAAAAACACAAAATATTCAGATTTTATTAAAGGAATTATCAGTCTCTAAAGTTTTCCTATACAAAGTAATACTATATGAAGATATAAGACAAAATATTTCTGATATTTAAGCTTCCATTCCACCTATTAATCCAAAAAATGAAAGATTATAAAAAAATAAAATGTTACAGTGACATCATAATATTACAAAGGTTAAAATGTGGACTATATTTTTCTAAGACTTACTGAGGTGTTTACAATTCCTAGCTAACTGTACCATAAAAGTAAATGAATCTCCTCTAATTGAAAATACACCTGAAATGTTTAGCTAATGATAACATTAAAAAAAGCATAAAAATAAATAGCATAGTAGTACTGTTTTCCTTTTGAGTGAGGAAGAAGTGACATCTCCAGAATAATCTTCAGGAAAGTAGATAATAGCATCTAATAGTTCGAAGAACCTAGGTATGCAGCCGGAGGTCCAAAAAATTTTGAAGCCTTCTAACGTTTTTGCTTTGAATAGCTTTCAACTCCAAGAACCTTTCATCTCATTAATGCAATAGTTTTGTGAGTAAAAGATAACCAGCATAAAACTTTCAGAGTTGTAATGTTCTCCAAAATTGAAATATAATCTCATACCCAGGATTTAATATATGAGAAGATTTTCCAGGTAATCTGCTTAGCAATTAGTAACTATCATCATTTGCAGTCAACACTTTCATGTCACGTAGAAATTCATGATGCATTTCTGCCATATAACTTTACTTCCTTTTTAAATTTTTATTATTTTTAAGTAGACTCCATGCCCAGCGCAGAGCCCAACACGGGCCTGAACTCATGACCATGAGGTCAAGACCTGAGCTGAGATCAAGAGTTGGACACTTAGGGTTGCCTGAGTGGCTCAGTCGGTTAAGCGTCTGCCTTTGGCTCAGGTCATGATCTCAGGGTCCTGGGATCGAGCCCCACGGCAGGCTCCCTGTTCAGCGGGGAATCTGCTTCTCTCTCTCCCTCTGCCCCTCCCCTCCCACTCATGTTCTCTCTTAAATAAATAAGTAAAATCTTAAAAAAAAAAAAAAAAAAAGAGTTGGACACTTAACCAACAGAGCCCCCCAGGCGCCCCTAATTTTACTTCATTTTCCTTATCAAAAACCCAGAATTAAATGAAATCCTAACTTTTTTCAAAAAAAAAACACTGTCAAATTTCTTTTCAGACACCACCAAGATATTTATACCAAGTTTTGAAATTCATGTAAATATCTAGACTCTATGACTGAACACCCGCCAGATTTAATCTCCATACTGAATTTTATAAACCTCTGAAATTAAGACTTACCTGCTTCATTGTTAATTGGAAACTCCCACAGTTTCCCCTCTTTCGTCCACTGGATCATCTCTGCAAAGCCATTCTGAAGGGGCTGCTCATTCACTGCGGCTAACTGCTTAGCAAATTCCACTTCCCAAAGTGAAGGTGCTGTCTCTATGATAAAAACATTTCAAGTAATCACAAGTCAATGTATGTATCTTTATTTTCAAAAATTTTATCATCAACTCCAAATTGTTAATACATTTCAGGCCCTGAGGCTTATAAATAAACAGTATATAATGAAAGGTCGCTCTCTGAGAGCTAAAACTAAAGGAAGACGACATAAAAAGCCTACCATGACAATTACCGCAAGCCTTAGCTTTTGTTTTACTACACTGCTAGGCAAGCAACAAGTCTCACTGCCCCCTCTACTGGAAAGGAAAAAGGAATGTGTATTTTGTTTAAAAATGTTTTCATGAATGTGAATATTTATTTTATTGTTTTCTTTAAGATTTTATTTATTTGAGAGAGAACACAAGAGACAGCATGAGGGGGGAGAGAGGGGGAGGGGGAGAGGGAGAGAGAGAGAGCGCGTGCACACAAGTGGGGGAAGGGGCAGAGGGAGAAGCAGACTCCCCACTGAGCAGGGAGCCCATCGTGGGGCTCGATCCCAGGACTCCAAGACCACAACCCGAGCGGAAGGTAGACGTTCAACCGACTGAGCCACCCAGGCACCCCATGATTATTTTTCTTAAAGATTTATTTATTTGAGAGAGAGAGAGAGAGAGAGAGCTCACACAAGCAAAGAAAGGGGGGAGGGAGAGAATCTTAGCAGACTCCCCCCTGAGCACAGAGCCCACCAACACAGGGCTGGATCTCATGACCCTGAGAACATGACCTGAGCCAAAATCAAGAGTCAGACACTTAACCGACTGAGCCACCAAGGTGCCCCATGAAAGTGAATATTTTTTATATAACAGGTTACTTTGATATTTAAAGTCCAGCCTATTTATCTTTATTTTTAGTCTGTCAAGATAAGTCACAAAGTACTACTATTAAAGACCAGAGAAATTAACATAATGACAATTCTACTAATGGATATGGAGCACTTACTCTGTGCTAATGCTTTTTATGCATTAGTTCATTTCATCCTCACAACCAACTCTATGAGTAAGTTCATATTATAATGTTAGCTTATAACCACCATCATATCGCATTTCAATCATTTATTTGCTTTAGAAATTGAAGACATCTTTCAAGAATGAATCATATTTCGGGGCACCTGGGTAGCTCAGTCGTTAAGCATCTGCCTCCGGCTCAGGTCATGATCCCAGGGTCCTGGGATCGAGCCCCGCATCGGGCTTCCTGCTCGGCCGGGAGCCTGCTTCTCCCTCTCCCACTCCCCCTGCTTGTGTTCCCTCTCTCGCTGTGTCTCTCTCTGTCAAATAAAAAAAATCTTAAAAAAAAAAGAAGAATGAATCATATTTCCACCAGTCACTGCTGGTGGGAATGTAAAATGGTACAACCTCTTTCAAAAATAGTTTGGCAGTATACAACAATTTGACTCCTAGATATTTACCCAAAACAAAAAATATGTGCACACACAGACTTGTATGTTAAAGTTCATGTACGACCCTGCCTGACCACACACTGACTGACTGCTGCATATTAAGTATATTGGCCTAAAACATCTGATACAGAGAAAAGATCACATCAGTTAGGCTTAATTAGCCATATTTACAGATAATCATGACAGCAAAATAATTAGTCACATTTTATAGCTTTATTCAGTAGACACTGATCAACACATGTCTTTTCTGTGATCATGATCATCACCACCATCATCATTATTATTACTGCTAACAGCTGCAACTATGTCCTGACTGTCCACTGTGGTCTTGGCACTGTGCCTGACACCTGGATTACATTACTTCATTTAATCCCTGAGAGGCATGTATTCACCCCATTTTATAGATGGAGAAAGGGAAACTCAGAGAAGTTAGTACGGGAGAATCTGAATTTGAATAATCCACATCTATCAAATACCAACATTCCTTCCATTAAGCTATATTGCCCCTCAGCTCTAAATTACTGCAGGATAAGCAGAAGGGTCCTTTGCAGCAGTGGTAGGAATCTGGAGGGAAGCAAAATGTGTGAATCATGGGACAGAAGAACTCATCATTCTGTCAACAAATAATTACTGAATGCCAACTATATGTCAGGCATTATTTTAGGTGGTAGGGAAACAGCAGTGAATAAATGCTTAAGTTTGTACATGGTTGGTATTGATTTAATAGGGAACAAAAGATATTCTTTAGACTCAATCAAGTATAATTTATTAAAACATACCTTCATTAAATTTTTTTTAAAGATTTTACTTATTTTTTCTTATTTATTCTAGAGAGAGAGAGAGAGAGCAGGGGGAGGAACAGAGGGAGAGGGACAAGCAGACTTCCTGCAACGTGGGATGCCTCAGGCTCCATCCCACAACCTTGAGATCATGACCTGAGCTGAAACCAAGAGTGGGATGCTTAACCAATTGAGCCACCCAGGTGGTGAGTAAATTTTTATAAATCTGTGTATTATTTTCCTTATTAGAGCACAATCATTTTATATTTTTTATAAAACTTCAGTGCTTCATTGCCAGCTAACTGCAGTTTTAAGGAATAGGGTTTCCAATTTAAAAGAGCAAGCTGGCTCCTTCAAGAATCCAAGTGCCTCTCCTGGCTGTTCAGTAGGTGGACAATGGCAGCTGCCCTGACAATAAATGCCCTTTTTGAGGCAAGTTTAACAGTTGCCACATCAACAGGGGAGAGGTGACCCATTCTCCATGACTGCACGTTTTAGTTTGCTTTTTTCAAGTAGCTGTTAGAATCATCTGTGTGTGTGTGTGTGCGCGTGCGCACGCATTTTGTAATTCTTTTTTTTTTTTTTTTTTTTAAGGTAATCTTGACAACCAACGTGGGGCTTGAACCCATGACCCCGAGGATCCAAAGTTACATGCTCTGAGGACTGAGCCAGCCAAGTGCCCCTTGTACTTCCTGTCCATTATACAGGACAGAAAGCAGTTTTTAAGTAAGAGAAGGCGAGCTGTTCTCTTAGCTTCACCTTTAGTTTAAATGAACAAACACTGATTGAATTAACTCCTTTCCTCTATGGACAGATATTTCATAGCTCAATTTGTTCAAAAAAAGCATTTATGATTTAACTAATTCCTATGATCCGTCAGCCACTGGCTAGGTGCTGCGGGGTATACAAAAATCAGTGAAACCCAGGCCCTAGTATCTAGGAGTTTACTGAATAGTGGGAAAAATCAGATATTTATATAAGTAACTGATAGATTAAATGAGCCATTGGAGACTGGCTTCGGAACTTAAATATCAATTATAAAATTATTTTTATCAAGTCCAAAAAGCTAACTTAACAATCTTTGGAAATGAAAGTCACTTGTAAGCTGAAGACCATTCGTACTGAGTTTCCTCCTTTATCAGTAAATGATACTTAATGTCAAGCAAGAGGACACTCTCATATCTCTTTTAATTAGACTTAAAATGGTGAATATGAAAGATTTGACTTCTTACCCAAAGATGAAAGGGGTAAGTACAGGGAACAAGGACGGTGTGTTAAAAAAAAATAAAAAAAAACCCCACAAGTCTGCTAAATGTATTTCCTGAATGCTCTTCTTCCCAGCTCCTAACCAATCACAAAATCACTTCATTAAGTTACTTCTACAAATGCTATCTCCTCTCCTAGATAGCAAGCTGCCTTAGGGCAGAACCTTTTGTAATAGCATAGTTGCAAATGGAGTGTGATGTTAATGTTCTAACCCAAATCAGTAGCCAACTGATAGCTCTGGATTCAAGAAGGTGGTAGTATTTACCTCCCACTGTCTTCAAGGAGGTGGTAGTATTTACCTCCCACTGTCTCCAAGAATGAAACATTTCAAGGGAGGAATCTGACCAAGACTAGCAATGGTAACAACTACACTCATAAACAGGATCCAGGCCAATGACAGGATGGATTATTAAAATACCTGACATTGTGCAATCAAAACATTAAGGACTTTTTTTGAAAGAAGGAATGTTTCTACACCTGAGAAATAGTGTTCTTAACAAACCTGTTTCAGGTGCCTCTTCAGTAACTGCCTTAAGGTCAAAAATATTAAGTCTTTTCCCTTTGAGCATATTTTTCCTAAGACTGAAAAAGAAAAAACAATTTAATGTAATATTTTTATACATGGCCAACAAAAAATTATTTGAGAAAACAATTTTATATTAAATATTCAATATAGAAATTAAAAATAATTCCACTGACCCACACCAGACATTTTAACTAAATTGCCACATTGTTAGAACTGATAACTAAAAACTGGAACAAATGCACTTGAATTTTTGCATCATGATACCATAAAGCAGTTTAAGTAGTTTAATTTCCAAAATATCTAATTGAAAAGATTAGTTTAATTTGCCATAATTTTATGTGATCCATTTCATATTAAGGTTTTAGAAAACTCAACATTAGAAAGCTATGAAAATATGCTAAATTAAAAGTGTTAAAGTCAACAGCTGTCTTAGTTCAAGGGCAGAAAACACTGCATGTTTAATTACAAATTATAATTATAAAAGATGGCACAGATAAATCAAAACATTCCCACTTACAAAGCAATCATTCTGTAATTTTAACATAATGATTAACTTTCTTTACATAACATTTTAAATTAGCTATTGAAATTAGTCAGATAGTTAATAGGTAACTTTTCCTTGTATATTTAAATCAATTGCTTTATGCATCAATTCACATTCATACTTGAATAAATTTACTGGCAGATTAAAAATCAGTTCAAAACTGGAGAGTTAGTTTTAAAATAATTTTGAATTCTTGGGGACTCTGGGCGCCTCAGCTAGTTAAGGGTCTGCCTTTGGCTCAGGTCATGATCCTGGGGTCCTGGGATCAAGCCTCACATTGGGCTCCCTGCTCAGTGAGGAGCATGCTTCTCTCTCTCAAATAAATAAATAAAATCTTTAAAAAAAAATTCTTTTCTGAATCAAATTACTTTTTTCCTATGAAATTACATTAACTGAAAAAATTCAAATGCCATATTAAAATTAGATAAAGTAATCTCAAATCACTTAAGTTTTCCTTTAGCAGGTCCCTAAGTATTCTTAAACAAAGGTATTTATGCTCCCCAACTATTCTCAGTGCTTTTGCATCCTTCTCCCCATCTGCACTCCCTAACTGTGCATCAGGTTAACAGGATGATGGATTAAGGTAACTCACAGTAAAGTGGGAATGATTTGGTAAAGTATGGAATTTTAGAATGTACTAAAGAGGAAGGGAAGGGAACAGACATTTGCTGTGCATCTACTATATACAGTTGGCACATTCCTTTCCTATTTCTCAAGAAAGCTATTTAAGTTAGGCTTCAATTTCAGCATTTTATAGATGAGGAAATAGACCAACGAGGCTATAAAAGTTGCCCCAGTCCCAGAATTAGTCAGTGGCATAATGCCAAGATTCTGAGGCAGGCCAGAATGACTCCCAAGCCATGACTCCTCTCTGTCTCTTACTGAAGGAATCAGCCCAGGGTGTACCTGTGGTGATTAGTCTAGGCCTGGATTGTCTCAGGCTGTCCCATGACAGAGCAGGGTGAACAACTTGGTATCTCACCACTGTTTCCCCTTACTCTAGAGTCCTTCAGTCAGCTTTTTACACAGTCATTATATGCACATAAACGACTGTCCTACTTTTTTTAGCTTCTCCCTTGCCACTTTCTAATTTCTAAGAGTTTGTTTTGTTTTTTTGTGAGTAAAGCGATAGAAGTTCATTAAGTGAAGATACAGAAAAAGGTCTCAAGAGTGAGAGGGGTCCCAACAGGGTTGCCCTAACTATTTTTTTTGACACGTGTGTGGGGAGGGGGGGGTTGCGGGGAAAGGGGCAGAGGGGGAGGGAGAGAGAGAATCCTAAGCAGGCTCCATCTCACAACCCTGAGATCATGACCTGAGCCGAAATCAAAACTCAGACGCTTAACCAAATGAGCCACCCCGGCGCCCCGCCACCTTCTAATTTTCAATGACAGCTAATATCATTAAGAATCAAACTATGATATAGCATTCTGATGTAGTTAAATGGAATCATTTCAAAGAAGACTGATTCAAACAAGACTGAAATTAAATATTCTTTTTTTTTTTTTTTTTTTAAAGTAAGCTCTACGCCCAACACGGGGCTTGAACTCACAACCCCAGATCAAGAGTTGCATGCTCTACTGACTGACCCAGCCAGGCACCCCTGAAATTAAATATTCTTGAGGAATCTTAAGTAAAACTCCAAGTACACACTATACTTTATCCAATAATATGTCATAGGTACAAAATCACTTTAAATTAGTCATTCAAAAATCTCCCTAAGTCATTGTAACTTCTTGAACTTCCTTTGTTAACTGTTGACTATCTTTTACAATTTTCCTGTACAAATTAGTAGTTTAACTTCTGAAAGGAGCTGACTCAAGTTGCTGGGATTCTACTTAAAAGAAAATCCAAAGAATACATAACATCAAAAATACTCCAACTCTAAGCACCCCCTTCTATAAAGATCAGTCAGTTTTTGTTAGAGCATACTAAATATCTGGTTCCCCCTCCCCAACTATCACTTCATGGGCTTGAAGGAGAGAAAACAGAAACTTTCTGTAAATACAGATAGCTTTTTATTATAAAATAACTACATAAGGCATGGCTTAACATCTTTAAGTTTGCAAATTACCAAATTCAAATTGCCACAAATAATCTACCACCTTAAGGTATTATAATGGATCTTCCTTTCTTTCTTTTTTTGATGGTGAATTATTTCTCTAAGGTATGAATAATGATAATTACATAGAGAGATATAAAGATTATATAAACATACATTGTTATATACATATCAGAATGAAAAATAATGCTTTTCACAAAATGTTCATTTGTTCAGAATTCAATCAGCTCCACTTACCCTCAGTCAGGAGACCTCTATTCATCATGGATAAATGGGAGGCAGGGCCCAATTTGATTAATGGTATAGAAAAGCATAAGACTGCTAAACCCAGAACACTTTTTCCTCTACGGGAAATGGTACACGCAGAGAAGACAGATATAAATGCATCCATAATGCTCAAATACCTATCAGCAATAACATGCACAGAATAAAGTAAATCTACAGAGAAACAAACAAAACCAGCAAAACCAAACAAACTGCAAAGCCTGAGTACCTTTTCTTAAGATCATCAGTCTTCTGTCCCATGTAATTGTCAGTTCCTTCATCAAACTGAATTTGATGCACTGGTCTTGTACTAACCCTAGATGTGGCAGATTTGGCAACTTTCATATCTGATATTATGTTACTGACACTGAAATAAGAAAAAGGTCAAGTGTATTAGAAACTGTAGCTACAGGACAGTAATAAACTTTCTTACCCATGAAATTCATATCATTTAATTCATATTTCACCTCCATATACTAAAACAGCATAAAGCATTATGTTTAAATGAAAGATTATATGTCACATGTTAACATTCAACATTCACATCCCACAGACCACTAAGATTTATGTTTCCTTTTGAAACATAACTTTTGAAGGTGTTCTTCAGAAATGTTCATTTAAAACATAAAAGTGTCACTTATAAAAAAAGTGTCACTTATGAAAATGTATCAAACATTTGAAGTTGTGTATCAACCTCAAACCTGGCATAAAGTAATGAGAAGAGAGGCTGAGTGAGATGTCAGCTAAAACATAAGAGCAAAAGTGAAGGAACCAGACCTGAAGATGATCATACTGTACAGAAGACCAGCAAATTATTTAACAGGAAATAATTAATCTTCTCAGAGAAACTGTCTTATTCTGTTACTTGTTTTTAGTAACATTACTGAATTTACTGTTTGTTTTTCAGGGACAATAAATCATGTAACTTTGCAAAAGACAATTTTAACCATTCCATTGATCTTTTAAAAACTGCAATCTTACTTAAGATGTGAGTTTTTTAAAAAAACCAAATTACTAATATTCCACTTATGAGAAATATTTAATATATAAATTGATATATTGTGTACATTACTCACCAGTCACATGAAAACAGCCTATTTTGAAAAACCAGAATTACTAACAGAACTACTTGATTCACTAACCTAATTTTAGCTCTTTCTCCATCTTTCTGTGCCTTTGAGACTTCCTCATGCTGCTGGAGCTGCCTGAGCAGCTCTGACTTGGTTGTCTGCTTATCAAAAGGGAGAAAATCTGCAACAGCAGATGCAGCTGCTACCAACTCAGGACTCAGGGACTTGGTTCTAACAAAGAAAATGAAAAACAAGTAAAAAAAAAAAAAAAGGCATTACTTATTATGCCATTAGTTTAGTGGAAAGTAAAATGATTCTTTTTCAGAGAAAACTTTTTTGTCATTCAAAAAAAAATCTATTTCTGACAAAATCAATTATTTTTAAATATTAGGCATTTTTCTTAAGTAGGCACCATGCCCAGCATGGAGCCCAAAGTGGGGCTCAAACTCAAGACCCTGAGACCTGACCCAAGATAAAGAGTTGCATGCTCAGCCCATTGAGCCACCCAGATGCCTTAGGTATTAGGTTTTATACAAACTTTAAAATGTTAAAAGTTGAAGTTAACGGATACTTGTTGAAGCATAATACTAACTCAGAACAATATATTAGAGTAGAGAGGTAAGGAGAAGGAAAAAAAGAGTGGCGGTTATAATTTACTGGATTTTTTAATTAGATGCCAATTTATTTCAGAAACTATATACACTGCAAGCAAATATTAAAGTAGCTAAATCTATTCACATATCATGATAGATCCGTATGATGGAATAGTACTCAGCTCACGCCAATAACATGAATGAAACAATGAAAAGTTGGGGGAAAAAAAGAGTATGCTCTGTATGATTCCACTTATACCAACTTCTAGAACAGGCAAAATCAACCTAGGGTAAAAAAAAAAACCAAATTGTGGTTGCCTCAGGAAAACGCTACTGATGGGAAGATGGAAATGAGAAATGCTCTGTGTCTTGATAAGCATGTGGGCTACATGGGCATATCGATTTGCCAAAATCCTACAGCTAAAATGTGTATGCTTCAAAGTATGTAAATTTTACCTGGGAAAAACAAAGAACCATAAATCATCATGATCTAGTAGGAGATGGAAAGTAGGTGAAGATACAGACGACACAAGAATGGCAAACATGCTGATTACTGAAACTGTGTGACAGGTACAAAGGGGTTCATTACATGATTGGAGCATGCATGTGTGAGTTGGGGAGGGGCAGGGGGGAAAAGAGAATGAGCGTGCCATTGGGCTCCTCACAACCCTGAGATCATGACCTGAGCCAGAATCAGGAGTCGGGCACTGGGGTGCCTGGGTGGCTCAGTCGTTAAGTGTCTGCCTTCGGCTCAGGTCATGATCCCAGGGTCCTGGGATCGAGCCCCGCATAAGGCTCCCTGCTCCACGGGAAGCCTGCTTCTCCCTCTCCCACTCCCCCTGCTTGTGTTCCCTCCCTCTCTCGCTGTCTCTCTGTCAAATAAATAAATAAAATCTTAAAAAAAAAAAAAAAAGGCGGGCGCTAAACCAACTGAGCTAGCCCGGTGACGCTTAGGCTATTGAGATATGTCATCAAATTGCCAAAAATTATGGTAATTTCTATGTCCCCTTAATAGTGTGTTCCCCTTAATAGTGTGTTCCCCTTATTAGAATTTCTTTTCTGAAATTGTATATGTCATACAGTTCATTTTAAATAAATTTAGGAAGTACAGAATGGTATAAAGTATGTCTTCATGAAACAGTCTGAGTTATAAAAGATATTTTAACAAGTTCTCATCACCTTTTTAAAATCTATGTAGAAAGATCTTGGTATGTAAAGATTATCTTATTTCAATGATAGAAGCTTCCTGACAATTTTTATTAACTAGAACATTTCAGATTATAAAGAAAGAAGCTATGAATATAAAGAACACCATTGTGATAAAATGCATGGTTCTAGAAAATGAATACTCATTTATATTCTTTGTATACTCTGATCAAATACATATATGAAAATTTGAAAACAAACCTCTCAAGTAGTTTAGGAAAGTGATTTGGGATAAAGTTCAGACCTTATTCATAGGTAACAGTTTTGAAAGTAGCTCATTTCTTTTTAACTAACTGTAATATTCCCTCTTTTATTCTGTTTTTCTTCCTTGGCAGATTTTAGAGCTCTCGTATCTTAGATAAAGTCCTTAAATCTTTATCCAACAACATCGGGGATTTGGGAATTTTGATTTGCATATTAGACAACAGATCATTATGTAGAAAGTCTAATATAGTAAAACATTAACTTGGATCCCACTCACTGAGACAGCAATTCTTAGTGAGTTAATATGTAAATAATGTAGACAATTTCTTTTTATGTCTGGCACATTTTTCCATTAACTTACCCTAATTTACTGAGGAGTTTTTTTTTTTTAAAGCTTTTTCTTATGGAAAATTTAAAACATAAAATCATGTAATGAACCCCTTTGTATCTGTCACACAGTTTCAGTAATCAACATGTTTACCATTCTTGTGTGGTCTATATCTTCACCTACTTTCCATCTCCTACTAGATCATGATGATGATTTATGGTTCTTTGTTTTTCCCAGGTAAAATTTACATACTTTGGAAGGCAGCTATGCTCACCACTATACCACCAATGCTAAATTTACATACTTTGAAGCATACACATTTTAGCTGTAGGATTTTGGCAAATTGATATGCCCATGTAGCCCACATGCTTATCAAGACATAGAGCATTTCTCATTTCCATCTTAAAGCCCAAAATATATGCAAATCCTTTTACCTAGCAATTCCACTTCCAGGAGTTATTTGTCTAAAGAAAATAAGAAGATACATACATGGAATTTGAGGGATACTACATACTCCAAATTCAAGGCCTAAGCCTGAATTTGCAAATCATCTCTCAGATATCTGCATGGCTTTATATATAACTTTATTTCAGGCCTTTTTTTTTTTTTTTTTTTTGAGAGAGCGAGCAAATGGGGGCGGGGAGGAAAGGCAGAAGGAGAAGGAGAGAGAAAAATCTCAAGCAGGCTCCATGCTCAATGCAGAGCCTGACGCAGGGCTCAATCTTACCACCCCAAAATCATGACCTGAGCTGAAATCAAGAGTCAGACGCCCAGCCGACTGAGCCACTCAGGCGCCCCTTTATTTCAGGTCTTTGTTCAATCATTATTCTTCCACAATCTCTTTTAAAAAAACAGCACCTCTCCAGCCTATCTTATTTTTCTTCATGTTTCATCACCTGACATATTAATGTGTCTATGTGGTGTGAATATATATACTCTCTCCCACCCCGACTACCTCACCGTTACATAAGGAGTAGAGACCTTTTTTTTGAGACTTTGTTTTGTTTACTGTTCTACCTCCATCTCATTGGACACTGCCTGAGATATAATGACAATCTAAAGTTGCTGAATGCAGGAAGTTAACCATAGCATTATTTTATACTAATGAAAAACTAGAAATAATCTAAATTTCAATTCATGGATTCATTAATTAATAAGTAACTGAAACCTTATTGGATGATCAGAGCAAGTAGTTGCTTTAACTAAGCACCCAACTTCCAGACACCAAAAGTTAAAGTAGGAGCTAGAAATTTTGGTTATTGCTATACTCACCAGGGGTCTTGTTAGGTTCCATAATATATTCAGACTCACGAGACTACCACAAACATGCTTGGCCCAGTCTATTCAGAAAGATAAAGGACAGAACCACAATAGGCTGGCAGGGCAGCCTCAGGTGTCCCTCTTGGTGGCAATCCTTGCAGCACTCATGTGGATGACACTACACACACCATCCAAAAGTTAGGACAGGAGACCCACATCATGCAGGTGCGGGAGCTGCTTCACTTGGTGCCCCACAGGAACTTGTTATCTCGTGTAACAAGGCCACAGAGTTTCCAGGGTCCCCACAACGGACATGCAGTTACAAGAGCAACTGCACTTAAGGAAGCCCTAAGTGTATATGGTGAACCATAAGGTACCGATAGTTCTCCCAATCCAGATGCAATCAATCAGGGGTCAATTTCATCATGGTACTGTTCCCTTTAGTACAACAGACATCAACAGTTACCAGGTTAACAGGTGTGGCAGATTATATTTTTAGAAAACAGACAGCAATATTTCTGGTCCCACAAACTCTTCCAAAACCTTGCCACATCTCCATCCAGAGAGGGAATCCATGTTCCCTCCTTTGAAACCAGGGGAAACTCTGTCACTGCCTCGATGAACACAATGACAGAGATGACACACTGTGACTTGTGAGCCTAGGTCATATAAGATGACACAGCTTTTGTTTGGCTCTCTTTTTGAGATGTCTGTCCGTGGAACTCAGCTAGCAGGTTTTGGAGAGGCCTGGGCTCAGTGTTCTGGCAAAGAGCCCCAAATATAGTCTCAGCCAATAGCCAGCAGCAGCTGTTGCAATGTACGTGAGCAAACCTTCGCCTTGCGCTGGCCCTCGCTAGTGCTAAGTGAGTAGACACAGCTACCGCTGCCATGCTCTGCCCAAGCTCTGGGATGGTTTGTTAACGCAGCAACACGTAACTGGGACAGATTTTGGTGTCTGGAAGTTGGGTGCTACTATAACAAAAAACCTAAAATGTACGGGAGAGGTTTGGGTATTAGGCAGTGGGTGGAAATGGGAAAGACCTTGAGGCAAGTATTCATGAGAGACTAGGGCCTCAAAGAGACTTAGAGCCTGAGGGCCCTCAAAGCCGCTATGAGGGAAAACTTGAGGAAAATCCTTACTGGAAGCTGTGGGAAAGGGGACTTCTGTTTAGCAACACTGTTGCTTGTAGTAATGTGGAAAATAGGAAATACACCCAGTGAATTGGGTGAGCCAGTCTAAGGAGACTTCCAGTGTAGAAGGTGCCTCCTGGCTTCTTAGTTGCCGATGGTAAAATGTAAGAAGACAGAGATAAGAAAGAACTGTACCATATAAAGGAACCAATACTTGCTGGGGTCAAAATAAAACATTTCTCCTTCTCAGCCCCTCCAGGCAGCAAATGATGCTAAAATTTAGAAATGGCTTCTGATATGATCTCACTGATTATGTGGAATTTAAAAACAAGGCAGAGGATCATAGGGGAAGAGAGGAAAAAATGAAACAAGCCAAAACCAGAGAGGAAGACAAACTGTAAGAGACTCTTAATCATAGGAAACAAACTGAGGGTTGCTGGAGGGGAGGGAGCGGAGCAATGGGGCAACTGGGTGATGGACATTGGGGAGGGTATGTGTTGTAATGAGCACTGGGTATTATATTAACACTGATGAATCATAGGCCTGTACCCCTGAAACAAATAATACATTATATGTTAATTAATTGAATTTAAATAAAATTTTAAAAAAGAAATGGCTTCTGAACAGAGATCAAATTCAGGGGTGTCAGGAAAACATGGTTTAATGATAAAGCAAAAGGCATCACTACAAAACCCTTTGTTAAAACCTTAGATTTATTTTTTTTTTCAAAGATTTTAAGTAATCTCTACACCCAACCTGGGGCTTGAATTCACAACCCCGAGATCAAGAATTGCATGCTCGCAGCGCCTGGGTGACTCAGACAGTTAAGCGTCTGCCTTCGACTCAGATCATGATCCCAGGGTCCTGGGATAGAGCCCCGCATCGGACTCCCTGCTCAGCCGGGAACCTGCTTCTCCCTCTCCCTCTGCTGCTCCCTGCTTATGCTCTCTCACTCTCTATCAAATAAACAAATAAAATCTTAAAGAAAAAAAAAAAAAAGAATTCCATGCTCTAGCAACTGAGCCAGTCAGGCACCACAAGATCTTAGATTTAAAATGGTGCCTCAGGGGCGCCTGGGTGGCTCAGTCGTTAAGCATCTGCCTTCGGCTCAGGTCATGATCCCAGGGTCCTGGGATCGAGCCCCACATCGGGCTCCCTGCTCAGAGGGAAGTCTGCTTCTCTCTCTCCCACTCTCCCTGCTTGTGTTCCCTCTCTCACCGTCTCTCTCTCTGTCAAATAAATAAAATCTTTAAAATAAAATAAAATAAAATAGAATGGTGCCTCAGAGTGCCTATAAATAGACAACAGGAATTCTAAGAAACTTATGGGTGTGGTTCCACAGCCTTGCACTTTGAGCTCAAAGTAGAATAGGTTCCCAAACAATGCCCTAAGGCACCCTGGAGCACCACAGGGAAATACAGCCATTTTCAGTGACCGTGTAAACCACTAAGTCAAGGTGGTTCCCAGTTTTAACACTAGACTACTGCATTTCTTTTGATGACATCATGTCTTTGTGAAGATGGTTCTCTGGCAGTTGCTATGATAAAAGTATCCCCCAAAATCAATATGAAACAGGAAAGTATCCAATCTTATCCAATATGATTCCCAGGCTACATCATAAAAACAATACAAATTCCTTCTGGCTCACTTTCTCTTGGGACACTCGCCTTTGGAACCCAGACGCCATGTAGTGAGAAAGCCCAGCCCACACAGTTCTGTACTAAGGTC
The DNA here is from genome assembly GCF_004348235.1 of Phoca vitulina. Taxonomy (NCBI): domain Eukaryota; kingdom Metazoa; phylum Chordata; class Mammalia; order Carnivora; family Phocidae; genus Phoca; species Phoca vitulina. The sequence continues at coordinate 61,521,108 of NW_022589708.1, read as the reverse complement.
TTAGCTAACAGCCAGCTTCAACTGTCAGAGCTATGAATGAGCAAACCCTCGAGTGAGGACAGCATAGAGCAGAGATTAGCCTTCTCCACTGTGTTCTGTTCCAACTGCTTGACCCACAGAATCCATGAGCATAAAAAATAGTTGTTTTATGCCACTAAATTTTGGGGTAATTGCTATGTAGCCACACTAACTATATCAATGGCTGCTCAATATATAATACAAATAAAAAACTAAAATCAGGTCATACATACAGCCATGACAGTCATAATGAATCAAAGATGATTAACCCAAATCTGTGCATCTAGGATCCCTTAAAAAAAGAGGGTGGAGAACAAAATCATTAAAAGATACATTTAAAAAATTGTTTTAATTAAGTAAACTCTATGCCCAATGTGGGGTTCAAATTCATGACCCCAAGATCAAGCGTTGCATGCTCTACTGACTGAGCCAGCCAAGTGCCCCTAAAAGATATTTTTTAAAAATATTTGTTTTTTAAAGACTTTTATTTATGTATTTGACAGAGAGAGAGACAGTGAGAGAGGGAACACAAGCAGAGGGAGTGGGAGAGGGAGAAGCAGGCTTCCCGCTGGGCAGGGATTTATTTATTTATTTTAGAGAGAGAGCGCGCATAAGCAGAGGAGAAAGCAGAGGGAGAGGAACAAGAAGACTCCGTGCCAAGCATAGAGCCCAGCGCGGGGCTCAATCTCACGACCCCCTAGATCATGACCCCAGCCAAAAGCAAGAGTCCGATGCTCAACCAACTGCGCCACCTAGGCGCCCCTAAAAGATAAATTTTTAAAAGAAATGTATCTCTTGGGGCGCCTGGGTGGCTCAGTCATTGAGCGTCTGCCTTCAGCTCAGGTCATGGTCCCAGGGTCCTGGGATCAAGCCCCGCATCGGGCTCCCTGCTCCGCGGGAGGCCTGCTTCTCCCTCTCCTACTCCCCCCTGCTTGTGTTCCCTCTCTCGCTGTGTCTCTCTCCGTCAAAGAAATAAATAAAATCTTTAAAAAAAAAAACCACTTTCTTAAAAAAATAAATAAATAAAACAAATGTATCTCATTCACCAATCTTTTGATGCAGGACCAAAACCCTTCTTTGAATAGAAATTCCAACATATATCTTTTATATATACACTGCACTCATAGTACATCCTCCAAGAGTTCCAATTTTGGTTTCTTTAAAGTGGAAACTCAGATCAAGAACTTAAAAATGCTTACAAAGCATTCTGAGTGCAGAATTTTCTTACATTTTTCTGCTTGTCTCATTCATACCTAATTGTAAAAGAATTTTAAAAATTTCCTTTTCTGAGTCTTTGCAAAACATTCAACTCATTTTAACCATTTCTATAATAGATAATTAAATTATATAATTATAATAAAAACCACAATGGGTCACAAACAGGTCTGGAAGCTTAAAAAAAAACTCTTGATAAATATATACATATATGTATATATGTGTGTGTGTGTCTGTATCATCTAATTCTATATACTTTTATATAATATTTTTGTTTATTTTGTTTCTATGAAGGAGGAGGAAGATGGGGCACCTGGCTGGTTCAGTCAGTAGAGCATGTGACTCTTGATCTCAGGGCTGTGGGTTTGAGGTCCACATTGGGTGGAGAGATTACTTAAAAATAAATAAATAAATAGGGAAGAAGGAAGTACCTATGATGGGCATGCACTGAATTAGCTTATTCTCTACCACCCAATTATGCTTTCCAGGGGTAGTTGTGATACAATATAGAAACCAAGAAGTTTCATAAAAATATTAAGTCATTCTAGAAAATAGAAATCTACGTTAGCTGCTGATTCTGCTAAGAGAAGTCAGAGATGGGGATGTTTAAGCCACATACCTTATTATTTGAATCGATGACATCATCTGTGTAAGACTCACCATTATTTAAGTGTCATTAAAACAAAACACTGCCATTTAAATTACAACACAATGCTAAAATATTATTGATTGCATTTAGAATCAGTGAAATATAATACTCTTTTCACAAGCACAAGTAATTACAATATTTTGAGGAAACCACATAAGCTGAGAGCACTGATAATTACTGGTCAAAGGAAGTCATATAAAACAGCTGTAATCAACATACTTAAATTCTATCCTAAGTGGAACTTTTAAAATGGAAATTTCAAAAATCAGTCCTTCAGAGACATGAGGCTACCTCCAAATCAGGATATAAACGATTTGGTAATTAACAGTTTAAAGAGGCAATTAAATGGCAGTTAATAACACTGATGAATATGTAAGAAAACATATGGAATTCTCAATTAGATCATGACTCTTTTCCTCTCTAGACTGTATGCAGATGTCCCCTTCGATTTTTTTTCCCCGTTTTTAAAAAATTTTTAAGTAGGCGCCCCACCCAGCATGGAGCCCATCACGGGGCTTGAACTCACGATCCCGAGATTAAGACCTGAGCTGAAATCAAAAGTCAGATGCTTAACCAACTGAGCCACCTAGGCTCCCCTTAAAGATTTTATTTTTAAGTAACGCCTAAACCCAACATGGGGCTTGAACTCACAACCCCAACATCAAGAGTCACATGCTCTACCCACTGAGCCAGCCAGGTGCCTCTCTCCTTCCTATTTAAATATAGAAAGGGTAACTATCTCTCATGTAAGTGTTAGAGTCTCTGTGTTTACAGACTGATAGTCTTCATGTAGCATCTCCCAGGTCCTCTATTTTCAATTTTTTTTTTTTCCTAAAAGAAAAAGGAGTTTCAAAAATTCAATGTAAATGAAATTCAGTTCAATTTACCTCTTCTTTGGGACACCTTCCGGAGCTTTTTGAAGCCTGCCAATTGTAGCTTCCACACTCTTAAGCTGTCTTCTGCTGGATGGCCTTGTTGTTTGCACATTTACTGTGCTTAATTCAATTTTCATGCTCTTAATAATACCTAACAAGTCTTTTTTTGTATTCTCCTTTACACTCTCTTGGCTCTCTGTTTCTTTGGAAATCTCAGGTGTTGGAGCAGACTGCTCATCTTTCTTGCTATAGATAACATTGTTAGTGCCAAAATATCTTTGGGCATTATTTTTTGTCCTGGGAAGAAGCATTAAAGAAAAAAAAAAAAAAGAAAAATACAATGCAAAATAATAAACCAAGGATTCAAAACACTGCTTCTGTGTGTTTTTAAAATTTTCTAATTCAAACCCTTCCCTTTTGCTTATTATTATTATTGTCAGTGACCATAACAACAGCAATGTTAACATCTATTGAATATATACTATGTGCTTCATCTGGTGCAACATATTTACTACATTTCCACATACCCACAACAACTCCACAAGTATTATCCCCATTCTGCAGATTAGGAAACTAGAAAGCAGAGAAGTGAAGTGATTTACCCAAGGTCATGTAGCTCAGGGCTCACTAAGGCCTAAGACACACTGGTGAGTCACAAATGGGTTACGGGTGTGCTGAGACTGACTGATCACCTGGTCCTGGGGTAGCTGGGCGAAGTGTGTCGCTGCTGGTGCTCCTATCTGTTGCCTCCCTCCATTTACCTCAAGGCTTGATACAAAGATCATTTTCTGTGCGTTCCATAACATTTAAAAAAGGAGACAACTTTCTGATCCACCATCTGCGGTGGAAACGTCACCAAGATGCAGATTTTCATGAAAAACCTTATGGGGAAAGACCACTCTCCAGGATGAACCATCGGATATAACAAACTGTAAAGGCCAAGATCCAGGATAAGGAAGGAATTCCTCCTGATCAGCAGAGACTGATCTTCGCTGGCAAGCAACTGCAAGATGGACCCACTTTGTCTGACACAACATTCAAAAGGAGTCCACTTTTCTTCTTTGGCTGAGACTTCACGGTGGTGCTAAGAAAAGGAAGAAGTCTTACACCACTCCCAAGAAGAATAAGCGTAAGAGAAAGAAGGTTAAGTTAGCTGTCCTGAAATACTATAAAGTGGATGAGAAAGGCAAAATCAGTCACCTTTGTCAGAAGTGCCCTTCAGATGAATGTGGTGCTGGAGTTTTCATGGCTAGCCACTTTGACAGACATTATTGTGACAAATGTCGTCTGACCTATTGCTTCAACAAAGTGGAAAACAAGTAATTGTATATGGGTTGATAAAAGACATGAACTAACATAAAAAAAAAAAGGTTGCAGGGGGTGCCTTCGTGGCTCAGTCGGTTAAACATCTGCCTTCGGCTCAGGTCATGATCTCAGGGTCCTGGGATCGAGCCCGCGTCCTCCACATCGGGCTCCCTGCTCAGTGGAGAGCCTGCTTCTCCCTCTCCCTCTCCCTCTGCCCCTCCCCCCTGCTCGTGCACTCTCTCTCTAACCCAAATAAATAAATAAAACTCTTAAAAAAAGAGAAAACATTAAAAAAAAGAATTTAAAAAGCTAATGAATGTGTTAGATTAGGAAAAGTAAAATGTATAAAAAGTCATTCATTAAATACAATGAGTATCTACTCTGTGTTGGACACTATACTATGCATTGACGATACAATAGTAAATGAGAATTTCATGGTCCTTATCTTTCTGAAGCTAACAGGCTAGAACATGTTCCTCAAACTTCAATATGCATAAGAATTACCTAGGGGACTTTAAAAAAATAGGTTCTGTGGTCCCACCAAGGAATTCTGATTCAGTAGCTTTGAGGAGGGACTCAAAGTGTTTGCATTTCTAACAAGTTTCCAAGTAATGCTGATACTACCCATCAGAGGACCCCATTTGAGGAGCTATGTTACGTATGTCATTTAATCCTTACAACCTTATAGGACAGGTTTTACTACTTCTGTTTTAATAGAAGAAGAAACTGATGTCCAAAGAGGTTAAATCAGTGGTTCTTAACCTTTAGGGATCGTATGAATTACGTAGGGAGCTTATTTAAAACATATTCCTGAGATTCTTAGTTGCTAAGTTTGGAATGAGGCCCAAGGACCTGCATTTAACCAAGATGCCAGGTGATTTTTTTTTTTTTTAAAGACACAGCCTTGGTATCTTTTTTTTTTTTTAAAGATTTTATTTATTTATTTGAGAGAGAGAGAGAATGAGAGAGAGAGAGCATGAGAGGGGAGAGGGTCAGAGGGAGAAGCAGACTCCCCGCCGAGCAGGGAGCCCAATGCGGGACTCGATCCCGGGACTCCAGGATCATGACCCGAGCCAAAGGCAGTCGCCCAACCAACTGAGCCACCCAGGCACCCAAGATGCCAGGTAATTCTGATACAACTCATCTCCACACCCCACATCAGACCCTGGGCTACTTATCGGATCAAGTTCTCAAAGCCAGCCAATAGCAGTACGAGACTAGGGACCCTTTAATGAAAGACAAAATGGCTATTTCCAAGAATTCTGGGGGTGCCTGGGTGGCTCAGTCAGTTAAGCATCTGCCTTCAGCTCAGGTCATGATCCCAAGCTCTTGGGATCGAGTTCCACATCAGGCTCCCTGCTCAGCAGGAAGCCTGCTTCTCCCTCTCCCTCTGCTGCTCCCCCTGCTTCTGCGCTTGCAGTAATAAATAAATAAATAAATAAATAATCTTTTTAAAAAAAAAAACCTATCAAAAAAAGAATTCTGAAACAAATCATTTGATCTGCTTATAAAAATGTTAGAGGCTATCAAATCAGGCACTTAACAATTAGAATGCAAAACCAACTGCATAACTAATATCCTATAATCAGTACACAGGACCTTCATCATAATATCATTCAATTTATGGTACAATTCCATTTAGGAAAATACTCTATTATTTCGCATATGAAAGTTAAATTAATATTAAAGGTATTATAACAAAAGGCGGCAATCAGGAGAATGAATCTCACATATAATCTCCCATCCTTCAATGTTTCCTTCCAAGACTGCTACAGGGCCACAGAAAGTAATCTATATTTAGTACAGGAAAATCATGTATAGGCAGTAACTCCATAACACTAAAATAATAAAACTTAGGTCATAACCTCCCACCTGGGCTTGTTTCCACTGAGAGCATCTCATCAGCACTTCAAATACAACACATCCAAAACCACATTCAAGAGCTCCCCTCTCAAAAAAAAAAAAAGAGCTCCCCTCTCATACTATCCATTTTTCACCCTTCTGTATTGAAGGGGCTTCTTACCATAATAGATATTTTGAATTCTAAAAACTATGACATATTTTAAAAGCTTTCTCAAAGCTGCTCCTCAATCTTCTATTAACACTAATGGTACACTGGTCCTCTAGGGTAGCATGCTGAAATCTTTTCTCTACCTTATCCTTATTTCATATGTCACATCATATCAATTCTACCTGTGCAATTTTTCTTCTCCATCCGGCTACTTCTTCCCATCCCCATTGCTACTAACCTGCTTAGAGCTACACTTAACCATACTGGCCCCAAATCGTTCTGCATGGACTATATGCAGTAGAATTAAGATTCCATAATGATGAGGGTTCTCAGAGAATAAATACCAACATGAAGTATAACATAACTACTTTTCTTGCCTGGCTAGTTCCAACCCCTGGTCCCCCTTTAGATTTTTATCAGACTTCTTTTCCAGAAAGGAACTCTGAACCTCTCCTCAATAGTTAGCTGTCCCGACTTGCTCACCCAGCCATTACTGTAATTAATAAAGCATTCTGTGCTACCTACACCATCTCAGCTTTACTCCACTAAACTTGAATTGCATGCTTGGTGAACTATAAGCTCCGTGATGGCAGGACTGTTGTTATTCGGGGCTTAACACCAGTATAGGTACACTATAAGTACTTTCAATAATGAACCAAACAATAAATGGAGGCAGGAATGAGGCCGTTATAGGCTGGGGAAGTAAAAAAATAAAGACCACTTTGCTACTGGAGCCTGGACTGCACGAGGGGAGGAGCGGCAAGAGGTAGGAGGCGCGGTGTGGAACAGAGCGCTCGGGACAGTAGCCAACCATGTAACCGTAGCTCTGTTTCTCACTCACGTTATGACCTTGGGCAAGTCATTTTACCTTTCTGGGATTTCCCTTTCCTTGGATTTAAAGCAACGGCTCTAAGATCCCGCGGGCTAGAACATCGACCCCAGGAAGCCGGGGAATGATCACTGAATGCACCGGAGGGAGGCCGGGGGTTGCCTGAAGACCTGCAGGGCCAACAGCGCCGAAATGCGGTACCTGACCGTTCCGTGCGGAGCACCGAGTAGCACAATCGCAGCCGCCGGTGCCTCTGAGCCTCCAGAGCATAAAGGGAAGCGGGAGAGGGGGCGAAGAGGTAGGATCGCGGAAACCCTTGGAAACATCGCCAAGAAACAAACAACCCGGAGCACAGCGGAACAGCGCGTCCCTCTGCCAAACACGTCCCTCGCTCTCTCTTCCGTTCCCCGGCCTGGCGCGTTCCTTCCCTTCACGTTCCGGTGGGCAACAGGGGCCGGAAACTGAGTTCCGGGCTCGCCCTCGGCCTGGCCCAGTCGGCTTCCTCCAGGCGATTCTAGTGACCTAAGTGGAGTGGATGCCTGAATTCACCTAACATGCGCTGGTTGAGGCAGGACCCGGACGGGAGAGGGAGAGAGTGGAGGGAGTGATCTACTGTGCAAATACTACTTTGGGGAGGCCAGTAAAATGAGGCGGAGAACTGACCTTACTGGGCTGTGTTTGGGGTGAGGATGCACAGCGTTCATCACATTCTCAGAACGATCCGTGGCCACTGGGTTAAAAAAGAAAAATTACCATAGGACACGCTGCCCGATAAATTAGTACTTCTTTTCAGTCTCTGTTCTTGATGTAGAGTCAAAACATGAGACATATGTTTCTTTTTTTTTTTTTTTCAAAGATGGTTTTAGAGATAAAAATCTGCACGAGAATGGCGTAGCTTCTTCCTGCCCTCCATGAAGGCGGTGAGCAGTGGATGAGGGGTGGTCAAACCTGGAAGTGCATGAGCATAAACCCCCGGAGAATGCCAGCTGATAGGCCACATGGGACCCTCTAGCTTAGAATTGCATGCTGGCAGTTGAATGCTGACATCAACTTTTCCCCTACCATTTCAAAAGACAATCAAGATTGGTGGGGAATTTTTTGTAAATGGAAATACAGAAAAGCGTATGAGTCATAAACATGTTGAGGAAAATGACCTTAATGAATTAGTAGGGACTGAAATTTAGCCTAGCTCAACTCTCTCTCTTTTGTTTTTTAATTTTTAAATAAATTTTTGAAAGATTTATTTATTTATTTTAGAAAGAGAGAGAGAGAGTACGAGCAGGGAAAGGGGCAGAGGGAGAGAATATCCAAGCCAACTTCTGCTGAGTGCACAGCCAGAGGCAGGACTCCATCCCGACCCATGAGATCAGGACCTCAGTCGAAACCAAGAGTCCAAGGTTCAAACGACTGAGCCACCCAGGTGCCCCAGACTCTCAAATACCACTTTCTGGGGTGCCTGGGTGGCTCAGATGGTTAAGCATCTGCCTTTGGCTCAGGTCATGATCCCAGGATCCTGGGATCGAGCCCCACATTGGGCTCCTGGCTCACTAGGGAGCCTGCTTCTCCTTCTTCCTCTGCCTCTCTCCCTGCCCATGCTCTCTCTCTCTCTATCTCTATGTTTCAAATGAATAAATAAAATCTTTTTTAAAAAATACCGCTTTCCAAAAGAGGCCTTCTCTGATTACCCTAGTTAAAATAGCCTCCTGCACCATCCAGTCACACTCTCTGCCAGGGATTGCTGTTGTCTACCAATCCCCATTTGCCTCTTCCTCTGGAGTTTTATCACCTTGTGGCCACGGCAGAAACTACATTTCCCAGCCTCCCTTGCAGACAGGTACCTCTGCATCTTATCAATAGAATGTGAATAGAAGTGATGTGCCCCTAAAAAAATGGGCACAGATTCCCCTCAAACTTTTCCTTCTTCCTCCTAGTTGGAATACAGACAAGATTATAGGAGCTGAAGCAGCTAGGGAATGGAGAGATGAAGGATTTCAGAGATGAAGATGACAGCCATCCTACCTCTGTCCCTAACTACCTCCTCCAGACAGTCACAAAGAAGGGGGGGCGGGCCCACTTCCTTCTTGTTTAAAGGTATTTTTGAGTTTCTTTGTGATAGGTAGTCTAGATCGTATCTTAACTAGATCGTACCCTCTATGTCAAAACTTTGTTTCATTTTCTACAGAGTATCACTAAGTGAAATTTATCTCATATTTATGTGCTTTTGTTATCTCACTCTGACAGAATGTGTGTTCCGTGAAGGAATGGACTTTGTCTTATTCGCTGCTGCAATTCTAGTTCCTAGAACCATGCCTGTCATATGATAGATGCTCAAAAATATTTGGTGAATAAATTAATTATTTCCAAGTACAAAGGAAAAAATAGGTGCAGAGAGTTTAGGTAATTTGCCCAACTTCTAGCAGCTAATCAATGGCAGAGCTAAATTTAAACTCAGAAGCATTTAACTCTGCTATTCTTGTTCATCCTGGAATACATGAGAGTTTATGATTTTACTTATGCATAAAAGTCATGTGGGGGCGCTTACTAATGCACATTACTGAGTAGCTCAGAAGATCTGAATCTGAGATTCTAGCAAGCACCCCAAGTGATTCTGGTGCAGGTGGTCTTCAGACAAAACTTTGCGATATACTACAATGACAATATGGCCTATTTAGCTATTCACAGCTCTGCATACACTTAGGATACACATAAAGAAAAAAATGTTGTAATTGGTGCAGTATTAAAAGTAATGATCAGACTATTACTTCTGATGAACATCAAAGTCATTATGCTCAGTGAACAGAGCCAGACCTAAGAGACCCCACACTATATGATTCTGCTTCCATAATAATGTGAAGAAGACAAAGCTAAAGGGACAGAAATCAGATAAAAAGTTACCAGGAAGTGGGGATGGATGGAGGTGATTGAGTACAACAGAACATGAGGGAACTTCTGAACTTACTGAAATACTCTATATCTTGATTCTGGTGGGGGGTCATGGCCTTTCACACTTACCAAAACTCGTAGACTTATACACCTAAGATGTGTGAATTTTACTGTATATAAATGATATCTCAGCAAAGCTGAGTTTAACAAAAAAGATAATTAAAGCAGCTAGAAATTTGCAGTTAGAAAATTGGCCACAAATTATACCACAGGAGAATTTCAATACATCCGAAGAAAAAGAAAAGAAAAAAACCTGTCCTTTGAAAAAATGTAACTTGTGCAATTGTCCAAAGCAATCATTTATAAAAGCAACAAAAATGTAGCCTGAAAGTAGAAAATGTTTTCCCTTCCTTCTTCTATTCTGGCATGGACTCACTAGTCATTTTCTTCTCAGTGCCCCCTTGAAATGCACTTTCTAGAACAATGTGCCTTTGGCAAGAGGCAGCAAATCAACTGAAATCGGTCCTGATATATACATCAGTGACTTTGTCCTAAATGTCTCTGAAATTCTACACCAATGAACTTGACAATCCTTCTATGAACAGAAAAAGCAAAATCATTCTATATTCCAGTTATCAATTGCTGCCTAACACACCACCCCAAAACTTAGTGGCTTAAAACACTTTATTGTCTCTCACAGATCTGTGGTTCAGTGGGCACAGCTGGGCGGTTCCCACTTAGGGTCTGTCATGTGGCTGCAGTCAATAGCAGCTGATCTGGATCGGATGTCCCAGATGTTTTTCTCATTCACATATCTAACGGCACAGCCCGGATGGCTGGAAAAAGCAGGGCCTGGCTGAGTAACATTCTCTCTCTCTCTCTCTCTCTCTCTCTCTTGCTCTCGCTCTCACTCTCTCTCCACATGGCCTCTCAAGGGTAGCAGAATATGCCACCCTAAAATATACCACTTTGGTAATAAAGATCATTTTGAGCTGTGGACATTTAAGATGCAAATACAAGGGGCGCCTGGGTGGCTCAGTCATTAGGCATCTGCCTTCAGCTCAGGTCATGATCCAGGGTCCTGGGATCGAGCCCCCTCCCTGCTCAGCGGGAAGCCTGCTTCTCCCTCTCCCTCTGCCTGCCACTCCCCTTGCTTGTGCTCTCTCTCTCTAATAAATAAATAAAATCTTAAAAAAATTTAAGATGCAAATACAAGTCGAGTTCTCTGCCCTCCCCCTATTTGCCTAAAAGCAGGACATAAATTTGTGAAGGTGTCTCCCTCCCTTCTCTATCAAGAAAGACAAGTTAAGCACTGGATACAACTCCAGGCCCTCGTCAGCCCAGAGATGGCACTAAAGGAATCGACATAACCAACTTTACTAACTAGCCCTTAGTTTACATCAGTTCCTCCATATATTTGCCTTTTTACAATTTGCTGTCCTAGAAGCTGAAAATCCTTTGCCTTGGTCTTGTCACTTCCCTGAAAATTTACCGCTGTTTTGTTCAGATGCTATATAAGCCCAAATTCTAACCACCCCTTTGAATTACTCATGTCTGAAAGCTCTCATGTGTCTGTGTGATATATGCGTTAATAAACTTCTATTTGTTTTTCTCTTGTTAACCTGTCCTTTGTTCTGTCTAATTTACAGGGACTCAGTCATTGAACCTAAGATGGGTAGAAGGAAAAGAGGCCTTTTTCCTGCCCTGTACCTCTCTATCTGGCTAGCTTGGGCTTCTTTACAGTGTGGCATCTTAAGAGTATTTGAATTTTTCACATAGATACCAGCTTACCTTATAGACTTACAGTGAGTGTTCCATGAGGTCCAGGCTAACGCTGCACAGCTTTTTAGGACCCAGCATTGGAAATCACAGAGTATCACTTCCGTGGCATTCCACTGGTGAAAAATGAGCCACAAGGCCAGCCCAGATCTAAGGAAGGGAACTATACCTCCCCTGGAATACTAGGAGGAGTGGCTCATTGGGACGACCTTTGGAGACTTGCTACCAACTCCTAGCAAACTTTTAATTAAGTCCGTTTACTGTATCAGCCACTCTGTTGTCCTGTTTTGTCTTTTTTTTTTAATTTCCAACCATCTTGATGATAGTTTAAGAACTTCATATTTCAGTTTATATAAAATATTACAAAGAACTATCACATACTTTATTTAATTTGATCACTGTGATAACAATTGAGATAGGCAGGGCAAGGATTTTTATTTTTATTTTTTATTTCTTAAAGATTTTATTTATTTATTTGAGAAAGAGAGAGAGAGAGTGCACACAGAGGTAGAGGGAGAAGCAAACTCCCTGCCGAGCAGGGAGCCCGATGCAGGGCTCGATCCCGGGACCCTGAGATCATGACCTGAGCCGAAGGCAGACGCTTAACCAACTGAGCCACCCAGGAGCCCCAGGGCAAGGATTTTTATCCCCATTGTACTAATAAGAAAAACGAGCCTCAGAGAAGTTCGCTGAGTCACCCGAAGTCACATGACTAGTAAGTGCCAGCCCACAGCCTGCTGACTCCCAACCAGGGCTTTTCACTGGTTCTCATGCCTGCTCAATGGCATGTTTGTGTTTCATTGGCATCATTCCAGCCTGAATGTCGAAGTTCACTTGACAACATGCTTCTGAGATTAGTGTGGTAAGACAAATTAAGAAAAAGGAAAGAAAGCTTTAGGGAGCTATCCACTAGAGAGATCTTAATGAGACTGTATCTCAGATGAAGATTATAGGTATTTATTGTACTATTTAAAAGAAAGGGCTTCCTCAAACTGATTTTGATTTTGTAAAATATGAGATAACCCTTTTGAATAAAGTAGCAATAAATTTAGGACTGCCTGGGTGGCTCAGTTGGTTAAGTGTCTGCCTTCAGCTCAGGTCATGATCTCAGCATCCTGGGATCAGGCCCCCCCTCCTTCTCCCTCTGACCCTCCCCCCTGTTCGTGCTCTCTCCCTCTTTCTCTCTCTCTCTCAAATAAATAAATAAAATCTTTTTTTAAAAAGTAGCAATTAGGGGTTCCTGGGTGGCTCGGTCGTTAGGTGTCTGCCTTCGGCTCAGGTCATGATCCCAGGGTCCTGGGATCGAGCCCCACATCGGACTCCCCGCTCGGCAGGAAGCCTGCTTCTCCCTCTTCCACTCCCCCTGCTTGTGTTCCTGCTCTCGCTATCTCTCTGTCAAATAAATAAATAAAATCTTTAAAAAAAAAAAAGTAGCAATTAATTTGCCATCATGCAATAATGTTAGAGATGATGCCAAGGTAACCTAAAACAATACATAGACAAGTCATGAATGTTCAAAGGATCATGAAGAAAATATTCAGGTCTCAAATATTTATTTTTGTTTATTTATTATTTATTTAGAGAGCAGGGGGAGGGGCAGAGGGAGAGGGAGCAGACTCCCCACTGAACGGAGAGCCAGACACAGGGCTTGATCCCAGGACCCTGAGATCATGACCTGAGCCAAAATCAAGAGTCGGGCGCTTAACCACTGAGTCACCGAGGCAGCCCAGGTCTCAAATATTTATATTGATGACATTGTTCAGCATTGGTTCACAATGCCAAGCAGATGTCAAAGTCAACAAAAAAAGAAAGATAAGCTGCTACATGTTAGAGAGTCAACTACATGGGTCTCCTTACCGCCTTAATACCTGGAGAAACACTGAGACAGGGCCCAGTACTATAAGCAGACAAAACTATTAGAAGTTTGCCATGTGACATAGACCACCCACAAAATTCATGTAATTAAAGAAAAATAAACTCTAACATATGTTTTTTAAACTATTTATAATTTTTCCAAGAAATTGAAAGCAAAGAAATGAAGAATAAAACAATCACACTAAAACTCTATAGCTCAGGGCGCACCTGGCTGACTCAGTTGGTAGAGCATGTGACTCCTGATCTTGGGGTTGTAAGTTCGAGCCCCACATTGGGTGTCGAGATTACTTAAAAATAAAATCTTAAAAAACAACAACAACTCTGTAGCAGGTATAATAGACACAGCAGAATGTGGTTGTTTTGGGATAGACCGAGTGATGGACCAGGCTCTGCCCAAGAAACCTTGGGCAAGTTTTCTTACCCTCTTTGGGTCTCAGATGCCTTATGTGTGGAAAGGGAATAATAATGGCACCTATCTTCAAGGTGGCTATGAGGATTAAGTGGGTTAAGATGTGTATAAGTGCTTAGAACAGTGCCTAGCACATAGTAAGCCCTATAGAAGTGTTCACTACTCTTATAGTAAAAATTGAAAGGTGAGTGGTAATATCCTTTGAAAGTTTAAAAAATCACAGAAGCTGTACAGAAGACAATTTTGTTTTTGTAGTGTTTAAATAATTGTAGACATACAGAAAAGTTGCAAAAGTAGTACAAATATTTCCCAGATTACCCAAATGTTAACATTTTATCACATTTGTTTTTATCATTTTCATTCTCTTACCTGTTATTTTTTCACAAAACACTTGAAAATAAGTTGCAGAAATAATTCCCTTTACCTCTAAATAATATGGGGTATATTTCCTTAAAAAGGGACATTCTCTTACATAAGTACGGTGCAATTATAAAATTAGGAAATTAACATCAATACAATACTATAATTCAATCTACAGACCTTATTCAAATTCCATCAACTGTCACAGTGATGTGCTTTATAGCAAAAGCTAAAGAAACTCTTCCTCGTCCAGGACCTGATCAGAGATCACAGGTTGCTTTTAATTCCATGCCTCTTCATCTACTTTAGCTCGGTTGAGTTCCTCAGTCCATCTTTGTCCTTCATGACCTTGGGTTTGTTTTTTTTTTTAAGTTGAAGTATAGTTGACACACAATGTTACATTAGTTTCAGGTGTTTGACCTTGAGGTTTTTGAAGAGTTCAGGCCAGTTATTTTGTAGCACACCCTCACTTTTTTTTCCTGTTTCCTAGTGATTAGATCGAAGTTATTGGTTTTTTTACCGGGAGAACCACAGAAGTGAAGTTGTATTCTTCACTGTGCTCCATATCCAAAGGCATTGGTGTTCATCTGTCCCATTATTAGTAGTGTCAAAAACGAACTGCTAGACAAGCGAAATAAGTCAATCAGAGAAAGACAATTATATGATCTCGCTGATATGTAGAATTTAAGAAACAAGGCAGAGGATCATAGGGGAAGAGTGGAAACAATGAAACAAGATGAAACCCGAGAGGGAGACAAACCATAAGAGACTCTTAATCTCAGGAAACAAACTGGGGGTTGCTGGAGGGGAGGGGGATGGGAGGGATGGGGTGGCTGGGTGATGGACATTGGGAAGGGTATGTGATATAATGAGCACTGGGTGTTATATAAGACTGATGAATCACAGACCTGTCCCCCTGAAACAAATAATACATTATATGTTAATTAATTGAATTTAAATTTAAAAAAAGAAAAAAATGAACAGCTAGATTAAGAGGTACATCGGGCAAGGTCTAGAAGGGTTCTAGGCACAGGAGCTTCTGTCCCATTGACTTGGGCTGTACCCATCCTCCTGGCACATAGATGTATTTGCCAAGTTTGAAGCTTCTGCAGAAAACCGTTTTGGTTGAGGATGTTAAACTATCTAGAAGGCTAGGAAGCACTGTCCTTTATAAGGATGTCTTCTGATTTCAAATGTAGCACTCCTAGAGAACACCAAAGCCAATTTTTTCAGCAGTTACTACGTCTGGACCTAACAGTGATCTTTCGTCAGTCAACTCTTACTAGATAGTCCGGAAGAGTGTATTGTTATTGTTAAGAATTTTTTTTAAAGATTTATTTATTTATTTGATAGAGAGAGAGATAGAGCACACAGAGGGGCAGAGGGAGAGAGGCAGACACCCCACTGAGTGCGGAGCCCGACACAGGGCTCAACCCCAGGACCCTGAGAACATAACCTGAGCCAAAATCATGAGTCAGAGCTTAACCAACTGAGCCACCCAGGCACCCTTGTTGTTAAAAATTTTAATATATTTCTACATGCAGGGGCTGAAGAAAATGAAAGAATTTTAAAAATTAAGGAGAACATTGTTTCTAGCCAATTCATGGTGCTGCAGATCTCTGG
Organism: Phoca vitulina; assembly: GCF_004348235.1. Classification (NCBI taxonomy): domain Eukaryota; kingdom Metazoa; phylum Chordata; class Mammalia; order Carnivora; family Phocidae; genus Phoca; species Phoca vitulina. The sequence continues at coordinate 61,505,277 of NW_022589708.1, read as the reverse complement.
AATCTATGATTCAAAGGCAGAAATCTAAAAGTAAAAATATTACTGATGTCACATTCAGTTGTATTTAAAGCAGCATATACATTTAGTATTGGATGTTGAGAAGAGTTTTTCAAATATTCTGAATTATAACACATCTTTGGACAAGGCCAGCCTGAGAGTTTAGGAAGGGTCATATCCTGAGCTATAGACAGGCATTCGTGGTTCTCTGCAATAGGATGGGCAGACAGGAAGGTCCAGGGTTGAGAACTGCACCTTGCTCAGGTGTCACAGTGATGCACAAGGGAAAGGATTGGCCCAGCTACCAGAATGCAGTATTTGAAGCCTTTGCTGACAGCTATCTAGAGTACAGTATAATTATATTTATTGGCCTAACACACATGCACACACACATCCAATTATATATATATATATATTACTCTGATTCCAAAGCACTCTATGAATAAATGATCATTTAAAATTTTTTCACTGAGTTAGAAGTGGGATTCAATGACTAGTGGCTTACTAAGCTGAAAAATGATGTTGGATGTACATTAATAATTATATAAAAATATTAAAAACAGGCAAAATTACACACAGTTACAGAATAGCAGCAAATATGTTAAAATAGCAGGTTAGCTTAATGGTAAAAGCAATTTCACTTCATCTTAACGCACTTCCCGTAATATTGAATCTACCCCACATTCATTTTGTACATTATTTAACTACTAGCTGATTCGAAGAAACACCTTAGATCTAAGTAAATAATACATCTAGGGAAAAGTTAGAAATATTCTGCCAATCTGCCATTTGCCGCCGATCTATTCATACTAGTGGACACAACAGGGCAAATAGAGATGCCACGTCTCTCTGATGGCAGGTCAGTGGAGCACAAATGTCACCGCCCAGGTGAGTTTTGCAGGTTCTGTGGCTGCTTGCTTGTGCATTCATTGAAGTGTTTGCTGCTTGTTTTATTCCATTTTCCATCACACTTGCTCTGTCTATATTCACTTCATATGCAACCACATTTAATTTATATAATGAATTACTTTTCAGTCGCTAGCATCACCTGTATATGTGATTCATTTTCCAATAAATATGTTGCTTTGTTGTTTACTATATACCAGTATTTACTGATACCAATACATTTATTTTTAGCTATAGATTTTATATATATACGTATATTTTAAAGGTTTTATTTATTTATTTATTTATTTGAGAAAGAGAGAGTATGAGCTGGGGAGGGAGGGGCAGAGGGAGAGGGAGAAGCAGACCCCCTGTTAAGCAGGGAGCCCGATGCAGGGCTTGATCCCAGGACCCTGGGATCACGACCTGAGCCAAAGGCAGATGCTTAACTGACTGAGCCACCCAGGTGCCCCTATATATATATTTTTAAAGATTTACTTATGAGATAGAGAGAGAGAGAGCAGGGGAGGGGCAAAGGGAGAGGGAGCAGACTTCCCCTCTGAGCGTGGAGCTGGACACAGGGCTTGATCCTAGGACCCAGAGATCATGACCTGAGCTGAAATCAAGAGTCGGATGTTCAACCAAATGAACCACCCAGGCGCTCCCATAGATTTTATATTTTGTCTTCAGATTTGGTTGACATTACTGAATATCCAGATTTTATGATTTCATATGTAAATAAAAGGAAGTTATTTTATGTGCAAAATAATTCCTTCTCTAAAATCAACTCTAAATTAACTTTCAATGCTTTTGTGTAAAAGAGTGCATAAACTTTTTCCAACAAAACTGGGAGGTACCATATATACCTGCAACACAAAAATTAATTAGTGATAATGGGGCGCATGGGTGGCTCAGTCGGTTAAGTGTCTGACTCCTGATTTCGGCTCAGGGCATGATCTCAGGGTTGTGAGATCGAGCTCTACTTTGGACTTCATGCTTTGCATGGAGCCCGCTTAAGATTCTCTCTCCTTCTAACCCTCCCTCCCCATTCGTACACACTCTCTCTCTCTCTCAGAAAAAAAAAAAATTAAATAAATAACTAATTAGTGACAGTAACAACACTAACTGCCACTCTTGAGTACTAAACAATCTATAGCGGCTATCTCATTTACTTTTCTGAATGACATCAGGATTATCCAATGCAAGGTCATTGCGTGTCACGGCGGATGGATGACAGCATGTAAGAAGTCCAGGAACAGTCAATATTTGGAAATCCAACTAGCCAGCCTGCCAGTGGCCTTGGTACACTGAGGTTTGTTCTTTGTGAAATATGCCTGCAGCGTAAGTCCCCTTATCCAGCACTTTTAGCTAGTCATTTCAATTTACTTGTGACCTCACCACAAAAGTATCAAATTATCATGCACGTTCTTCCCCAGGCAATGCACTGGCTGAAGGAGGCACAGAGCGGAGGAATGAGGCTAGGCTAGCTGGGCTCACTTGGGGCCTAGTCTGGCACCAGGTTTCCTGATTTGGGTGGGGGGTGTGGGGGTGTGGCAGAATGTCAGAGGTAATATTTCCCTCCCTTTTTCACAGGTGTCTCCACACCATCCACAACTGGAAATGTTTATCTTCCTCCGTAGATATAGATGTATTTCCAGCTAATCTAGGCTATAAACCTAGTCCAACAAGAGTATCAAACAGCCTAAAATAGATGTAGATACCTGGAATTCGCATAAATATGTAACACGTATTATGTGAAAATACAGTTTCGGTCCCCTTGGAATACAGAGATGAGTAAGACTTCATCCCTGCTTCCGGGGGGCTGGTGATCTGGTCGGGGTCACAGGTTAACAGGTGATGCAACAAGATATACAAGGCAATGTGGTCGAAGTGGCACGGTCACGGGCTCCTGTGGGGGCGCAGGTGGAGGAGCCTCCTGGATCCTAGGGTAGGCTCTGCACTAGGTCCCCAGTGCCCAGAGCCAAAGGGCAGCCTCAGGTGGGGGCGGGGGGGGTGGGGTGGGGAAGAAGGCCTGCAGCAGCGGCCCATCTCTGGGCCGGAAGAGGAAGTGGCTTTGTGCCCTTCAGATCAGACCGTCTAGGTGCTCGCTTCTCTGCGTCAATGTTAAATGACTCATTCTCAGTAGATTTATATGTAAAATGGCTCTGGATTTTAAGTTTCTCAAAGAGCAGGATCACATCATTCTAACGTGTGTTGCACAGCCTAAGACACAGCAAATGATTTCTGGAGCTGATAGAGATGTTTCCAGGCAGAACTGTCCTCAGCCCAAATTCTCAAGTATCTGAAAGTTCCCTGGTCGCCCCACCCCCACCCCTTGCCTTTTCGTACTCAGGCTCCGCCCTGGGGCCTGCCTCTGTGCCCTGGCCAGATCTTCTCTCGAAGTTAGGCTTCTCCTCCCCTCACCTGCCTGTCAAACTGCCTCTCTCTCATCTATTCACCAGGAGGACGGCTGGATAATTCAACTAACTTACGCTAATGTGTGCGAAAGCCCAAATTGCTGGCTTATTTAACACTTATTTAACAAGCCATTGCAAGAAAATCTGATTTTTAAAAGAAGAGCTTTTAAATTCCAATGAGCAAAGACTGTAGCTCCAGTTGAGATTGTTTTGTTTTTGCTTTCCTGGCCCTCTCAAATGATGCCCTGGGGAAACCGCCTCTCTGCCTGAGGCAACGCGCTTTGCCCCTGGGATGTATTTGTAAGGCTCAAGTGCCCTCTGGAGGCAGAAATAATCCCATGTTACATAAAACATTTATACCATGGTATGGGGGGGGCGGTATGTGGTGCTCCTGTAGTGTGTGGGGGGTGTATGTGTGTGGTGTGTATTATGTGTGTGGGGGTGTGCGGGGTTTGGGGGTATATGTATGGTGTGTGTGTGTGTAATAGGGTATGTGTGGTGTAGTGTTGTGGTCTGTGTGTGTGTGTATGTGGTATGTAGTACATTTGTGGTGTGGTGTGCAGTGTGTGTGTGTATGTGTGGTGTGTGTGTATGTGGTATGCAGTATATGTATGGTATAGTGTGTGTGTGGTGTGTGGTCTGTGTGTGTGTCTGTGGTGTGTGTGTATGTGGTATGTAGCGT